>NC_056731.1:1630816646-1630911646 GCF_019279795.1 Protopterus annectens | reverse complement strand
AACATGACACAAAGAGAATTGTATATCAGATTCTGAAACCTTGCACACTACAGGAGCAATGATCCCTTATTTAATCATGGTTGCATGTTTATTACCTGTCAGCAGAGTCATGTAAGTATGCAGAAAACATGGTATGATCTGTGCATCCATCAGCCCAACACACACTAGTCATAGGTGACTCTATAGTCAGGCCCACTGATGTCCCACTCACCAGGCTAAATAAGGAGAAGGTTACTGTCAGCTGCCTGTCTGGTGCCAGGATCCGCCACATAACCCACGCACTCAGGTCACTCCACAACAAGTACAAATATGACTCTGTCATTGTCCATGTTGGTGTGAATGACCGGAGACGTACCTTCCTGGACTACATGAAAAGAGACATGGAAGAGCTCTCAGAACTTGTAGCCTAGGCAGGTAATGCTACTCAGTGCTAGAAGTCTAAATCTCAAAATGCACTCACTCGAGGCACTCTTTAAAATGGAGAACATCAATGTCTGTGCAGTGACTGAGACCTGGTTCAAGGCTCCAGAGAGTGCCCCTGCACTACCAGGCTATAACTCATGCCACATTTTTCAGCCATGTAACCTGGACTGAAACACCAAAGACGGAGGTGTGTCCATATTCATTAAGGATATCCACACCTCCAGGTTAGTTGCTCAGCATAATGCACCCGAGGTTATCCAAGTGCAACTAACTCTGGGCAAAAATGCAATCCAAATTGTAGCTTGCTACAGATCCCCCACCATGCCCCAGGATTCCCACTGCTCTTTTCTTGATGTACTGGAAAATATTAGGGTTCAACCAGACACCCTAATATTGGGCAACTTCAACTACCCCACCATTAACTGGGAAAACTACTCATGTACCGACTCCTTAGCTCAACGCTTTCTGGAATTCATAAACTCCAATGCCCTGGATCAACTTATACACACCCCCACCAGGGGCAACAATATCCTAGACCTAGTTATTACCAGCACGAGTGACCGGTGTTCCACACCTGAAGTCAACTCCTTGTTGGTCCTATCCGACCATAAGCTAATCACCCTTGATATCCACATCCCACCCCCACAACCCATTAAGGAAACCACGGTAAAAAATTTCTCCAAAGCCAACTTCATGCTTCTTAAGACAGAAGTGGTGATCTTCATGACACACATGCAGATGGACAATACAGTTACAACTGCTGAATCCTACACAAATGCACTCTATAAGCACTTACACAAGTGCATGGATTGTGCTATCCCAAACAGAACAAAGATGCTATCCTCCAAAAAAAGAAGCCAATCTGGTGGTCCCCTGCCATAAACAAACTGTACAACAGAAGGAAGAAACTGTTGCAAAAGAGAGTAAAATCTCATGAGTAGAGGAGCTCCCTGGTCAGCCTCAGTAAAAAGCTGAGATCCCTTATAAGATCCTCCAAAGCTAGCTACGAAAACAAAATCGCCACTAATTCTAAGGACAACCACAAAGCATTCTATAGCTATGTTAAGAATCTCTATGGCAACACTCAGGTCTGCTGTGAGTTACAGCACAACAGCATGAAAATTACAGAACCAACTGATATTGCCAACATCCTGGCAGATAGGTTCACTGCTAACTTTACCCCCCCCTCACCCCCTAAAGGGCCCATATATATATATATATATATATATATATATATATATATATATACACATATATATATATATATATATATATACATATATACATATATACAGGAAGAATGCAGAGTCCCTGTAATCACAACTATGCAGGTAAAAGCTTCACTCTCTAAAGCCAGAAACACAGCATCCATGGTACCGGACAACATCCCAGGCTGCGTTTTACACGAACTTCAGAATGAACTGGCTCCCCATTTAAGCACCATGTTCAGTAATAGCCTTGCATCAGGCTTTGTGCCCACTGACTGGCACACAGCAGCAGTTATCCCACTCCACAAAGGATCCCAGGAACCATCGACCTAGTAGCCTGATGAGCCTGGTCTGCAAGGCCTTGGAACGCATCATCATGGAACACATAAAGACATTGGTAACCTCCAAACTTTGGATCCCACCCAGTTTGGGTTTGTGAAAGGCAGATCATGCCTCTTGAACCTGATTGACTTCTTTGAGGCAGTCACCAAAGCTGTATATGAGGGTAAGGTGGTTCACACAGCCTATCTTGACCTCGCGAAGGCTTTCAACACCATCCCTCATTCTGGAATTATAGCTAAACTCACTAAACTAGATATGAATCCCTACATCACAAGATGGGTTGCCAGCTGGCTCACTGACAAAACCCACACTGTAAAAGTTGCAGACTCAAAATTTGAACCTCAAAGCAGTGACAAGTGGAGTACCACAGGGTTCTGTCCTGGGATCTCTCCTGTTTGGTATCTACTTGTCTGATATACAGGCTAACACAGAAGGCCTTGGGCTAAAGAAATTCGCAGATGACTGCAAACTAGGAGCCGTAGTCAAATCCCCAAATGATGTGGCATCCTACAGAAGGGCCTCGCTGAGACAGATGCCTGGTGTCAGAACCATGGCCTCAAGCTCAGTGCCAAAAAGTGCAGTGTCATCCCCTTTGGTAAAAACTCTGTACCCATGAACTACTACATAGGCAGCAATCTACTTAACACAGAATGTGTGATGAGACCTTTGGACCCAGGTGGACAGTAGTCTCTCCTTTGATAGTCACATCGCCACAGTAGTCAGGAAGTTCTTCTACGTGGCACACCTCATCATAAAAGGGTTCTCATCCAGGAAAAAATAGATCATTGTTCCCCTCTACTCGACACTCATTAGACCCATTATAGAGTACAACACCCCTTTTGGAATGTACCTCACAAGACATCTGCAACAGCTGGAAAGGCCACAGAAGTACCTCACAAAGAGGATTACTGGCCTCAAACAAATGTCCTACACTGACTGCCTCAAAAAAACTCCAGGTTTACTCCATAGCATATCGCTTACACCGAGGTGATCTCTGCCTAACATATAAAGTTATGTCAAACCCAGAGCTGTTGGACATGCTACACCTAAAGAAATCCCAATCCCTCCGAGCTACACGCTATAGGGACCTAAACCTTGTCACCGCAATAAACAGGACTTGTTAGAAGGATAGATTTCTGTTCCAGAGACTTCCCATACTTTGGAACAGGCTATCCATCTATGTCAAGCAAAGTTCTTCATTAGGACTCTTCAAGAACAATCTTGATGAGGGGATGGGAAATAGGAAATACACCCCAGGGATCACTTCTGTGTCTGCTCGACAGTGGCACAGGAAAATAACTTTCTTGGGTGGAGTAAGCCAGGGAACCTTGTTGGTTAGGCTTAACTAGGCCCTTGGGCTGATAGCCTGGTACCTACCTATGAACCTGTGAACAATATATACTGTTTTACAGTTATACTTGGGTTATGGGAAGAGTGTGTATGATTGTCAGTAAACTACTATGTTCAACAGAGATATGCAACTACATTTTTATTACATAATCATCGATTATCATTGTCATGCTAAACTAGTTACACACACAATACATATGAAAACTACAAAGGTATGTGAATGCAAGCAGTAATGATACATTTCTGTCAACCGACCTGTTGTACATAGCTGTTGGTATGTAGTATTACCTTTATAATCAAAGCTTTATGAAAAATTACAGTGAGACACTCTTAAAAAGTGGAGTGTTGTGGATTTCATCCTTGGCTTATCTGTGTTCTGACCATAAATTCACTGCACTTACAACTGTTCCTACAGGGAAAGCTAAGCAGCAGATGTATTGTCCATACTCAGTAAATGTCAGGAGTGTTGACAGTCATGCATCGCTACTGAGCCTGTTTGCGCAAAGGAAGGTGAACCAAATTAAATTCTTCACTTTTTCCTTAAGTAGTGAACCCTGTTTGTGCATAGGTAGGCAAAGCATAAATGTAAAAGGCAACAGCGAGCATATATCAGTTGAGTAAATACTTATTATGCCCCTTCCTCAGTAAAAATAACTACCGTGGGACTCCAACCTCTCTCTACGTATGCTGTATCATTTTTAGCTCAATGTATTTATATTTTGTGCCACTGAGACAGTCAGGTAACAGGAGTAATTTTTTACAATCATTATCCATGTTGCCAACTGCCTTACAATGTCCCTAAGCATGTTTGCACTTTTTAAGGTGACTGAAATTAAATTTTCATATTTTAAGCAGCTAACTGTGTTTGCACTATGCCCTATACCCTGTACATAAGAAAAATGATTAAAAATAATGGAAACAAAGGTTAAACCATTAGACAGCTCTGGATAAGAACCATCAGACTGTTGTACTTACAAAACACTTGCAGTGGGTATCTCTCCTTGCCACAGACAGAGCTTTGCAGTACCAGTCATGAATTGCTTGGATGCATATTATTTATTTCATACCCTGTATTAAACAGTTCATACAGTTAGACATGCTCATTTGATTGTAAATGTGAACATAACCTATTTAGTGGAATGAGTCATCACATATTAGATATGAATATGTGTGCAGAACTGCAGCTGTGCCTCCTCTTTGTATTCTGTAGATCATTCCTTTATGCCTGTTTTACTATCAGACATACAATCTCTAGTGCATATTCTCTCATTTTTCTTAAAAGGTGTGATTCAAATACATGATAGTCAACAGCAGTTTTCTCAGAGGCAGGAAACGGTGCTATTATGCCAAGGAAATATACATGTGGGAATGTTTGGTTTTGTTTAAAAGATCAATGCACCTTATAAGTGTATCCTCACTGACACACCCATTTCAGTGGAGGGTGTCTGTGCATTACTGTGTTTTACTTCAGTCAGAGTAATCATTCACAGTTGCAAGTCATTAGCACCTAACAATGGTGTGTCTGCACTATGTTTACATCTGCTACACAAAATCAAAAGTTTGATACTTAGTAATTCTAATGAGTTCAGACCTCATTTGCATCTTCAGAGTGCTCAGAGGACTGAATCTACACTGAAAAGTAATCATGTAGCTGAGGAACTTGGATGGGTGGCTGTTTTCAATCATGCTTATTGCTCCACTTGTGGGAATGCTGGGATAAGTTGTACATGTTTTGGACTGCTTTTCCTGTAATGGGTATTTCAGTTGCATTGGGCAATTTATTTGGTGAACTGCATGTATTCCAGATGTCAGTCATGTCAGATATTGATGGCATTGCTGGGCAACTTACACACAGTCTACTTAGCTACATTTACAAGTACCAGTTAGGCAGGTATCTGCAATTCATTCATGTTCTTGCACATTTGATTTTCTATTACAGGTTTAACACTTGTGTTGATAGTCCTGCAGTTACAACTGTTGTCATTCAGGGCTGACTCTGATGCTAAAAGTACACAGCCATTAAGTGGGAAAGTAAAGTTGTGAGCATTGCATGACATCAATTTTGCTGTATGTATTTGCATAGGATGAAAGGTGTACACCTTAGATGGTCAGCATGTGAGCGATCCATTGCCTTTTTACCAGGGCAAGGGAATATTGTGCACTCCTATGTCTACCTACACCCACAGAGGCTGGATGTTCCCCTTCTGACTCCTCACCCACATGTAGATGTGGTAACCTTGCTAGTGGTGGTAGAACATGATATTGTGTAGGATAACACAGACTGTGATAATTTCAGCATAGGTACTGGGATCGCACTGCAGAACCCCTGATGTATTTAAGCATCAAAACCTTGACTTCAACAGCCCAAGCACATGGTCTATGATATTTCTTGCTTGATCATGTGCCTCATTATAACGTTCCTCCATGGATGTGTGTGCATTTCTGGTGAGTGACATCAGCCATGGTTCAAGTGCATACCCAGCATCACCCAGTGAATGGCCTTGTGAGGCATCAGCCCTGGGAAACCTCTGTTAGAGCTGTGAGGTGTGTCAGATATGGGAATTGTGGTAACTGCCAAGGTTGCCAGCACACACATTACACATGACCTGGCAGTTAATGGAGTGGACTCCCTTTCTATTGATGTAGACCCTTCCCTGTTCCCCAGGAGATGATTTGATTTCAGTGTGTGTGCAGTCTATGGCACCCAAAATTTAAGAAATTGTGCTCTGGGGTAGAACTCCTGCATAGTTCTAGCTCTGCCCTTGGGGGTAGGGGGAACTATATATATATATATATATATATATATATATATATATATATATATATATATATATATAGACACTGGCATGCTGTATGATAGCATTCAGGAATTGGTGTAGGACTATGGATGCTGATGCCTGTGACACCCCCAGCATGTCCCTTATGGGACACTGAATGGTTCCAGTAGCTAATATTAAAAGTGCTACACATACCTTAGTTTTCACAGGTGTTGGTTCCCCTTAGTTTGCCCTTGCCCTCAGGTGAGGATGACAGACATTGCACAGTTCCTGGAGTGTGTCTCTATCCACCCTGTAGTGCTCTACTATTTCCATCTCATGTAGACCATGAAAAGTTAAACGAGTTCTAAATACCCTTCTCCTCCTTGCCTGAGGTCTGTCAGCAGCATCAGTAGCACAGACTTGAGCCTGTTGCACATGTAGAAGAGCAGTAGCAGCCCCTAACCTTGTTTCCCTCCAGTGTAGTTTCTATGGCTGTATTCCAGTAGGCTTTGGAGTACAAGGCAGAAGGCTACATTAAGTGTACCTGATTGCTTTATAGCTTGTTGAATAGCTCAGCTATCATGACTTGGTTGATTAGCATACAGTTCAGCTGCATTTGCAGCAATTGGCATGCCACAGTGTTTACTGTGTTTGTGTGGCTCTATCCATAATGTAGAGCCAGTTACTGAATAGAAATTGGCTCGGTATCATGTGTTTGTGTGTCAAGTCGAGCCATGTAGGGTTTATTTTATCCTGGCAAGAAGTGTGTTTTATGTATACTGTTGCAAAAATGAATTTACTTCTCAGCTATAGTATCACTGGGGATTTGGCAGGAGTATTTTGGTATTTTTTGGGTAAGTACAAGGTGTTTGGGGTTCCTAATATTCAGGTAAGATGCACAAAATTTTGGACTCTAAAGTCTTAATTTCTAGCTACCAGTAATATAAAGCAAACTTTAACTGTAACATTTTTTTAAAAAAATATATGTATGCATGTGTGGGCATATGTGCATGTGTCTCTGTCTGAACTGAACGTATATGAATGGACAACAAGATGGAGAGATGTACATGTGAATGCTGATCCATGACTTTAAATCGAAGCATATGACTTTTAAGCTAAAAGATTTAAAAAAATGTCAGTGATTCAAGACTCCTGCAGCCCAAATGTGGGGTTACATCTACTCATCTCTTCATATACTAGTTCTAAAACTGCTGAAACTTAAAGGTGAAAGGAAAACTTCCTTGCTGTCATACTCCAGTGATCCTGCACTTCACATTAGAGTTGTAGCTAATGAACAGAAGTCAATAGTTTTACACTGATGAAGTGGGAGTTGAGAGATGGATCATTGTAAAGCCATGCTCCATTAATGGTATCAGTGCTGTTTTGTAGTACATTCTCTGTGACTACAGTTAAATAGCTACTTTATGCTTAATGATGAAGTTTGTAGTCTGTAGAGGCTGTGTGAGTGGGTTCTACTATAAAACATAGACTTCCTGAAACCTGCCACTTCAGCACAATGAAAAAAAAAATGCCCGAAAACCAAAAAGCAAAAAACTCCCTTTTTCTTCATAGGAGTTTACTAGGCTAATGACTACAAGGGCCTTTTTAAACCTAGCCATGCACCCCAAATATCTGACAAGTTCTGATACCCTTCAAAAGTGTTACCTTTGTCCAAACCAGAGATGAATTTTCGGTTTCCTATCCATTTGCCCAAGTTGCACTTGAACTGGGCCAGGGAAAAACTCTGCTTCACATGGATGTGGAGCCTCTTCCATAGACGGAGTAGTCTCTGGGACACATACCTCTCTCTCTAACAGGTCCTATTTATATCACAGGTAAGGTTTAAGTCTTTAGAACGGGTAACTCTGGTGCTGTTTGTTTTGTGGATATGCAGGAGGTCCATTAGAGTGGGGTCTGATAATGCCCTGTATGCAAGGCATGGATATCCCCTCAAAAGCCTGTAGGAGGCAGAATACAGGGATAGGGCCTTGAGGCAGTCTGCATAGAACATTTTACTTACGCCGTGTATTCTTTCAGTGAGGAGCCTCTGTGGACAGTTAGGTACATACCAAAGGGGACGTTGTACTCAATGATAAGTCTGATGAATGCCGAATACAGTGGAACAGTGATGTACTTGGACTTATATAATTTGAGCAACATAGAATGATTTCCTCACCACTGTAGACACATGATGGTCAAAGACTAGATTACTATCTATGTGTGTCCCTAAGTCCCTGACTATTGGATCAAGGGGTGTGTGGTCAATATGAAAGTTACCAGGGATGGATGACTTCTCAAAGGATACTATTATGCATTTCTTGGCATTTAGTTTTAGTCCATGGCTCTGACACTAGTTGTTTGTTTGTGTCAGCTCCTGCTGGAGAACATTTGTGTCAGTGTGAAATTCAGTGACAGCTCCCAATTTGCAATCATCTGCACATTTAGTCAGTCAGAGACCATTGACATTGTCCCTGACTTCTGAGAAGTAAATGCCAAAAAGGAGCAGTCCACGGACTGATCCCTGAGGGACTCCACTTGTGACTGGCCTCTTTGTAGTGATGGACTCCCCAGTTCTAACTTCCTGTGTCGGTCTGTGAGACAGTTGGTTATCCACCAGGTGACATACTGGTTTGTACCTAACCTCTTGAGTTTGTCAACAATGCGCAAGTGGGGTATTGTGTCAAATGCCTTGACCAGGTCAAGGATGGCAGTGTGAACGATTTTGCCCCCATCCATTGCTTTGGTGACCTTCTCAAATAAACTAAGGAAAAAACGGCAAAAACAAACTGAGCAAAACCAAGCCGGAAAGTGAGCAGTCAGTAGCACGTCCTGGAAGTCACTCAGACAGAAAGATGCTTTCAAAAATTGCCTATTTCACTGATAGAAGAGGGGCAGTAAGCTGGTGTGTCCAAAACAGAAGACATTTTCTCAATATACATACTGTTATTGAAAATCACAAGCCCACCCCCTTTATCAGGTTTAATTACCCGGACTGGTAAAAGTTTAAAGTCAGATAATGCCCTTCTCTGTTCAAAGGTGATATTCTGGAGGTTGTTAAACTTTGGCCCATTTTTGGTCTTTTTTAGTTCTCTAATGTCCAATTCGCAGATGCTCTCAAAAACTTTTAACCCAGAGTGCAAAGGAGGGTTAAAGGTACTCGGAACCTTTAACTCGGCCCTAGGTAGAGCAGTAGAGTTGTTGAATAACAGGTCCAAGTTCAACTTCCTAGTGTAACATTTTAAGTCCAAAATAGTCTTAGTAAGATCACATTCAGAGCTGGGCACAAATGTGTTGCCACGAGACATGATTTCAATAAGCTCTGATGACAACATAACGTCAGAAAAATTGTATATTTTGAAGTCACCATTCTGATTGTATTGAATGCGTAAAGGTGAAGTCACGCAGTTTTCCAGTTCAATGTTGTTTTGCACAAACGTTAGTTGTTCCGAGTTCTGCTCCTCGTTTGGTATGATCGTTGTGGAAGTTGTCCTAAAAAATTGTTGTTATTAGCATGATTAGAACTGGAATCAGAGTTGTTTTTCCTAGATCTGTCATTGTGGTTAGAAAACTTTCCATTTGGCCTGTCAGGTCGTTTAGGTTTAGACCCATATTGATTTTGGTCAACAGTTTGATTACCAGAGACAGGTGGGGCGACTTCTGATTCAAACCCATCCAGGCTGTCCAATCCTGCAATGGGCACTGTCTGTAATTTGGGATACGCACGTAGATGACTATATGCGTCCCTATCCCTGTTTAATTTTTTAACTTTATTCTGTTTTAATTTGGACATGAGCCCCTCAATGCTAATAAAAATTCGATCATAGTCGAATTTAAAGCGCAAGAATTCCATGTCCATTTTAATAGTACTGTCAAGTAATTTAATTTCTTCCGTAAGAGTACTCTTGTCCAAATTAAAACAGAATAAAGTTTAAAAAATTAAACAGGGATAGGGACGCATATAGTCATCTACGTGCGTATCCCAAATTACAGACAGTGCCCATTGCAGGATTGGACAGCCTGGATGGGTTTGAATCAGAAGTCGCCCCACCTGTCTCTGGTAATCAAACTGTTGACCAAAATCAATATGGGTCTAAACCTAAACGACCTGACAGGCCAAATGGAAAGTTTTCTAACCACAATGACAGATCTAGGAAAAACAACTCTGATTCCAGTTCTAATCATGCTAATAACAACAATTTTTAGGACAACTTCCACAACGATCATACCAAACGAGGAGCAGAACTCGGAACAACTAACGTTTGTGCAAAACAACATTGAACTGGAAAACTGCGTGACTTCACCTTTACGCATTCAATACAATTAGAATGGTGACTTCAAAATATACAATTTTTCTGACGTTATGTTGTCATCAGAGCTTATTGAAATCATGTCTCGTGGCAACACATTTGTGCCCAGCTCTGAATGTGATCTTACCAAGACTATTTTGGACTTAAAATGTTACACTAGGAAGTTGAACTTGGACCTGTTATTCAATAACTCTATTGCTCTACCTAGGGCCGAGTTAAAGGTTCCGAGTACCTTTAACCCTCCTTTGCACACTGGGTTAAAAGTTTTTGAGAGCATTTGCGAATTGGACATTAGAGAACTAAAAAAGACCAAAAATGGGCCAAAGTTTAACAACCTCCAGAATATCACCATTGAACAGAGAAGGGCATTATCTGACTTTAAACTTTTACCAGTCCGGGTAATTAAACCTGATAAAGGGGGTGGGCTTGTGATTTTCAATAACAGTATGTATATTGAGAAAATGTCTTCTGTTTTGGACACACCAGCTTACTGCCCCTCTTCTATCAGTGAAATAGGCAATTTTTGAAAGCATCTTTCTGTCTGAGTGACTTCCAGGACGTGCTACTGACTGCTCACTTTCCGGCTTGGTTTTGCTCACCTTCTCAAATAAGTCCACCAGGATGAGTAGGCATGATCTGCTGTTGACGAAACCAGACTGGGTTGGGTCCAGTGTCTGGAGGTTTAGTATATCTGTATTGATCATCTCCATGATAATTCTTTCCATGGCTTTACATCTAAGATTAGTGAGATATATGGGTCTGTAGATGGCCCACCTTTGTGCAGAGGGATGACTGTTGCCTTTCTCCATTCATGAGGCACATAGCTTGTTTGGAGACTACAGTTAAATAGTAATTTCAGAGGCCCTGATAGGTCATGTATCATGTTGTTTAGAAGGCATCCTGGGATATTGTTTGGGCCCATTGATTCAGTGTTCTTGGTCTTAGAGCATTAAGGACCTGCTACCTAGAGATAGTAGAGCAAATTATATTTGATGATATTTTCTGATTGAAGGCCGAGGGGGAGAGAGGGGTAAAGTTGGAGCTTTATCAGCCAGGAGATTTGCTATATCTTCTGGCTCAGTAAAGGTGGCTTCATTTACAGTGAGTTCTACACACAATTGTGGATTGCCTTTAAGGTTGTAGACATGGCTGAAGAATGCTTTGTGGTTGTTCTTGGCCTGGGAAACCAAACTTACCTCAAATTTGGCTGTGTAGACTTTATTTGTCCTCTGAGTTGTTTGCCTAGTTTGAGAGCGCTTTTATCCTGCTGGGAGCTGCACCCCCTAATTTTTGCCATGATTTACTTCCTCCTGTTATACAGCCTATTGATTTTGTGATTCCACCAGAGTGACTTGTGTTTTGAGTTAGTTCTGAACTTCTTCCAGGTGGGTAGGGCTGCCTCTATGCAGCTATCAAAATGCTTGTACAGGGTTTCTGTGAACAGTTCTGCATAGACAACAGTGTTCTCAGGGTTTATGTGGGCCTGAAATTTTGCCAGAATTGCACTTCATAGCAGGAGGTTAGTCTTAGAATAGTTCCTGAATATTCAAGATTTAGCTGGGGGTTCAGGTTTAATTTTTACTTCAAAGGAGATAATTTTGTAATCTGACCTTACCAGGGAAGGTATTACAGTAGGGGTTGTGCAGCAGTCTCCCATATTGTTTTTTGCAGGGGGGCAAGTCCCCCTGCACCCTCCCAAACTTATATATACCAACTTTGAGGTCACTCCAACTTGAAGAAGAGAGAAGTCTTGTTAAAAAGTGAGTGCACACTTAGAAATCACACTGGCAATGATTTGCTATGGAGAAAAGAATTTGATGTTATGCCGTTCAACTTACTTTTCTGCGAGTTGCAGATGTTTGAAGAATTTCTCTTTGAATTTGTGTAGGGAAGCCTACATGAGTGTTGTGGTACAGGTATAAGTAAACTAAGATATTCTAACATATCATTCCCTTAATGTTGAGCCTTTGATGTTTTTATAATAAATACAGTAATCAGAAAGAAAGTCTAACTGCCTGCAAAAACTAATTGGCTCCCAAGTGCAGGATAAAAGTCCATGGCTGCAATGTAGTGTTGCATGCTCTTAGTTGAATTATAATGCTGGTGTGTAGAATGCTACTGTTATGTTTATCTATCATGTAAGTTTTTTACTTTTTTGAGTCATATTTTGCCAGAACATGTAGTATGTGTTTAGACCAGTTTAGCAGCATAAGTGGTACAACACCACCACCCCTCCCAACTCATTTGCAGTTGTCTGAAGAATACAGCAGCACCAATAATTGGGTATATGTCAGAATTTGGTAGAGATAAAACTGCATTACAACAAATTAAACCAGCAGGGTACTTTGTGTATTAATTAAGGCTGTGCTAGAAATTGTAGCATTTTAAAGTCATGAAGTTGTACAATATGTGCTTTGATGCAAGTGTAATGTAAATGTTGTATACTGATGCAGAATGGACATTTCAAATATTTCACACATTTTTAAAATGCTTAAACATCGCACAGCATAGTAGATATCATCAGAATGTTTAAAAAGAGGAAATATTTTTCTTCTAAATGCAGCGCGTCTGAAACAGTGTAAGAGGAAAGCATCTTGCTCAGAAACATTGCTGGTAAATGATGCCTGCTTTCCAGACACAGTTTGGATTCGCATTAATGAAGCAACTCCATTATGACATCTGTGTCTTTCTGAAAATATATAATTTGTCACAGATTTCTGCATGATGTCTCATCTAAAAGCATTTGGCCACTCTTGTGAGATTTTGAGAGGTATATCTCATTTTATTTTTCAGGCAGTGGCTTTGGAACTGTACTTGCGTATTATCGCAACCAGATTTGTCACTGGATTACCGACTGGTTTCCGATCTTGAAATATGCCCATTAATGGTTTTAAAAAGTTACATGGTGTGTTTTCTTTAATCGTACAGGCTCTTTTCAAGACTGTTATCAATATAATGTACAAAATCCCTACTGTTGCTGTTTGTTTATGCAGTGTACAGACAGCATGTATTTTATATATTGTAACTCTGCTCACTGAACGTTCCTTTCTTCCTGCCCGCAAATGCGGTCAAGTAACAGTTAGACTTGCATTTGGCCATCACAGCTGTGTCATTTTTGTACTGTGGCTGGTATAATACTCTGTCTTGCTTACTTTAACAGACAATGTAGCGTGACACTCAAGTTTCCCTGAAAAAAAAAAAAAACACTGTTTAGAAGTAGTAGTAACTGCGCTTGCTGAGAAATTGAAAGACATAACGATCAACATCATTGAAACACTGCTCACGACCGTAATCAATTTCTAATTTTTATTCATAACCCTGCATAAAAGACCCTCCCTTGTCAAAGCAAACACATTGTCTCCCATTTTTAAAACATTACCTGTCACATTTCACTATCGGGAAGCAACCTTCATGATCACAAAAATCTGGTTGCGATAATGCGCAAGTACTTTTTATTGTATCATAGCAGTTACTAGGCAGCTGAGCTGCAAGGCCATTTATGCTTTGCCAATGCCCACTCTTAGACCTTCCCTTTCTTTTCAAAGAGGGCCTGGACAGTCATACCAGTGGTGAATTTTTGAATACCCATCTGGTTGTCCAGCTCTTTTTTAAAGGCAGATAGTTTGTCACACTACTTAATTTGGAGAGAGAGAGAGTGTTCCACAGAAGGGGTAGGTACTGGATGACAAATCTCTCTCTTTCAAGTCTTATAAGTTGGAGTCGATTTAGGTCTCTGGCCCTAGTGTTAGCTGGATTGAGGTTTAAGAGTTCTTGGACTATTGGATCCCTTTTAGCCATATAAGCAAGGCAAAAGTTGTTCGTAAGGGGTCTGTATGAGTAGAGGGACAGTGCCCACAGTCTTTCCTAGTAGTTGATGTCTTTTAAGCCCCTGATCATTTTAGTTATAAATGTCTGGGGTCTCTCCAGTTGCTTGATATGCTAAGTAAGCTGTATACTAAATGGGGGTTGTTCTCAGTCCTGGGTCTAAACAGTGCAGAATGCAAGAAGGTGGGGACTTCTGTAGATCTGGACGATGTACCTGATGTACCTTTAGCTATGAGTTGCAAGGTAAAAGGATTTTGTACCACTGTTGAAACATGATGGTTATTTAAAATGGCGAATGTACTATGCAACTGAGTTCTGAAGAAGCCTAAGTATAATAGGTGAAAGCGCTTAACTCATTTGGATGTGTATCAATAATTTTATTATTATTTTGCTTCAATAAATGTTCTAGTGGTTACAAATACTGTGTTTCCTCTATTAGTTCGAGAGAAGATAGCACAGTATTTAATGTTTTACTTTTTGGCATTGAGCTTAAGTTAATGTTTAGTATACCAACTGTTGACAAGGACTAACTCCAGTTGGAGTGCATGTATCTCGGAGGGAGACATTATGGCAACTCCTATCTTACAATCATCAGTTAACTTGCTAATTTGAGATCCTCATATGATAACTGGAGATTGAGAAAATGGATACTGAACAGCAAACATCCCAGACTAAACTCTATGGGACTCCACTGGTCACTTTCATTTTCTCAGAGAATGCTTCCATCACTCTTAGTGTGAGTGCTTTCTCTAAGTCATTTGGCTCTCAACCTGACCACGTACAAGTACACTTGGAAGTCATTCAATTTGTTTATTATATTTGCATGTGGTATGGTGTTGAATGCCTTAACAAGGTCAAGGTATGCTGTGCAAACAGCTTGTCTACAGTCAACAGCCTGAGTAACCATCTTGAAGAAGCTTACAAGAGTCATTAGACAGGCTCTACCTTTGACAAAGCCAAACCAACGGGAGTTGAATTTGATAAGATTTTTAATATCATAGTCAGGTGTGTAATGCTACATTCTGTAACTCTGTATATAAAACTTGTTAGGCTGATGCATCTGTAATTCAAGGGGTATGAGGTAGGGACACCCTTTTGAAGTAGCACAACCTGTAGGACAAAGCCAATAGATATACTGAGGTTGAAGAGTTTGAGGAGTGGGTCCACCAGTGCTTGTTTATAGCTATTAATTAGGCAAACTGGTATGTTGTCAGGCCCCTTGGATAACGTACTCTGGTTTGGAGAGACTCTATTATAGGGGAAAACAGTTCTCTCAAGTGGTGGATTTTCAAAAATAGTTTTAGGAAATCAAAAAATAAATATTATCTCACCACTGCATAGAAGTTACTGAATACAATATCACAGCACCATCAGTAGATACTAGAAAGAGTATGTTTGATACTGTGATGGTTCAAGACTAGTTTCATGCAGTTTGTATTCAGAAGGGATTCACCAAAAACATGTAATATTTATTACTGGAAGACTACATTATAGCTGATGTAAGAGCATCAGTAACCCCACATCCACCTAAATAATGTATTATTGTTGTGCAGTACGTTGTGCCCTTAAATTAAAAAGTCAGCTTAATATAGTGCACTGTTAGTGTTTACCCCCCCCAGTGGTTATAGTAGTGTAGTGGCACAGCTGGTCTTGGCATGCCATATTTAAATTTTGTTGAAGTTTTCATACTAGATGCTGCTGTCATGTGGAATACATATTACTATAGACCATCTGTCCATTAATAGTTCCTCCTCCGTAAGTAGCTCAAAGAATGTCTTTATTTTGCATTTGTTAATGGATTGAGTGAACTGTTTATAAACGTTTTCAGCCATGACCTGGATCGCAAGCCAGAAACGTTAAAGCAGATAAAAGAAAAAATACAGATCTAAGTATAGTGCTGCAGAATACTTGACATCGGACTGTTATCTACAGGCAAAACATCGTCAGAGGTTACAGTTCAGTTTGGAATATTGCAGTAAAGACATTAATAGTTTTTACTACAGCTAAGTAAATAGTATTGCAGAAAAATAGTATAGCATGAAAGCAGTGTTAGCAACAGAACAATGTGAAAATTGCCTAACTTTTTCTTATGAATACAGTCGTGCAATCACTATTGGGATAAACTGTGATGTAATAAAAGATCTAGGACACATAGAACTGAAACAAAATATATTTACAAAGTGGTGCATCTGACAGTTGCATCATGTACCAGCAAATACATTGTAACAGATTCACACCCTTGTTGTACTTTAATGAGCTGCACACTTTGCACAGAACTGGAAGAAATCTTTAGTCCGGTATCTCCTTAAAAGTTCAACCCCTATCTAATGCATGTAGCAATTAGTGGTATTTAGCTTTGAAAATATGTTGAATCCAATTTTGTAGGTATTTCACAGAAAAGATAACAGTATGGAAGATTTTAATCTCTTTTATCAATATAGTTTTTACTTGGTAAGGGTATATTAGTGTGACTGAGGTAATAATGCTTAGCTGATTTACTGAATTACAACATTCAGTGCAACATTTCCCACAGTGGTAGCCACCATGGGCATCATGCAAAAGTCATTTCCTGGTGTACAGCAAGTATATCTGCTCTCTCAGCTGATTGCTTGCCATTGAATAATGACTATGTCAGAATCTTTTGGCATGGTTTCAGCTTTTAAGAATAAAAAAGTCAAAAAGCACAGCATCTGGACTAAAAAGAGTACAATCAGGAATATAATTTGTCTTGTAATGGCAAAACATAGTGGCAGAGTTACTTTTGTAAGGAAGATATGTTATACTGCCTTAGAGAATGAGCGACTTGTACATCGCCACCCTGATTGGAGACTGAACATTCTCCAGCAGGGTGTTAATGTACAGATAATGCCTACTGATAAGTCTGCCGTTTCATGGTAGCATATTAAGCTACCATGGAGCTCGGTCTGTAATGAAGATAACAGCTGTTGTTATTTTATACATACATTAGTTGTTTAACGAGTATATAATTAAAATTAAAGAAAATTGGGAAAAAAAATAGAAAACTGTGTGTATGTGTGGGTGTATGCATGCATGAAAGTAAGAGTAGGAGCGATCATGCAGTTTTACACTCACTAAGCAGTGCTTTTGCTGTTAATGAGTGTAAAAGTAAAGCAAATGGATAATAAAAAATAGAAACTGTAAGTGTGCATGCTCGTGTATGTGTACGAGTTAGTTTCTGTGTATGTGAGTGTATGGGTGCTTGCAATCACGAAGGCAGAGTGTGTGTGTGTGTGTGTGTGTGTGTGTGTGTGTGTGTGTGTGTGTGAAAGAGATAGAAAGATCAGGCAGTAGACAGTGTTCTTTTAAAAGGTATGCATACCTCTCAACTTCTTAGTTCAAAAAATCCAGGTAAAGCCTAAAATAATAGGGGGAAACAAAGGCTTAAAATAAAAACAAATTTTAAATATTGCTCTTATAAAATTAGAAAGTTGCTGTAATGCCATGATTTATGTTAGCATTGTCTTGTTTTTAGTGCCTTTCTAAGTTCTGCACAATTGAGTGTCTTGGCTCATTTCTACAAAGCCAAGTACTTTTATTGAATAATCACACTTTTAGAAGCAGTTTGAAGTGCACTTCTGTTATCTTGAATTACTTATTGCCTTTCCTTAAGTTTGTTTGTGGTAGCATTTCACTCAGGACACTTGTTTATTGTACTTTTACATTAGGAGGACTGGCAGTAGGTGTTTAACTGGTATGTCTGAGTTGGGAAGCACACAAAAGGGTTCAAAGTGTAGTTGTTTTATTGGCCAGAGGGCTCTGTAGTTAGTTTTCTATATTTCCATTACTGGTATAAATTCTGCTTGTGGCATCAGGCCTCAGAACACCCCTGGGCAGGTGTTATTTATACAGTAACAGACACCCTGTCGGGCATTAGTACATGCTTCTCCAGCTTTGTAAAGATGAACTCCATATCATGTCTACACAGCATAGCAATAGCTGGTCTGTCTGATTCATGGTTATTGATTTATTCTTTCTGCAGGGTACATCTTTTAGCCAAGAGTTATTAGGATACAAGCCAACTATAATGCAGTGAACCAGAAGTCATCATGACATGATACCAGCCTTTTTATGGATTGACTGAATTTGGTTTATGATGTTCCTAACCTAGGTTGTCCCAGCTAGTTTCACTAAATGGTGCAGACAGAAAGATAACCTTCTCTAGTAAATGCAGGAAGTGCTTAAAGCAGATACATGCTATAAATAGCATAGGACTGACTACAGCTGTAATGTATTGCATGTGCCAATCAGACTTGTCATCTAATCTTGTAATACTAATCTCTTGATGGAGCTAGCTTGGTAAACTGAAAGCAGACAATATTATCCATCATACAGAGTATCCAAAAACGTTGTGATGTTCTGGAACAAAACACAGCTAAATAGCAGTGTAACATAGAATGGAAAGACTATTCACAGTGCTGCACTCCTTCAACTTGGATTATTGCATACGGACAGTAATTTCAGAAAGTGATCACCAAGGAAGTTTATATACCTATGTTTGTTTATGTTTTGTTTATAGGTTCATAGGTTAGTACTAGGCTAACTGCCCTTATGGGCCATTTTTAAGCCTAGTCAGTTACCCCATGTCAGAATCAAACCCTGCACCTTGTGTTTCTAAGGTAAGCACCTTAACAATTATGCCAACCTCCCACCCCAAAACAACACCAACATAATCAACAGGATTAACTGTTTTTTTTTTTCAGCTGGATTTAGTCTATTTTACTGCTGGAGGTCTGGGGAGAAAAGGCCATATTGTAGTTGTACTTCATACAGTGACAGGTGAATAAGATTGAACTCCTATTGCAGTTGTGCAGAGGTTGACTTTGTTGCCTCACAGCAAGAAGTTCTCCAGTTTGATTCTCGCCTTCTCTGCAGAGTCTTTGTCTTCCCTGTGGTCAAATGAGTTTTAAAGACATGGAGTAGGTGGATGCGCATGCGCATGTGTGTGTGTGTGTGTGTGTGTGTGTGTGTGTGTGTGTGTGTGTGTGTGTGTGTGTGTGTGTGTGTGTGTGTGTGTGTGTGTGTGCATGTACCTTCTGTGAAGGTTGGGCACCGGTGGCTGGCAACTCGACATCATTAAAAACTCTACTGCCAATCAATCTGCAGGTTGGTGATCTGCTCTGGCGACCCCTAACGGGAGAAGCCAAAAGACAAACAGTAACATTTATTCATTCATTCAGTCATTTATTTGTAAGCTCATTTATTTATAAATTTGTTAACTGGGTAAGTACACTGGTCCAAAGACCCATTTCAGGCACAACCTGGGCCTGATATCACAGAAAACTTGAAACAATGCAACAGTAAAAATGGTCATTTTTAAAGTATACATTAAGTGGAATATAAATGCAAGGAAACTAAACATTGCTGATAATGATCAGTTATGAGCATATACAACTGTGAGACACAGGAAAAACTAGATGAGTTTCCAGAAAGGTAAAATATAGACAGCAATGTAACAATTACAAGCAAATGATAGAGTGGTATGAAAGAAAAAAATGAGCTTATTGATGGTTTTAGTAATAACAGATTCAGTGTCCTTAGGACAACTGCCAAGTTATGTAATAGAACCTTTGAAATAGCAGGTCTTTAAATATTAGTACATAAAATGTAATAATAAATACATACCCTTGACTTACAGACTGCAGTTGTACTACAACAGTGAAAAATGCTAAATACACTTAAGACTTTTAAATAACATTCTTTCCATGAGCAGACAGAATAAATATATGTGCGCGCATACACACACACACACACACACACACACACACACACACACACACACACACACACAGAATGCAGCAAGGAAATGTCTTGCTACTCTAGGTGTCTCTAGATATTCCCAAATCACAGTGCATTTAGAAATCTGAGTCTCTTCACAGAAGCCACTTAAAGAGGAAGATTTTTTGAAGCAGTCTTTTGAAGTTTTTTTTAGAACATCTGCTTTGCTTTCCTGGGCTGATTAATATTAAATAAATGAGTAATGTTTAGAGTCGTGACATTCATTCATTAATTTTACTTGCTCTTCAGAGCTGAAATCAGCACACCATGACCTGTGATCACTGTACTTTTTTCTTGTACTGTTTTTTTTTCTCTAATCATTTAGTATACAGTTCCATATTTAAAAAAGCAGTTCTTAAAGAATTGACACTATTTAACAATTATCATGTGTCAGGACTTCTGTTGCTTCATTAACATATTCAGTGGTTTTCTGTGGGCTCGTAATCCATCTTTATTCTGTTTAGTTTTGTTCTGTAGCTGACTATGAGAGACTTCTTTTGGCTCATGATTCTTTTCAGCTCAGCATTAAGTGATATGTTCTGTGAAGCAAACAGAAAGGCCGGTATAGTTGGTTAAAGCAGAATTGACTGTTTTCTGACTGCGTAAGTAAAAAGTAAAAACAATCTCAGAATTAGTTGAACAGATAAAAAAAAAAAAAAATTACTTGCACAGAAGACTGACAGGGAGCCAAGAAGTTTGTTGGGGGTGTGCACATAAGGAATGGGTGAGTAATCATGAAATTGTATTGCTATCAAAGAAGGCTGGGAAGTGGTACCGGAGGCAAAAGTTTAAAGGAAAATTCACAGTTCCATATTTAAAAAAGCAGTTCTTAAAGAATTGACACAACAGTTGTGTGTCAGGACTTCTGTTGCTTCATTAACACATTCAGTGATTTTCTGTGGGCTAGCTGAGATGTATAACTATCCTGTTTTTTTTCTATTATTTATACAGATTATTGTTTCTAACAATTAATATATAGCACTTTTATTGCCTGCTTTTTAGTCTTTGAGTATTTTATTGCTGTTAACTAATCTGCACAAGTAACTGATTTGTTTGCAGTTAAAAGCATTCTGTATCTTTACAAATCTTTATTTGTTTAAAAACTTTAATTTGTGGCTTTCTCTAGTCTTACTGTCTGTAGGCTATTGTTTTTGTCCCCCCCCCCCCCCCAGTTGGTGTCTTGCTGTTATACTTGGTGGCTTTGCAGTTGCCCGTCCCTACTGTAAATCTGATCTGTGACACTCCTCCCAGTCTAGTGTCATTAGCTCATTCTACCTAATACAGAGAGAACATTGGATAAGGCCTTCTGTTTCTCCTTTTAACCTTTCAAAAAAAAAAAATTTTTTTGCCTGAATCTCCTTGTGTTCTGACTGTGCTTCTCAAACATTTTGGAAATATAGAGTATATTTCAGAGCATTTATTATAACTGTAATTGCCTTAATATTGCTACAACTCAAGTGCTGTAGGCTGCACTGCATCTGAAGTGTTTGTGTGTTTTAGCTGCTTTTCTGTATATATAGACTTCTCTGTTTCTTTAACTAAATAAGCTCTGCAAAGTTGTTTTATTGCATTCCTGCCTGTATTTCTGAGTTTTTTGCACTTTTAAAGTTTGTTTTTGCTTAGTTTAACTGGTAGGCTACACACTCAAGTGCGCTAGCCAAATTAAAGCATTTACTGTGTTTCTGTACCTAATTTCTGCTACTTTGTAAAAAAAAAAAAAAAAAATCCTTGTTTCCCACCTTTACTGAACTAGAATAGTCCAGTCTTCAGGTATTGCTGATCTCTGGGCTGTGTCATAGTTCCTGTGTTGCCCATATCCTTATTTGGATAGGAGGAAGCTTCTTTGTTCACCAGTGAGAGTGGGGAGCTCTGAGCAGCCTATCTTTCCCTTGAGGAGTGGTTCCAGCCCAGTGACTTGTAGCTTATTGGCCGTTTTGGGCCATTTCCTATCTCTTTCTAACCCCCTGCTTTAAAGCCAGCTTTAGTGTGCTTTTGCGCTTGTAATTTAAAGTTTGTCCTGTTTGTTGCATTTACCTGTTGAGGCTACACACTCAAGTGCTAGCCTGTGTTACATATTTATTGCATTTCCCTGCTGTTTGTTGCAAAAAAGAAAAAAAAAATATCCTTGTTTCCTGTCTTTCCTGACCTAGAGTAGTCCAAATACAGGCTTTGCTGTATTCATTCTGGACTTTTGGAAAGTTCCTGTGTTGCCCATTTCCTTTCTTGGATAAAGGGAGGCTTCTTTGTTCACCAGTGGCAGTGGGGAGCTTAGAGCAGCCTATCTATCCCTGGAGGAGTGTTCCCAGCGCAAGAATCTGGTAGTCTATTGGCCGTTTTGGGCCAATTTCTAGCTCTTTCAAGTCCCCCTGTATAAAACCCTCTTTGGCGCATTTTTTGCACTTGTTACTACTCGGCCAAGCTCCTCGTGGTCCTGCAGATTGGTGCTAGCAGCAGAGAGGCTAAAAGAGTGACTGCTAACCTGATAAGTGTTTTTTTTTTCCTGCTACTACCTGGCGACTGTCCGATGTAGCTAAACTGCAAGTATTTCTGCTTCTTGAACTGTTTTAAACTGTTTTAAACTGTTTTAAACTGTTTTAAACTGTTTTAAACTGTTTTTTAAACTGTTTTTTAAACTGTTTTTTAAACTGTTTTTTAAACTGTTTTTTAAACTGTTTTTTAAACTGTTTTTTAAACTGTTTTAAAAAGTTGTTTTTGCACCTGCACTTTAAAAGTTTGTCCTGTTTGTTGCATTTACCTGTTGAGGCTACACACTCAATTGCACTAGCCTGTGTTACATATTTATTGCATTTTCCTGCTGTTTGTTGTAAAAAAAGGAAAAAAAACCAAAAATATTATCCTTGTTTCCCGTCTTTCCTGACCTAGAGTAGTCCAAATACAGGCTTTGCTGTATTCTGGACTTTTGGAAAGTTCCTGTGTTGCCCATTTCCTTTCCTGGATAAAGGGAGGCTTCTTTGTTCACCAGTGGCAATGGGGAGCTTAGAGCAGCCTATCTATCCCTGGAGGAGTGTTCCCAGCACAAGAATGTGATAGTCTATTGGCCGTTTTGGGCCAATTTCTAGCTCTTTCAAGCCCTCCTGTATAAAATCCGCTTTGGCGCGGTTTTGTGCATAGCACAGCATCGGGCAGCTCCACTTAATTGGGTTTAAACCATTCTCGGCTCCACAAAGTCTGCTCTTCACTTTTTCCCTTAGAACTGATCTAGCTCTCATAATAAATGACCCTATTCCTACTCTAAAGCCTGGCACTTGCTCACTAAAGCAATTATATAAGTCAGCACTTAAAAATTAAAAGCACTACACCCTCACAAACTCCCCTTGAGTACCTTGTTCCCCATTGGCCCTTTTTTTCAATTATAAAGGAATTCCCAATACTATTCTAGCATGTCCAAAAGTCAGTTGAAAATCTCCTCACCGGTACAGCTGGTGAATCTGGGAATCTTGAGGCAATGTTACAACTGCCTCATGTACAAAGACAGCCCTCTCCTCTTCCCAACAAATTCCAACACATGTGAGAGATGCAACCATATAGCCAAACTGGAGGCTAAGCTCTCTCAACTCAGTACTGGCGTAACCAGTCAGGAGGAGAAGGAAACCACACTCAGTACAATTCCAGTCTCACATAGACCTACCACGACAGCAAACCAAACCCATAAACACACAAAAACATACTCGGAGGCTCTAAATAAAAATTTGCCTAAGCAGCAGAGACCTCCAAAGCAAACACCCAAGCAACCGCTACCCCCAAAACAAAACACATGCAACACACAGCTCACAAAGCCAGTGTGCCGAACAGTCACAGCCCTTAAGGCTAAACAACACACCTGATACACTTGTAATAGGTGATTCTATCGTCAGGCACACTGACGTCCCGCTCACCAGGCTGAACAAGTAGAAGGTCACGGTGAGCTGCCTGTCGGGCGCTAGGATCCGCCACATAACACAAGCACTCAGGTCACTCCAAGGCAAGTACAAATATGACTCAGTCATTGTCCATGCTGGTGTGAATGACCTGAGACGTACCTCCCTGGACTACATGAAAAGAGACATAGAGGAGCTCTCTGAGCATGTAGCCCAGGCCGGTATGACCCTGACCTTGAGTAGCATCTTACCCTCACTAAGAATTATGTCACAATATGAAGACAAGATGATCAATTTCAACAATTGGCTTAAGTATTGTTGTCATTCAAAGGGGATCCAATGCCTGTCAGCCTGGGATGACATGCTTGACAAGCCATGATGCTTCGCTAGGGACAGCTTGCACCTGTCACCCTGGGCTTTCAGATATTGGCAAAGGCTTTTGCTACCCCCATAGTGCCTTTTTTAGGCAAGGCTCAAAAGACAAACCCACCTCCATAGGTATCACAAGGGATAAGAAACTAAGAGTAATGCTACTCAACGCCAGAAGTCTAAACCTCAAGGTGCACGCACTCAAAACTCTCCTTAGCATGGAGAATATCGATATCTGTGTAGTAACAGAAACCTGGTTCAAGGCTCCCGAGAGCACCCCAGCACTACCAGGTTATACCTCATACGATGCTTTTCGGCCCCAAAACTTGGACCGAACCACAAAAGGAGGGGGAGTATCAATATTCTTCAAAGATACCCACACCTCCAGGTTTGTGGCACAGCACGAAGCATCAGAGACTATCCATGTGCAACTAACAGTGGGTAAAACTGCCTTCCAGTTTATAGCCTGCTACAGACCACTCTCCCAAACCCAGGAACCCCACTCGGCTTTCCTGAGAACACTGGAAAATATGAAGGTCTCTCCAAACACCATTATATTGGGCAACTTCAACTACCCAAACATAGACTGGGAGCATTACTCTAGCTCCAACACCCTAGCCCAAAGGTTCCTAGAATTTATAAACTCAAATGCTATGGAACAACTTGTTACCACTCCCACAAGAGGGGAAAACATACTGGACCTGATCATCACCAACATGGGGGCTCTATGCTCTAGACCAGAAGTGTATCCCTCACTGGTAAGGTCAGACCATAAACTAATCTCACTGGATATTCACATCCCGACCCCACCCCCTTCCCAGAAAACCACAGTGAAAAACTTCACTAAAGCAAATTTCACACTCCTCAAAACCGAGGTGGAATTTTTCAAAGCCCCCGGGCCTGTGGAAAATTCGGCCCAGACCACAGAATCCTTTATAAATGCATTCTATGAACACCTTCAGAAATGCATGGATCATGCAATCCCAAATAAAACCAAGACCCAATCCTCCAAAGGCAGGCGTCCTGTCTGGCGGACCCCAGCCATAAACAAACCATACAATAGAAGGAGGAAGCTACTACATGATAGAGCAAAATCCCAAAAAGGGAAGGCATCTCTGATCAGTATTAGCAAAAAACTATGGGCACTCATAAAATCGTCTAAGGCCAGCTTCGAGAGAAAAACTGCACAGGACACTAAGGATAATCACAAGGCTTTCTTTAGTTATGTTAGGAACCTGGGTGGGAATTCCCAGATATGCTCAGAATTGGTCCAAAATGACAAAAAAATACACCGAACCCACAGACATTGCCAACATCCTAGCTGACAGGTTCAGCGCAAACTCCCCCCCCCCAATCAAAAGGGCAATTATCTATCCCAGCATAGTGCTGTCCCCCTGACATCTCAGATGCTCAGGTAAGAGCCGCCCTCTCCAAAGCAAAAAACACAGCATCAATGGGACCAGACGGTGTCCCTGGCTGTGTCCTACATGAACTCCAAGAAGAGCTAAACCCAAACATAAAACTACTGTTCAATCTCAGCCTTACTACAGAATATGTAACCAAAGAGTGGCGTATAGCAACAGTGGTCCCTCACCACAAAGGTGGTACCTCAACGGATCCTGGAAACTATCGCCCCATAAGCCTGACTAGCTTTGTCTGCAAAGCTATGGAAAGGATCATCATGGACCTCATAAATAAAGATATTGGGAACCTACAGACACTGGATCCTACCCAGTTTGGCTTTGTTAAGGGCAGATCCTGCCTCTTAAACCTGGTTGATTTCTTTGAAACAATCACCAAGGCCATTGACGAGGGGAAGGTGGTCCACACAGCCTACCTGGACCTCGCAAAAGCCTTCGATACAATACCCCACTCGGGCATTATAGATAAGCTCACCAGCTTAAATATAAAACCCTGTGTCACTAGATGGGTTGCAAACTGGCTCAATGACAGAACCCACATGGCTAGAATTGCTGGAGCCATGTCAGACTCCAAACCAGTTACAAGTGGCGTCCCGCAAGGCTCAGTCCTGGGACCTCTCTTGTTCGGTATATATTTCTCGGAGGTACAGGTGAACACGGAAGGACTGTGGCTGACCAGGTTCGCAGATGACTGCAAACTAGGTGCCATAATCAACTCTCCAGTCGACACAAGCATCCTACAAAAGGGCCTCATAAAAACAGACAACTGGTGCCAGAGCCATGGCCTCAAGCTAAACGCCAAAAAGTGTATAGTCATCCCCTTTGGCAAAAACAAAGTGCCCACAAATTACCACATAGGTGGTAATCCATTAAGTACGGAAGAAGTAATTAGGGACCTGGGGACCCAAGTTGATAGCAATCTCTCATTTCAAAACCACGTGGCCAAAGTGGTTAGAAAAACATTTTATGTAGCCCACCTAATCATGAAGGGATTCACATCTAGATCAGGGGAGGTAATCGTGCCTCTTTACTCATCCTTCATCAGGGCCATAATTGAGTACAATGCCCCTTTTGGGATGTACCTTACCAGACACCTGCAGCAACTAGAAAGACCCCAAAAGTACCTCACCAAGAGGATCAAAGGGCTCAAACAGATGCCATATGCTGCCCAGTTAAAGAAACTCCAGCTGTACTCAGTGGCATACCGCCTGCTCATAGGCGATCTGTGCCTGACGTATAAAGCCATGTCCAACCCAGAATTAATGGACATGCTGCACCTCAGAAAATCCAAATCCCATCGAGCTACGTGCTCGAGAGACTTGAACATCAGCACTGAAATAAATGGGATATGCTGGAGGGACAGATTCATAACCCAGAAGGCTCCCTTCACTCTGGAATAAAATCCCAGTCCAGGTTAGGCAGAGTCCCTCATTGACTGTCTTCAAGAGGAATCTTGATGAGTGGATGGGAGATCGTAGGTTTACCCTGGGTATCACTTCTGTGTCACTGTTAGACAGAGGCACAGTATACTAACCTCGAAAAAGGGCATAGCAAAATTCATTTAAAATGGGTGGCGAAAGCCAAACACACTTTGGCTAGGCTTATAAATGCCCTAGGGCAGATAGCCTAATATGAACCTGTGAACATGTCTTCTTCAACAGTGGGGATGCTGGGAACTGATTTCTAAGTTAACACAAATAGTGGTTGATGGCTATAGCTGCTGTTCCCTTACCCCAGTTGTGTATCATTTAAACTGAGTCAGAATTTTGTAATGTAATCCTTTTATGGCAGCAAACAATATCTGATACTGCCAGCACCTGAAACGCAGTTCAGATGTATGTGTGTTTTATTTTTGGTGGTGTTGGGGGGGGCATTGGAAAGCATGCTGTTTTAACTCTATTTTATCTGAGTCTGTAATAAAATCTGGAATCTTAGGAAGTTTTATGTTTTGTATGTGTTTTTTATGTTTATGTTTTTGGCTGGTGGATATTATTGCTGCTTTGAATGCTTCAACTATGATTCAGTGCATTTACAACTCATTGAGGAACCAGCTTACTGAGTGCAGCCGATTGAGTGGTAAAAGGAAGAGTTGCTCCCCCTCCCCTTTTACTCCCCATGTGGGGGTTAATTGCTCGACACCCCCAGACTTGTATACTCCCTCATCCCACCAACATGAAGAAAAGGGAAGTCTGTAAAAACAAATGAATCACTGCTGGAATACGCTTGGAATCTGCACTAGCAGTTATTTCTTATGGAAAACAGTGATCAGGGACATTTGCATTGATGAACTGAATTCGACCTGATACAACTTCTTTCTATCTGTACTTAGTGATGCTTAGGAAAGTCGTTTGAAATGCAGATGCAGTTCAGTTTGCTTTTCATTGCAGCAAAATGCTGAAGATGTTGTGTGGGAACAGAGTTTTTTCAACTCGTAAGGATGTTTGACCTTTCCCTTATAGTTGTGTGGTGGTGGCTTTTTTAAGTAAGGGAGCATGGAAGGGTTACATAGGAAAGTAGGGGCTGGGGCTTCTGCCCCTGTAGAAGTGTTTTTTTTTTATTCAGTTTTGTGGCACTCAGTGTTTTTGTTTGTGATTTATGGATTTTCTTTTTACTATTTTACTTTCTGTGACAATCTGTTTTCCATCAGAATATGGTGGCTTTATGGTTGCAGAATGGAAAGCAAAGTTTGAAACCATGTAATGTAATATAAATGTTTTGAAATTCAGGAACATGCTAGAAGTTTTAAGTATCTGAAGAGAGTCCAAATGAGCAGTAATGCCACCCCCCCCAAAAAAAAAAAGAGAGAGATACATGAGACCATGACAAAACAGTATGAAGATATGACCATTTTTATTTTTATTTTTATTTTTTTTACAAAGAGAGTGGACATTGATTGGAAGCCTTCCAGGAGAAATGTTGTAATGAAAAAAGTGATAATGTGAACAATGTGAGGTATTGCCAGCTATGCCAGGAGAAGTAGGGCAGTGGATGTGTACCATATGTTAGCACAGCTAGCTGGAATTTTGTAAAGAATTGTATGTCATTTATATATCAAATTGATTTGTACAGATGCTTGTGTTGAAAAATGTATTTGTAAAGCTGCTTGTGTTAAAAATGTGCCAACATTGTGACCTGCTGGACAGCAAAAGAAATATATGTGTATTATTGTAACTGTTTAAATGTATATGTTTTAACAGAGGATACTGGAAGAGAAGAGGTTAATCTCAATCCACTTAGCTTTGAAAATAGTTTGAAAATTACCTGGCTTAGGCCATAAAGATGGTATCTTACAGTTCTCAATGCAGCCAGAAACAAAAAGTCTGTACTAGGAAGCTTTTTGCATTGTCTTTGGGGTGAACTAATTGTTACTGTGGAAGGGGAAGGTTTTAAATTATTTTATGACTTCCAGGAACTGCAGCAGATCTTAGCAAGGCTCTGTGGGTGTGTATTATTGAGACATATGTGCTAAATCCTGACAGCTTCTAGCCAAGTGGGGTAGCATGGGGACCAGAAGTCAGATGACCAGATGTACATGATGTCATTCTGTAATCTAGGTCAGAAATTATGTTTAATACTAGATGAAACTGAAGTCTCATGGCAGTCTGTTTTTGTAACCTGAATAAAGAAGGATCTCTCACCTGCTTCATCTTGCCTTTCTCTAATAAGTAACCAGGGAATAATAATTGTTTAGATCAGTCAGGAAAATACAGTTAGATTAGTTAAGTATTGTTTTTCTGTAACTGTGAACCTGTTCACCTGTGTTATTTTTAATATTTTAAGTGACTGAAACTCTGGTATTTATTGTAAATAGATAGTTTTATGTTCTTTTGTTATTTATTATTAAATATATTTAAACTTTTCATTATGGCTGGTCCTTTAGAGAATATTTTAACCTTTGAGAGTACTTATATCTGTTGGTGACACTTTGGCCACTCCTGAAAGCTTGGCTGTTTGGTCAACGTTATCATTTGTAGTAATATTAATTTCACTCAGTATAATTGGGTACCCTTGCAAGATCCTTAGAGTAGCTGACTTTGGAGTGTCTGGTAGCAGTGTAACTACCTTATAGTCTGGGCAGAATGGGGCATAGCTGGTAAATCTATGCCAGCCTTTTCCAGGTGTGAAAAATCAAATCTTAAAGACTGTGTGTATCAGCTGTCTGGAGCATGGACATGAAGCACTGGTTTCACAGAGAGGGTGCTGAAGAACTTGGCTTGGACACCTGGCTGAGGTCTCAACTCTATAGCTGTGCCAGTGGGGAGTCTTACTGGGGACCTGGAGGGCAACAAATAGAGAAATCCAGACCCTGGATTGACTGTGTTCCCCGTGTGCTCTTAAGAGAAATTGTGCTTAATGCAGAGAGCTTTATCTGGATACACTGAGTGTATCCATTTTTGTTCCAAGTGAATATTCCTCTCCAGTGCCAGTGGTGAGGATTCAGGCTCCTTGATTAGTGGCCCAGTGAGAGGACATCACAAAAAACAGAATTCAGTAGTGTAGCAAGGGTGGAGTGAATGGGGCAGTCTTCCTAAGGGCAAGGTAAGTTGGATGTGATTGGGAAGTGCAGTTCCTGCCTTCTTTTTCTGTCTGTATGCCAGTACAGAAATGTACTTCAGTGCTTCTTGTGTGGTAAAACTGTTGCCTTGCTGCAGTCTAACATAAGAAGTTGTTTTTTTTTTTCTGCTCTTCAGTTGAAAAGCTGAAGGAGTAAGGTGCCAGATCAGGGACCTAGATGAAACAGTTATGGCTTTGATGGTGTAGGTAAGACATAAGGCAATTTTTATTGGATGTGAAAGAAAAAATAATTTGGAATTAAATTGGATCATCATCTTCAGAAATCCATAGGAAATTGAGCAGACTAAATGGGCCAAGGTATCTGCCATTGACGTCTGTAGTGTTTCCATGCTGGAGCATATACAAATCTGAAGGTAGTGATTGTGCACACAGTGAAATCTGAAGGTAGAGATGGAGCACATAATGGGCACTGGAACAGGTACAGCTGCTGGCCTTTAGTAAATGCACCATTTAGGATCATTTGGGATGCTTTTTAGGTATGCATATCTCAGTCTGCGTCAGCTGTATTAAAAGACAGGTAGGAACATTACTGTTGTTTGAAGGTGGAAGAAACTCAAGAATAATTGTATAGAATGTATATTACATGTAATTATTTAAACATTATTCATATTTAATTACTTGAGGCAAAACTGTTGCCTTTCATTTTCAAGCTAAGGTCAACCTTCAGTTTGTGGTTGCATGACAAAGCAACAGTACAAATTCATACCTTTGGGTAATGTATTCTCTCAAATGATTCCTAAATGTAAATAAGGGGTATGTGATGGCTTATCTGCAGGCAATCACCTTGCTATCCACTTCTCTTTTCTGTTTTGTCAGGAGTTGTAGAGTTGTAAAATCACAAGCCTTGACTACTGCAGTCAGTGTTGGAGGAGAGGTTGTGAAGCTGAATGTCATTATCCATTTTAGTCAATCCATGCCATGTAGTTCATTTGCTTAATGTCATGTTTTACATTTTCTGAGGCCTGGCTTGCTTTATTTATTTATTTATTTAAATGTTATTGTATTTTATTGATTTATTTTTTAACTGGTAAGAAAGTTGGATAGTCTAGGGACCCTTTTGAGCTACAGCCCTGGCCAGCAGTATGAAATTTACCTGACCTGTTACAATATGAATTAGGAAAATGTATGAGACATGGAGTAACAGTGTTGACTATACAATCATATATGTAATTATAGTACAAAAATAATGTATAAAATGGCATTACAAACTTTAAAAGAAACCATTGATACAGAAATGCTGCATTTGGCTAATACCATTTCTCTGAAAAGAGACAACTGACTTAATATGCTAGTTCCTTAATCATCTGCCTTGTAAGAGGACCAAAATGAATTACTAACCTGAATACTTATATTTCACAGATTGAGTTTTAGTTAGTCTTGGAATCTTAGCAGAATAAGTTTGTTCAGTTAAGTGAGCTGCTGGTTCCAGCCAGCAAGGGCAGCCATAGAGAATGCCTTTTCCCTCACTTCACGTAAATAGGAGGTGTCATAAGTTCAAGGCCTTTCTTCTTTAGTGACCTGAGTGAGTAGCTGCAGTTTTTAGTACTGTAAGGGGTTGCTTATGTTGATGGCAGGATGTAGCTGTTGTACTTTAAAATTCATAGAAGTATAAAAATCCCCATTCTTTTTGCAAGAGAGGGGTATAAGGTCATGCCCCCTCACTAAGAAAAAAAATTGGAAATTTGTTTTGTGATGGTGCCACATGATTTGTAGCATGATAGAACTACTTTGATTTAGCCATTCCAGATATCTGAAATTATTTTTTAATCCTGCAAAACATTTACTGTAATCATCTGTGTTATTACTAATGGTACAGGAGTTCAAGGTCTGGTATAGTTGGCATCACCCACTGTTATTGGAGGGGTCTGAGGGAATTCATCTGGATATTTTTTATCATAACTTTTAAGGAAGTGGTGTATTTTGGTGATGTTTAGTATACCTGAAGCAAAATTTCCCTTTGTAAAGTACTGAACTTCATTAATCCTGACAAATATATTCCTTACTCATTGCTAAAGACACAGGTGTTCTTCACGACTTGTGTACATACACCCTATGCCATTTCTTAAAATGAACAGTCACAAAGAACGTATGGGGACATTTAAAGTATAGTTGTACCTCTTCGCAATACTGACTGACTGTAACTACCATTTCAAGCAAGATGCATGGATAGGCCTCATGTAACTCACATACATACCAATGTACTAAGTGCAAGAATCCACATGAGGAAAAGCAAATATGACCAGCCGCCTTCCTTCAACTTCTTCTGCCATCCATCATCTGTCTACATTTCCCAAGCAATGTCCACCATTTCTTTATTTACTTGCTTATAATTGAAAGCAGGGTTAATCTCACTAGGCCTGAGTCCTGGAGGCTTGAGGAAATGCTTTATGCGCACTTGGGAAAATTGGCTCAGAATACTTAGGACATTCCCTTATTTATTTTGATGATCACCATTGGATCTTTAAAATTCATCTGAAGTACCAGCTACTCAGGTAGATGGGACAGTGGTTTAACATTTCATGCTAAAGAAGGCACCTCAGGAATGCTGCACCCCCCCCCCCATGCTGCATTGCAGCTGCAGTACTGAAACATGACTCCACTGAGTTTGATCTGCATGCAACAGAGGTAAGCATACAACCACGGAGATTGCAGCAAGATTTTAGTGAAAACGAGAGAGTTGCCTCAATTGTCTGTGGTTAGGTGAATAAAGTTCACAGAGGTAAGGGACTATGGTAGTTAGCACCTACGTCCTCTGGACAGTTGGGGCAACTCGGGATAAATATGGCCAGGCTTGTAAGTGGCTCTAGGGCCATTATCCTAGAAACCTCCTGTGAACCTATTTTATTCTATCAGCAGTGCTACTAGTTCTCAAGCACTCATACATGAAAGAATGAAACTATTCCTTTTAACAGCAACATTCTTGTTCATTGTATGCCTTTTACTCTATGAAAAAAGCAACTGGAATGTGTAAATATTTAAAGACCTGACTTTGGTGCCCTGTCTGTGCTGTATTCTTTAAGCCTTAAATCACTGAATACATAGTATGTCATCATTGCAGATTGTTTATCTCTCAAAGCCTGCGAAGCCCTGTCCTCTGCCAGTTTTCATCTTAGCGAATCAGTTGACTTAAAAAGTGTGATAGGAGCTAGAACTTGTCTTGATTGCTTCAAAGTGACTTACACTCACTTGCCTTGAAGAGCCTTACACTGAGCACGGGAGTCCCTCAAGTATGTGTTTTCAGTCCTCTGCTCTTCACCATGCTGGCCCACAACTGCACAGTTAGGTTAAGCTCAAATCTCATCATCAAATTCACAGGTGATACTACAGCCATAGGCCTAATTAGCAATGGTGATGAAACAGCATACAGAGAGGAGGAAAAACATCTCATTAACTGGTGTGAAAACAGTAACCTGGCTCTGAATGTAAACAAAACAAAAAAGGTAATTGTAGACTTCAGGAAAAAATGGGTGATACAGCTCCCTCTCACAATCAATGGTGAAACAGTGGAAAGGTTGAAGATTACCAAATTCCTAGAGGTGTACATCTCAGAAGACTTGACATGGTCTATCAATACTAATCACGTTGTCAGGAAAGCTCAACAAAGACTCGACTTCATATGCAGGTTGAGGAGAGCAAACCTCCCAAACCTGTAACATCATCTGAAACCAAATGCCAGTGTTCCCTAATAATAGATTCCAAACTTCGAAAAAAATTTGGGGTCAATTTTAGAGGCTCTGGATAGATTAGAATGTAGGATGATTTTGAATTTCAGAACACTTTTTCCTAGGGGCATGAATATTGATAATAATATAACATTGTAATAAAGATATGCACTTTACACATCTTATTGTAAAAATATTGGTGAATTTAAAAATATTGTAGCATATTTTAGTATTTTGTATAAAGTATGTCATGCCTTTAAATGGAACTTATGAACCTTTTAATTGATGGTAATTGAATGATTGTGTATGCTATAATGGGAAAATTTTCTATACTGAATTATTCCTTAGAAGGCGAAAGGCTGAGGTACCAGAATAAATGTACTGGTTGACTTTCTTGCCTGGTGTGTGGTGGATTACTTTACAGCTTTGTTTTTATGGTCAGATATTTTTTCTGTGTTTTGCGTTATTAAACTTGAGTAGCAAAGCAAGCCAACAGGTCCACCTAGTCATTGGCCACACAAGCTGAAGGAAATATGTTTTTCTTGAAATGCAATAACTCATTACTAGGTTCTATCACTTGTGCAATAGCTAAACGAATGCTTATTACTTTTGTTCAATAACTTGAAATACAAGCTACATTCCATGCAATGGACAAAATGGTCTCTAGTCTACCAGTGGTTAAGTCTTAAGTGCAATATCTACCGTGCAATACTAAGTGCTGCTATAGGTAGACATGCAAAAATGGTAATTGTGTCTTAGTGTCTTGTCAGTGTTAATGTCATGTGTCTGTAGTTCTGTTTTTCTGTCAATGCTAATGTAATTAGAGTCTGCAGTTTTGGTTTTACATTTATACTGTTATATTTTTATATGTTTTTTGTCTGTACATTGAGTTCGAAGTAATGAAATTTTGTTTTGCCTGCACTTATGCGTGGTTCTAAATGACAATAAAGTTTACTTTGACTTTGATTGACAGAGAGCAAGATATGTTAAACTGTAGGAAATTGCAGGATCACACTACATAGGAAACAGGAAATGTGAAAACATGTATAGTACTAAATTAATTCTGTGTGTAACTGGCTCTATGAAAAGTGGGCATGAAAAAAAGATTTGTAACTGACTGGAAGCATTCATCTTTAAGACAAAATCTGTTCATAGGTTCATAGGTAGATACTAGGCTATCTGCCCTAGGGCATTTATAAGCCTAGCCAGAGTGTATTGGCTTCCGCCTCCCTATTAGATTAGCCTACTGTGCCTCTGTAAAGTAGGTCACAGAAGGTACCCTTTTAAGATTAGTTTACTGTGCCTCTGTCTAGCAGGGACACAGAAGAGATCCCAGGGGTGAATTTGCGATTTCCCATCCACGCGTCCAGATTTCGCTTGAAGAGGGTCAGCGAGGGGCTATGTCTAACATGAATTGGGATTCTATTCCAGAGTGACGGGAGCCTCTGGGAAATGAATCTGTCCCTCCAGCATGTTCTATTTATTTTTGTGCTGAGGTTTAGGTCCCTGGAGCGTGTAGCTCTAAGGAACTTGGATTTTTTGAGGTGGAGCACATCCATTAATTCTGGGTTTGACATGGCTTTGTACGTCAGGCATAGATCGCCTCTGAGTCGGCGGTAAGCAGCTGAGTAGAGCTGGAGTTTCTTTAGTCGAGCTGCATAGGACATCTGTTTGTAGCCCATGATCCTCTTGGTGAGGAACTTTTGGGGTCTCTCCAGTTGCTGCAGGTGTTGGGTAAGGTACATCCCAAAAGGGACATTGTATTCAATTATGGGCCTGATGAGTGACGAGTAGAGGGGCACAATGACCTCTCTTGATCTAGATGTGAACCCTTTCGTGATAAGGTGGGCTATATAGAAGGTCTTTCTAACCACTTTGGCAATGTGATTATCAAAGGAGAGATTACTATCTATGTTTGTCCCCAAATCTCTAATTACTTCTTCCGTACTTAATGCATTACCACTTATGTGGTAATTTGTGGGCACCTTGTTTTTCACAAAGGGGATGAGTATGCACTTTTTAGCATTTAGCTTGAGGCCGTGGCTCTGGCACCAAGCATCTGTCTCTGTGAGACCCTTTTGGAGGATGCTTGTGTCAGCTGGAGATTCGATTATGGCCCCCAGTTTGCAGTCATCTGCGAACTTTGTCAGCCATAATCCCCCCGTGTTAGCCTGAACCTCAGAGAAGTATATACTGAACAAGAGAGGTCCTAGGACTGAGCCCTGTGGGACACCACTTGTAACTGGTTTGGATTCAAACATGGCACCTGCGATTCTGACCATGTGGGTTCTATCTCTGAGCCAGTTTGCAACCCATCTTGTGATATAGGGGTTGATATTTTAAGCTGGTAAGCTTATTTATGATGTCCGAGTGGGGTATTGTGTCGAAGGCTTTTGCGAGGTCCAGGTAGGCTGTGTGGACTACCTTACCCTCATCTATGGCTTTGGTAACTGTTTCAAAGAAATCAACTAGGTTTAAGAGGCAAGATCTGCCCTTAACAAAGCCAAATTGGGTAGGGTCCAGTGTCTGGAGGCTCCCAATGTCTTTGTTTATGAGTTCCATGATAAGACGCTCCATAGCTTTACAGACCAGACTAGTCAGGCTTATGGGGCAATAGTTTCCAGGGTCCGTTGTGGCACCACCTTTGTGGAGTGGGACCACTGTAGCTGTACGCCATTCTTTGGTTACATATCCTGTAGTAAGGCTAAGTTTGAACAGTGACTTAATGTGAGGGTTCAGTTCTTGGTGCTCGTGTAAGACACAGCCTGGGACACCATCCGGTCCTATAGATGTTGTGTTTTTTGCTTTGGAGAGGGCAACTTTCACCTGTGCATCTGTGATGTCAGGGAGGTTACATTCAGTTGGGGTAGGCATTTGCTCCTTTGGGGGGAAGAGGGGGGGAGTTTGCGCTGAATCTGTTTGCCAGGATGTTGGCCATGTCTGTAGGTTCCTTATATTTTGTACCGTTATGCAACAATTCAGAGCATATCTGGGAGATTCCGCCCATGTTCCTGACATAACTAAAGAAGGTCTTGTGATTATCTTTAGTGTCTAGGGCAATTTTTCTTTCGAAACTGGCCTTTGATGATTTTATGAGGGATCGAAGTTTCTTGCTAATACTGATCAGAGATGCCTTCCCTTTTTGGGATTTTGCTCTGTCATGTAGTAGCTTCCTCCTTCTGTTGTATAGCTTATTTATGGCCGAGGTCCACCAGACCAGTCTCCTGTTTTTAAAGGAGTGAGTCTTGGTTTTATTTGGGATAGCACGATCCATGCATTCCTGCAAGTGCTCATAGAATGTATTTGTAAAGGATTCTGCTGATTGGGCTGTATTATCCTCTGGCCCAGGGGCTTTGAAGGATTCCACGTCAGTCTTGAGAAGTGCAAAGTTGGCGCTTGAGAAATTCTTTACAGTGATTTCCTTGGCTGGGGGTGGGGACGGGATATGGATGTCCAGGGAAATTTGTTTATGGTCTGATCTTACAGAGTTTATAAATTCAAGGAACCGTTGGGCGAGGGTGTTTGGGCTTGAGTAGTTTTCCCAGTCAATGCTTGGGTAGTTGAAGTCACCCAATAACATAGTGTTTGGAGAGACCTTCATATTCTCCAGTGTTCTCAGGAATGCCAAGTGGGGTTCCTGTAATAGGGAGGGTGTTCTGTAGCAGGCTACAAACTGAAAGGCAGTTTTTCCCGCTGTTAGTTGTACATGGATGGTTTCCGATACTTCGTGCAGTGCCACTAACCTGGAGGTGTAGGTATCTTTGATAAATATAGATACTCCCCCTCCTTTTGTGCTTCGGTCCAAGTTTTGGGGCCGACACGCATGGTATGAGTAATAACCTGGTAGTGCTGGGGTGCTCTCAGGAGCCTTAAACCAGGTTTCTGTTACTGCACAGACATCGATTTTCTCCATACAGAGGAGAGCCTCAAGTGCGTGCATCTTAAGTTTTAGACTTCTGGCATTGAGTAGCATTACCTTTAGTTTTTTTTATCCTTGGGTTGTCTATGGAGGTGGGTTTGTCCTTTGAGCCTTGTCTAAAAAAGGCACTATAGGGGTGGCAAGAGCCTTGGCCAGTATACGAAAGCCTAAGGGTGACAGGTGCAAGCCGTCCCTAGCGAAGCAACATGGCTTGTATAGCATGTCATCCCGGGCAGACAGACACTGGATCCCCTTTGAATGACACCAATACTTTAGCCAATTGTTGAAACTGATCATTTTGTCTTTATACTGTGGCATCATTCTTGGTGAGGGCACGATGCTACTCAAAGTCAGGGTCATACCAGCCCTGGGCTACATGGTCAGAGAGCTCCTCGATGTCTCTTTTCATGTAGTCCAGGGAGGTACGTCTCGGGTGATTCACACCAGCATGGACAATGACGGAGTCATACTTGTACTTGCTTTGGAGTGACCTGAGTGCTTGCGTTGTGGCAGATCCTGGCACCTGACAGGCAGCTTACAGTGACCTTCTCCTTGTTCAGTCTGGTGAGCGGTACGTCAGTGTGCCAGACAATAGAGTCCCCTATAACAAGTGTATTTGGTGTGTTGTTTGGCCTTAAGGGCTGTGACTGTGAGGCACACTGATTTTGTGAGATATGTGATTTGTGGGTATTGTTGAGGGGTGGCTGTTGCTTGGATATCTGCTTAGGAGGTCTTTGCTGTTTAGGCAGATTTTTATTTAGAGCCTCCGAGTATGTTTTTGTGTGTTTGTGTTGGGTATGCAGATGCAATAGGTCTGTGTGAGACTGGATTTGTGGTGTGGGTGGTTACCTTTTCCTCCTGACTGACTGTGCCAGTCTTGGGTTGAGAGAGCTCTGCCTCCAGTTTGGCTGTGTAACTGCATCTCTCACATGCATTAGAGTTTGTTGGAAGGAGGAGAGGGTTGTCTGTGTACATAAGGCAATTATAACATTGCCTCAAAATTCCCAGATTCACCAGCTAGACTGGAGAGTAACCTTGAAACTGACCCTTGGACATACCAGATTAGTATAGGGAACTGTTTTTTACTGATCAGATTAGGGAAGGGAACTGATTTTTCACTTGATCAGGAAGGACCAATCGGGAGCCTAATACTTATGAGAAGTCAAGGAGGGTGTAGTGCTTTAGTTAGTGTTTCCTTATAAGAGCTGAGCAAGTGCAGGGCTTTAGAAAGAGAATAGAGTGATTACTTTGAAAGTTTGTTGTGCTTGTTTAATACATCACATAGAAGTAAATTGCATAAGTTAGGTCTTGTAGGTATATATTAAATTTATTATGTAAATATAATTTATTAAAATGCTTAACTTTCTAAGAATTAATGATGTTTATTTTAAGGGTATGTATTTAAGTATTCTTTGCTTTAATGTTAGGAAAATAGTTCTCTGTGTTCCATATGGACAGAGACTGTGCTTTTCTGATTCCTGAAGACATTTCAGTGATCGAAATTAGTATAATTAATTGATTCATAGTAATTGCTGCATATATAATAATGTAATATCTACTTGGGTCAGGCACCTGAAGTTCATAGCCAAGCAACTAAGCTGTCTCACAAACATGTGACTATTGTCATAAGATGTGCGAGTATGGCTACAGTGCACTGCATGTGTGAGACAAAGGATGCACAGTATGAATAACTGCTTAGGACATGTCTTATTACTCAGCCTGTCACCCCCTCTTCATTCATTTCTTGCAAACTTCGTTACATTTATTTATTTGCCATTTGTTTACTGGGAAAGTCTGACTGGGGCAAAAAGAGACCCTTTTCAGTGGAGGCCCAGGGAGAAAAGCTCCACATTACAAAATGTAAATGCAGAATAAACGAAACATAAGGTGCAAATGTAATAATTACAGTTATAGTAAAACTTGTAACAGAAAGGCAGTACAGTACAGTACAGCAGTTACAGTAAAACATCTGAGAGGCAGGTAATACAATACATTCTTTTAAGGTACAAAAGACTTATAGTACAGTCTTAACAATATAGTAGTCTCTGTGAAAGAAAAGGCATTCTTGTTCAGTCTTTTAATGTAGACATGCAAAGGGAGAGAGGGGGGTTAAGGAGAAAGAGAATGTGCTTTGAAGTTAACAATTGGGTAAGTGCGGAGTACTTCAAAAAGGACAAATGAAGGGGTAAAGTACAGTCAGATAATGTGATAGAGCTTATAGAGAGAAAAGAGGGAGTATAAGGATGGGAGGCAAGAGGATACATAGTTTGAGCAGGGAGGGAATACATAGTGCTAAAATGTTATAAGTTGTAAAGATGTACTCCTAGGAGGAAGGCTGGATGAGTAAGGATGAGGAGACAAGAGCAGAGAGAGAGAGAGAGGAGTTGTGAATGAAAGAGCAGAGAGAGCTACCAAGGAGAGAGAGAGTGCAGAGAGTACAAATATAGTCCTTTTTTTTTTTTTTAATCCGGGATGGGAACAGGAACATATCCATGACTTGCTTAAGTATTCTTTTAGTAAGTTTGAAGGAAGAAAGCTTAGTTACTATTCTGATGTTAAGAGGTAGGGAGTTCCAAGCTTTAGCAACAGAGTAGGAGTAGAGACTATGGCCAGAAGAAATAGAAGGTTTGGAGATTGTAAGGAGCTGTTTATTTCTGGACCAGAGTTCTGTTTGGCTTGTGCAGGTCAAGTAAATGACTGATGGCTGGACAGTATAGAGGCTTGTGAATAATATGTGCGGTTATTAGCTGGGTGTAGGAGAGAAGGTTGGGAAGTTCAAGCCAATTGATAGACTTTTGAGTATTGCAGTGGTGCTGAGTGTTTAGCATTGTGTGAACTTTGTCATTTTGTTAGAGCAGCTTTCTAACTTGGCTTTTAGGGAGGTTTGTAGGTTGCTCAGAATTGGGGCTACGTAAAGTAGAAGGTGGGAGGTAAAATTTGACTAGTGTGATTTTAGCAGGAGTATTCAGAAAGTGCGTATTCCTATATAATAAGCCAAGTTTCTGATGTGTTTTCTTGATGCTACTTTGAACATGCAGATCAAGCTTTAGTTTGTCATCAGTAGATGTTAAGTTGTCTATCTCGCCTTCATTCTTGCTGGATGGGTTCGGAGCCGACCTCGGCTCCGACTCGGCCACTCTAAAAGCTCGAGAGTTGGTTCCACCGGCTCGAGGCTCCCCTTATATCCCACAATGCTAGGCGTGAGTTACCTCAGATCTCGTTTGCCGCTACAGTGATCGAGGTGTTGGTTTTCTACCGGCTTCTTGGTAAGTAACTTTGAACTAAAGTTAGTGTACTTAAACCCCTTTAATTTTAATTTTATCACTTGTTTCCCTTAGTTAGTGGATTCCCTCCTACTTTCTATCTAAAATCCCTTTTATTTTCCAAGAACTTATAAGTTCTTCCCTCGGGCCTTCAGGCCTTCTTCCCTCATCCCCTAGTGGTGTGTGTGTGTGTTTCTGCTCTTAATTTAAAACCTTGATAGTTTTATATTTTGAGTTTAAAATAGGATAGGGTGTAATCAGTGTGTGTGTGTGTGATTACACTTTCTAATATGTCTAAAGACTCAAAGGTCTCAGGCTTCAAGAAGTGTGACGCGTGCTGTCAGAAAATGTCTCTGACAGACGGTCACACTTCTTGTGTCTACCGCCTGGGACCTTTGCACCTGCAGAACTCCTGTGCTGTATGCCACGGCTTCAGCCCCAGGGTCCTGCAGGAAAGAAAAAACAAACTGATACTGAGAGGTTTACTCAAGCCTGAGGATTCCCTAACTGTCTCTTCGGGAAAGCCCTCCAAGGCTTCTAGGTCCTCGGCTCCAGCTACTGAGCCGAGACCTAAGGCTTCGAAACCTCCGTCTACATCGGCTCCGGCTGGAGCCGATAAGTCTCAGGCTACAGTTTCTGTGGTTTCCTCGGCTCCGGCTGGAGCCGAGGTATTAGACATTTTCGTGTCGGCTCCCGCCAAAATATCCGAACCGACGTCTAGGGAGGGGTCTAGGTCACCATCCCTTGGCTCCGTTCATTCGGCTCCAGCATCTCCTCTGCTGTCTGAACGGAGCCATAGATCTCACTCCTCTAGGTCATCGAGGCTGTCGGACCATGACCTTCAGAGGGTAGTGAGTCGACTTCTTAAGTCCGAGGCACTGGCCCAAATGCTTCAGAGCCCGACTCATCAGTCGATGTCTGTCCCTGTCCCTCAATATGTTCCTCCTCCGACTCCATTGAGCTCGGAGCCGGGCGCTGAACCGAGACTGTGGTAGCGCCGGAGCCGATACAATTGTCTTCGGCCCCATCGTCGGCTCCGATTTCTTCCTTAGAAGAAACTCGGCGCCGACTTCCATCGTCGGCTCCGAGGGGTGAGTGGCATCGACCATTGTCCGACCCCGCCTCCCTCTCGGCGCCCGGCGCTGGTGAGTTCGGCTCCGACATCGGCCTCGGAGCCATCACTGTCGGTGCCGAGGGAGGTTCTTAGCTTTTCGGAGCGGGGACCTCTGGCTTTGCCTGACAGGGGTGCGTTCGAGGTCATGCGGAGTGTGTTAGAACCAGGTTCTACCCCACAGTCGGCTCCGTCTGCCCCCCCCCTCTTCGGTGCCTCAGGTCAAGTCGACTCACTCCCTCATCCCGGACCGCAGAGAGCCAGCTCCTCAGGAATCCCCTGTGGGGATCTCATCCTCTTCCGAGGCCTCTCCTGATTTGGCAGAAGAGCCCCCTCGGAAGAGAAAGTGTAAGAGGAAACACATAGACTCACCTGAGTCCGTCACCTCTGACACAGATTTAGAGGATTCCGAGGGTTCCCCCCGTTCCCCTTCTGAAGATGTCTCTTTTGCAGACATTTTAGAAATCCTTAAGCAGAGGGGAAATTGGCCAGCCCTAAACCCTTCGGAGGACGAATCTGTGTACCTTGAGGCGTTTGGCTCTCGTCCTTCCACCTCCTGGGTATCTCCACCCTTTGACCCCCTCATGCAGGTGGTAGCAAAAAAGGCATGGACGGCTCCTGATTCGGTGGACCCCACTCCCAGGAGACCCTCAAAATTCATAACAGCACCAGCAGATAAACAGTTTTTGACAAAAGGAGTTTCTGTGGATGCTATGGTGGTTGCTGCTGCCACTAAGAAGGAACTAGCTGATCCTTCAGTGCCTGTCCATCCACCTAACAAGGAATCTAGGTCCATGGACAGGTATGGGAAGCGGATGTTCTCGTCAGCGACATTTGCAATGCGTTCGCTGAACTACCTATGCCATTTTACTCGTCTTCAAAGGGACTTAATCAAAGAAGCGAGTGACATGTTGAAGGATCCTACGGCTGCAGGGTTTCAAGATAAGATGAACACTCAGCTGGCTACCCTGAACTCCATAGCCAACTCCTCCATGCGCCTCCTCTCTTATGCGGCTGATGGAGCGAGCAGGGCCGCAGGGACAGGTGTGGCCTTACGTAGGCATGCCTGGATGCGGCTATGCAACTTTGCGGACCCCTTTAAAACATCTTTCACTAATTCCCCATTCGATGGATCATCTCTCTTTGGTCCTCAAGTGAAAGAAACCTTGACTAGGTGCGGGACTGATGGCAAGACTCTTTCTGCCGTCGGAGTCTGTTTTTCTACTCCTTCTAGGCCTTACCCCAAAGGTCAGAAAAGTGGAAAAATGTGGTTCCGCAAACAATCTCAAGGGTCTTCACCTGACGCACAGAGTCGATTCCCCGCCAGAGGCAGAGGCGGGAATAACAATGGTAGACGTCGCCCTAGAGGCAGGGGGGGTCCGCAGAACCAGGGCAATCGAGAAGCCTTCTCTGATAAGCCTTTTCAGCATCCCTGAGGTGTTGCCCGACTGCCCACCTTCGAGGCAGTCGGGAAGATTGTCACTGTACCCAGAAGCCTGGCTATCCCTGACTCAAGACAAATGGGTACAGTCCATCATTTCCGAAGGCTATTCCATTCCCTTTCTTCGCATTCCAAACCAATCAAAAAAATCCCTTCCAGGTGTTCCACCCGCTCAAAGGGATCTAGCGGCTTTGGAAATTTCAAAGCTGCTTGCGAAAAGAGCAATTCAGCCAGTTCCAGCAGACCAGCAAGGATCCGGAATCTACTCAAGGTTCTTTTTAGTTCCAAAGAAAACAGGCGACTGGAGACCAATTTTGGATCTCAGTATCTTGAACAGATCAGTCAAGAAAACAAGATTTCGGATGGTCACGCTGCAGTCCATTCTTCCCCTATTGGGAAAAGGAAACTGGATGTGCTCTATAGACCTTCAGGATGCGTACTATCACATAAAAATGAACAGACGCTCCAGAAGATTCCTCCGCTTCAGGCTGGGAACCAGTCATTTTCAATTCAGGGCCCTGCCCTTTGGTCTCACCACTGCCCCGGGTGTTTACCAAATGCATGGCAGTGGTAGCTTCTCACCTGAAACGACAAGGATTCCAGGTGTTTCCATATTTGGACGACTGGCTCCTCACAGCTCCCACCAAGCATCTTCTTCTAATGGCCAGGGATTACACCTTTCGCATTTGTCAAAAGTTAGGCATTTCAATAAATTGCGAAAAGTCTGTTTTGTCGCCTTGTCGTACTATTACCTTCATAGGCGCAAATCTAGACACAGTCGACATGTCTGCGAGACTAACAGATCAGAGAATAACAGACATACACAAACTGGTCTCATTCCTCTTCAGCAACAACAGAATCAAAGCCAGGTTAGTTCTGAAAGTGTTGGGAATTATGGCGGCTGCCATACCTCTGCTTCCATTAGCCAGATTCCACATGAGAATCCTTCAATGGATGCTCTTTACACAGTGGTCATACCAGCAACTTCCAATGTCCCACACCATTATGATTACGCAGACATGCAGAAATCATCTCCTGTGGTGGATGTCTTCCCCTCAGCTATTATTGGGAAGACCCTTTGTTCCTCCCCCTCCGGTTGCTACTCTGACAACGGACGCCTCCCTGATCGGGTGGGGGGGGCATTATCAGGGCAGGACTGTCCAGGGCACATGGCAACCAGACGAATGCCACTTGCACATAAATGTTCTGGAGATGAGAGCAGTGCTTTTAGCGTTGCAAGCCCTTCAAGACTCTCTTCCCTTGGGAACGATTGTAATCCAGACAGACAACATGTCTGTAGTGTGGTATATCAACAAACAAGGCGGAACCAGGTCCTACTCCCTGTGTCGAGAAGCACTCAGACTGTGGCAATGGGCGATTTCTTCTCAGCGGTTTCTGATAGCAACGCACATCCCCGGGAAGTCCAATCAAATCGCGGACATGTTGAGCAGAGCTATCCTCATGCCTCACGAGTGGTCTCTGAAAGACTCTGTTGTGAGAGAAATTTTTCTCAAGTGGGGTCAGCCTTGCTGCGACCTTTTTGCTACTCCCCAAAACAGCAAGTGCAGAGATTATTTCACACTATTCCCTTTACCAGGCCAGCCCAGCAGAGACGCTCTAGTCCAAGTTTGGCCCCGGGGACTTCTGTATGCATTTCCTCCCTTCCCACTAATCTCTCAAGTGATACAGAAAGCTATCGCTCAGAAGGCCTCGTTGATCCTCATTGCTCCTTACTGGCCTCGACAGGTGTGGTGCCCTTTTCTACATCAATTTCTATTGGAGCGACCTTGGCATCTAGACCTAGTTCCAGATCTTTTGATCCATCAGTCGGGTCAGTTTCATCGCTCCCTTCCCTCTCTGAACCTCACTGCTTGGTTCCTCCAGTTCCAACCTTAGCCAGGCTTCCTCAATTATCTCACTCTGTTCGAGATATTTTGATAGCTTCCCATAAATCTTCCACTCGAAAGATTTATTTGAGTAAGTGGAAACGCTTCACATATTGGGCTCAAGGAAGGGACACAGATCCTTTCACTGCTTCCATCCAAATAGTCCTTGATTTTCTAGCTGAACTCTTCCATGCAGGTTCATCTCCTTCTACTCTTAAAGTTCAATTGGCAGCTATTTCTAACTTTCATGTGGGTATTTCAGAGTCTGCCATAATGTCTCACAAGCTTTGCAAAGCCTTTTTGAAAGGAGTTTTTCTACTCAGACCTCCTATAAGAAATCCTCCTTCTCCTTGGGATCTAAATTTAGTTCTTACTTCTTTGATTCTTCCCCCTTTCTAACCTGCAGCCTCCTGTTCTTTAAAATTGCTATCATGGAAGACTCTCTTTCTGGTAGCTATTACTTCAGCTAGAAGAGTTTCAGAACTTCATGCACTCAGCTGTCGACCTCCTTATCTATTGTTCCATAAGGACAGGGTATCCTTACGAACCAACCCGTCCTTTTTGCCTAAGGTAGTCTCGACGACTAACCTAAATCAAAGGATTGACCTCCTGTCTTTTTCCAGAATATTCCAATAGGTCTGAACAAAAATTACACTGGCTAGATGTTCATCGTCAGTTGAGGTACTATTTGGATAGAACAAAACAATTCAGAAAATCTGACCAGCTGTTTGTCTCCTATGCAGAAGGCAGAAAGGGACTTTCAGTTTCAAAGGTATCATTATCTAGATGGCTAACATCTCTGATTTCCCTTGTTTATGAAATTAGACACCAAAAGCTGCCTAATAAACCTAAGGCCCATTCCACCAGAGCTTTGGCTACTTCTTTAGCCTTCCAAGACAGACTGCCTATTGACACCATTTGTGCAGCGGCTACTTGGGCTACTCCTCACACTTTCATTTCTCATTATAAGTTGGATTTAGCTTCTAGGCATAGAGCTAACTTTGGTTCCATTGTTCTCAGGAGTCTGTTCCATTAGTCCACCCAGGACAAGGTGCTAGGGACGCGGTCCCATCCAGCAAGAATGAAGGCGAGATAGACAACTTAACATATAGAAGTTATGTTCTTACCATAACGTTCCATGTTAGTTGTCTTCTTCTCGCCTTCTTCTTGCGTCTCACCCTCCTTCCCCCTGGCCTGGACAGACCTAGAGGAGTGTTGATTGTGACCTCTCTTTCTACCACCTCTTACTTTAGGTATATGCTACTGTGCATATTTTCCTGGATCAGGATGCAGGTCACCCTTCTCTTCTCCCTGGTTTATAGAGGTGGACTTTGTTTATAGTTATTCTGTTACTAGTATAAGCTGGGTCTAGCTTACAAATGAGATCTGAGGTAACTCACGCCTAGCATTGTGGGATATAAGGGGAGCCTCGAGCCGGTGGAACCAACTCTCGAGCTTTTAGAGTGGCCGAGTCGGAGCCGAGGTCGGCTCCGAACCCATTCAGCAAGCAGAAGGCGAGAAGAAGACAACTAACATGGAACGTTATGGTAAGAACATAACTTCTATTTACACCTAGTAATTTGGTTTGGGGGACTATTTCAATTTTAGTTTTATTTAAAGAAAATATTTTGAATGATGTTTTGTCAAGGTTGAGTGATTTGGGAGTGAAAAGGAGGAGCTTAGTTTTGTTTGGGTTGAGTATGAGTTGAGATGTAGTGAGCCATGTTTCAATTGAGGTGAAAGCATGCTGTATTTTTAGCGGAAGTTGTGTTAGAGTGGAAGAAGAGCAGATGGTGGAATCATCTGCATATTGAATAAAAGTATCTTGTCCAGAGGCTGTGTGCAGGTCATTGATAAATATATTAGAGTATAGAGGTCCAAGAATAAATCCTTATGGGACTCCTATTGTGTTAGGCAGCAGTGGTGAGGTAGCCCCTTGCCATTTTACTGACTGCTGTTTATTAATGAGTTAGATGTGAAACAATATAGTAGCTGGGAATGAAATCTCCAGATTGGAGAGTTTAGAGAGAAATCTGGAGTGAGAGACCTTATCAAAAGCTATAGAGAGATCAAGAAATAAAGCTGATACCAGTTTGCCAGAGTCTCTTGCTTTATTTACATTATCAGTGAAAGATAATAGGGCTGTGGATGTACTGTGGCCAGGTCGGAAGCCATGTTGGATATTAGAGTTCAGGTTATTATGTAGGAGGTATTGTTGTAGTTGATGGTGAATACATTCTTTAAGAATTTTGGATGGAAGGACGAGTATGGCAGTAGGTCAGAAATCCGTTCCTTCACTTGAATTGCCACCTTTATGCAGTGGAATTATGTAAGCTCTTTTCCATAGGTCTGAAGCATGGGATTCTGCTATGGATCTGTTAATAAGAATATTGATAGGATAGACTATGGTGTCTATCCTATCAATATGCTTATTAACAGATCCATAGGATTTCAGTGTCTTTCATTTTAGGGGTTAGCCAGGTTTCAGTGGCAGCACTGAAGTCAGATTTATAGCGATTAATCCAGGCATGGAAGTTAGAGATTTTATTCATCATGCTCCTGAGGTTGGTGGTTATTATCTTCAGGGTTTTAGGTTGCTGTTTGTAGTTAGCAGTGTTTGTAGGACTTGGATTTGGGTGGATGTCTGGGTATTGAATGATAGTAAAGGATGGATTTAGTATTTGGGGGGAGCAATTTGGGATGATGATTACTTTTGGTTTGTAGATTGTCCAGCATTTGATTATTTTAGGTTTATAGTATAAGACTGTGGAAGTAGGAAACAAGCTAGGAGAGATGTTGGAATAGCTGGGGGAAACAAGGTGCTGACTAATGAGGTAATGGTACTAGAGGTGTGAGAGATATATTCCAAAGGAGGTATGCATGTCAACAGATAAAGGAAGAGGTAAAGGAGGGTAGTAAAGAAAACGTAGGAGGATAACATAACTTGGGTGTAATGAGGGTGATTAGGATGGATGGGGAGGAAATGTACACATATGACAGTAGATGCAGAAAGGAAGAGAATGAAATTAAGTGGTTAGAAAGCTAGGAGGTAGTGTTGTACAAGTAACTACTTGAAGTGAAGAGATTTGATTGAACTGTGATGTAATAGATGGGGACGTAGAGTAAGAGGTGTGATAGGACTGTGTTGTAGGAGGTGGGGATTGATGAAGTACAAGTTTAGAGATAGTTGGGGGTGTGTGGGAATTGGAGGTAGAGTAGGGGAGTGGTGTGAAGCCCAAGCATAATGGAGTGGGGCCTACTGTTATAGCTGAAAACGGCAAGAAAAAAACAATCTGTGAATTGAGGATTCCTACAATTCATCTGGTAAGTAACCCGAATAAGACTTTTGAAGTTGTTGAGGAGGGGATGGAGTTAGAAAAGAAAGAAAAAGTATGTAGCACAGAGGAAGGAGACAACTGTGGAAAAAGGAATTGAAAGTTCAGGGTATACTAGGCAAGCAGGCTTAGGAAGGGTTGAAGGAGGAGAGAAAAGAGTAGCATTTACACAGGTAAAGTGGGTAGAGCTATAGATGTAAAACAGGGTCCTTAAGCAGAGAGCAGCTTACAACACAGGTTTAGACATAGCCAAATGTCAGTGATTGGGAGAGAAAACAGGTCCAGGCAGAGAAGGCAGTATAGTTTTGGTGATTAGAAGGGGACTACAGAAGATGGAGAGACTTGATTCTAACCCTGGACACTAAAAATATATGTATTAAAAGCATGATATTGTAAACATGGAGTGAAACCTTAGTCAAGCGTACTTTAGCTCTGTTGAGTGTAGTGGTCCTGGGAGTGTAGTGGGAAATTGTTTTAGCGATTTGGTCTGGTTGAGATGGATAGGGAGGCTAAACGAAGAAGAAAAAAAGCAGAAATATAGTACAGTTGCAAGCATAAAAACAGATAAAGAGGCTGAGAGAGAGTAATTGCATAATAAAATTGTATATTACCACCACTAATTTCAGGTGCACATTCAACATGAACACCTGAGAACAGCTTTGTTAACCAAGTTTCCTTTAGGGACATATTTGGATAAGGTAGGTAATGGAAGAAAGATAGCTACCAAGTAGGAGTACTTGTTGTAGGTATCTGCTGGCTGAGGGCAGGCAGTTATGTGTGATTAGGATAAATCAAAATGTAGGGATATGATATTGTGGGTACATATAGAACTAAGTAGTTATTATGCAAGAAAAATAGTTAATGCAGTGTCCGAGTAGTGCTTTAGGTCAGTTAGGCTACTGGAAAAAAACAGAAATTAGGCTGAGTGTAGGGCTCAAGAAGGGAAACTATTAGAAGTAAATATAGGAGAGTCCACAGGTAGCATGTCTATTCCAAGTAAAAATAGAGCGTTTCAAGTGCTTAGTCACAGTATCACTGTTAATGTAAAGTAAAAGTAGGACAGGGTAGTTTATGTTGGCCTGAGGAGTTAGGTCAGATAAAGAGCATCTGGAAGTAAAGTGTATAGCAGGAATCCCTTTGTTAGCCAAACAAAATCAGCCAAGTTTACAGTCACATAAGTCAATTGGCAAAGTACAATAAAGCAAAGAAACATCTTTAGGAACAGTAAATTGATCTTACAATGCACCCATACAGCTGTATTTAAATGGTCATGTGGCTGGATATTAAAAAGAGGCACACACAGGTTTCGGCTTGAATAAACATAGCTAGCAGCAATGAAAGACAAAACTAATAACAGTGATTTAAGCTCCATAGAAGAAGACAGCCCACAGGTAGCATGTTGATTGTGAGTAAAAAAAATAGAAGTGTTTCAAGCACTTTGTCGCAGTGTCACTGTTAATGTAAATTTAACTGATGGCAAGTGCTGTGCAATAAAATCAATAAAAACAGTGCTGAACAAAAAAATTGTAACAGCGAAGGAGTCCTATACAACAAACTGAACCGTTTATCAAATATAGTATAGTGATCATGAAAACATATAAAACAGCTAGAAACAAATTCAAGCTTACAAGTGTTAGCATGCACACTGGTAGGGGAAACCCACAGGTCCTTGCTGTTACAGAAGGGAGACTTGAAAATGGTGGTCAGTCATTGCAAAGGGAGTTTTTTAAATGCCACAAAAGCTCATGGGAGCACTGGAGCTGACAGTGTGTAGGTTCTAATCTGTGATATTAATACTGATAGGATAATCGTGAGCCCACTGTGGCGGCTGAACTAGCAATAAAAAAAAAATCAATCTGTCAGGAGAGGATTCCAACAATTCAGCTGGTAAGGAACCAGAAAAAGACTTCTGAAGCTATTGAGGAGGGGAGGGAGTTAGAAAAGAAAGAAAAGGTTTGTAGCACAGGGTAAGGAGACAGTTGTGGAAAAAGGAATTGAAAGGATCAGGGGATACTTAGCAGGCAGGATTAGGAAAGGTTGAAGGGGGACGGAATAGAGTAGAGTTTACACAGGTAAAGTGGGTAGAGCTATAGATGTAATTCAGGGTCCTTAAGCAGAGAGAGGCTCACAACGTGTTTTAGAGATAGCCAAATGTCAGTAATGTCAGTGATTGGAAGAGAAAGCAAGTTCAGGCAGTGAAGGCAGGATAGTTTAGAGGACTAGAAGGGAACTACAGGAGATGAAGCGACTTAATTCTAACCCTGGCAGTGCACACACTAAAAAGTGAAGTTTCAAATATATGTATTTAAAAAAGGATATTGCAAATATGGAGAGAAGTCTTAGTCAAACATACTTTAGCTCTGTTGAGTGTAGTGGTCCTGGGAGTGTTGTAGCTGGGAGATTGCAGTCTTTCAAGCTGTAGTAGGAAATTTAGTGACTGGGTCTGGCTGAGGTGGATAGGGGGTAGTGTTAGCGTGCACACTGCCATGGAAAAGCCACAGGTCCTTCCTGTTACAGAAGAGAGAATTGAGCACAGGATGACTTAGCAGGATTCCTGCCTGGTACCTAATATTCTTGTTTGAAATAGGAGCATTCAGACATTATTTTTTTTTTTTGCTACTATGAGTTGCTATGTTAATTAAGCTTCTATAGTGTATGTTATGCGTTTATGCAGTAAACGTATGATTGTTACCATGATCATCAGAGTACATTCTGTAAGATAGTGTTCAGCAAAATCTCAGTAAGTTACAGGAGTCAGTAAGACATACAATGACGGATAAATCTGTGGTTAAAAAGAATTAGACTTTCACATTTGAGTTTCAGAGGCCCCCTACCCCTTTCATTCATTCATTCATTCTCTGATACTTGCTTTATCTAATCCAGAGTCAAGAATAACCAGAGACTGGCCTGTCACTCATTGGTTGCAGGACAGAAAAATGAATCCTGTAAAAATAATTGTGTCTCAGATGAGCACAAACACACATGCGGAGGATTGCAGTTCACCCGTGGCATGTGTTTTAGAAATGGGAGCAAACTTCATCATCAGGAGAAAACCCACAGGGTCACAGAGAGGACATTTTGACACACAGAACTCACCCTAGCTGAGAACTGAACTAGAGAACAAAGTGCTTTGATGCAGTCATACTGATTACTGCATCACTATGCTGTCTCCACCTGATCAATCATTAATCCGTAGATATACTTTTTTAAAACACTGATAACGTTTATAGTAGAGAAAATAAATGTTCTCAACACTGTTAATAGTACCAGGTATTTTACTTATATGTATTGGAAAAAATATATGCAACTGGCTAATGAGTCTGGGAGTTAAAATATGCCCAATTGTTTGCATTTTGGCAACTGTAGCTGTGCACATGTTCCTCTAATTTCTAAGATATGAAAATCAAATTTAAAACAGTGGTAGGAAGATGGTTTGTACTGTATTTGCGTGTGTGTATGTAGATTATTTTCATTTTGGTAGTGTCCTAACTGAAAGGAAAAAGTACAGTTGTGTTAAGTGAACTTAATATAACAATAAATGTTTGACGAGATCACTGCCGCAGTAACTTTAAGCAATATGTGGATGTCCTGCAGAAAACTGGACCAAGATGACCAGCACTCCAAAGTTTTATGGCTCCTTTCTGCCCTATAGCCACTGGTAAGCATGGTGGATATAGAGAAAAACAGTGGCTAGGGCACCAAATACTTCATAGTTTTCTTACCTGTGAAGATAGGGAGGCTAAAGTCCTGCCAGAGAGGAACACAAGAATAACAAATCCCACAACCTGGCAAAAATAGAGGGATGGATGGAAGTAGTGGCGACTGCAGCAGTGATCTAGATAGATGACCTCCCAAAGGACACAATAATGACAAATTTTGGCATTTAGTTCAGTCCATTTATTTATTTGGGAGAAACCTTCCTGAAGAATGGCTAAGTCACTTGGGAATTCAATGACTGCTCCTAGCTTGCAGTCATCTACAGACTTAGTAAGCCAGAGTCCTTTGGTATTTCATTTTACTTCAGAAAAGTAGATGACAGAGGTCCCAGTACAGAACCCTGAACCATAAGAGGTTATGTTTAACTTAGATACACTTCTTGTAGAAGTCAGAGCAAAATATGAAACTGTTTTTCAAGATAAGAACTTAAGATAAGCAGCATGAGCAGGTTCAAAGAAAACATTGTAAGTTTTTCCTTAAAGAAAACAAGGATACTAAACAGGAGACACTTGCCTACTAAGTGGGAGGATATGTTAACACCCCTTTCAAAAACTGTTTGATACACAAAAAAAAAAAAAGTGGGGGGGGGATCCATGGGCAGACGAGCAGAAATGACCAAGGGAGGAATCTTGGTAGAAGAATATGAAAGACCAGAGGTTAACTTGCACAAATACTGAAGAATCACAAGAGTCTGAGCCTTATAAAGGACCATAGTTTTTTGACTGGCACCAACTTGAAAATCTTTTTCACTTCCTCATTTATGATTTCCTAGTAGCAAGTCTCTTTGTCTCCTTTGATACCTGTAGCACATTTTTAGAAAAAAGGTGCCTAAAAGGTATTAAAATTAAGCTATTTTAGCTATTTGCATTTATGCATGCTTTTTGTCTTTTATTGTGGTATGTCTAAGAATTCTCTTTAAGAACTCAGTTTGGCACCATTGAGGCTTTTAAAAGGAGTAAACTAGCTTTACAACTGTTTTTGAAGAAGTTCTACGCTTTAGAACAAAAGCAATTAAACTTGATTAAAATACAGCTTTGTGGCATTCTGTGCAGCATTTTTTTGTTTTTTTACATAGGTATTAAAAGTATATTATCCAGGCAGTCAGATGAAGATGTTGAAGATCTGAGTGTATATCAAATTACATCTCCTGTGTAGGTCCATTCTATGAGGAAGCTAGTGGTAACTGCCCTTGGTCGTTTTCAAAAGAAGGGGAGAACCACTGTTTCCTGGGCCAAAAGGCGGTCTCCACAGTTATTAGAGTCCTCCTGAATCTTGAGAAGAACTCTAGTTATCCGAGAAAAGGGTGGAGAGGCATACACAAACATTCTCATCCATGGAAATGAAAAGGCATCTGTCTTCCAGGCTAGTGTGCAAGGAGTCCTGGAGCACAGTTACTTTAACTGTCTGCATTGACTGGAGGCAAACAGGTCTACTTGGGAGTTCCCCACAGATGGATCAAATCCTGGAAGACCCCCTCCCCCTGTGTAACTTCCATTCATGGGGAAGTCTGTCCTGTTCCTGCTCACCTTGTCTTCCATAATGTTTTGCTCTGACAAAATATATGGATTCACTTCATAATACTGAAAGCTCAAAACACTGAAACCTCAAACAACATAAATCATAGCACTTTCCACCAAGTGTAAGCAGGGGGGCAAGCACCCCTGCACCCACCATGTGGGGGCCGCAACCCCCACACCCCTGCTACTCATATATATCAACTCCAGGATTGCACTTCACTAAGTGTATAGGTTCATAGGTTGATACTAGGCTTTCAGCCCTAGGGCCTATACAAGCCTAACCTTAACAATTCACTGGCTATTTCTTGCCACAATATTTACTTCCCTGGACCCCTGTCTAGTATTTTTAGATTTTTAGTACTATAGTAAATTTGTGAACTACTCAAAAAAAAAAAAAAAAAAACATATATTACTAGCTTACATCAAATACAAAACCCCATACTCCAGTGCAAAAAAGTGCCAAAATGACTTCCCTATAACCTCAAAAGCTCCACCACCCACCCCAGTGAACTAACAGAAAGCAGAGATGTATACCCCAAATCTGGCCCAACACTATCCCCACTTAAACTCACCACCCAATCCCCCCAAATGCCCTGCATAAAAACTCCCCTCCTCAGCTATCCGCTAATACACTACAAACACCAGTTTATTCCTCCAGCCTACAAATATATAATCTCAATGCCAGCAGCATCTGTAATAAGATATCTAACCTTCACAGATGGATTGAATTCCATCAACCCCAAATCCTAGTTATCACTGAAACCTGGTTAAGACTTGAAATTAAAGATGAAGAAATCATTCCTCCCATTTCCACCATCATTAGCAAAGACCACATAGGTAAACAGGCTGGAGGTGTAGTCATCATCGTTCAAGCCACCGTACAAATCCATATCCACTAAACAGGCTGGAGGTGTAGTCATCATCGTTCAAGCCACCGTACAAATCCATACCCACTTCCCAACTATTCCACAATACAGCAACAAAGACATACTGATAGCAAACCTCCCCTAATCAGTCAGAAATCCATAACTGCTGTAGCCATCTAAATCACCCAAAATGCCAATACTACTGAAAACATACGTAGCTATTTATCAGCTTCTGTCAACCTAGAAACAATCCTGCTTGCTGACTTTAACATAAATTGTACATCTAACAAACCTAACTCTACTCACCATAATATTAACCTCTATCATTTCATTCAGCAGTTCCAACAACCAAACCAGTTTGACAAAGAAGCCCCCCCCCCAAAAAAAACATCCATACTAGACTGCATACTTTCAACCAACCCTGAAAAAAATAAGCTAGCCAGCACCCTCCCAGATTCATACAGTGATCATTACCATACCTACATCAACAGAGAATACCACAAGCCCCTCCCCAAACCTCTATACTTCAACTCTATGAGAAACCTAACCAGTTTTGATAAATACATATGTAATGACACACAAACAATGGCACAAAACTAGGACCCATTCATACCTATATACATTATCAGTGCCTAGGAAACCATACAAAGGCACAAGTTCATTATGATAAAAATAACTTCTCCACAAACCAAATCACACGTACAAAAAAAAAAATAAAATAAAAAAAATAAAAGATTTTGGCAAAATTTAAACAACCTCCAAACAGTGTATATATATATATATATATATATATATATATATATATATATATATAGATATATAGATATATATATATATATATATATATATATATATATATATATATATGTGTATGTGTGTGTGTGTGTATATACTGTACATATATTGCCTGGAGGAACATAGCTAATCTGTAAAGGAGGTAGAGTCTGGTTTAAACATTGTGGTGGTGTCTGTAATTACCAGCAGAGAGCCCGGGGTCCAAAGATGGTTCATAGATTTGGGAGACGGCAGCAGAGCCATCAATTCTGTGACATTGTGTTTACCTTGTCCTGTTTTTTTTCCATGGACCGTGCACTTTCACTCTTTTGGACACAGCTCCCTAAGGAAAATCTGAGACGTCTGTCATTACAGACTGAATGGAGGCTAGCCAGGTGAAGAGAATACTTAGGTTGAGAGACAATTGATTTACCCACAATGTAGTTCCCTTTTAACAATTTCCAGCGCTTGAATTTGAAGTAATATATGGTGGTAGTGTTGAGTCAGAAACTGACTTGACAAATCATTGAACCTTTCTCATCTGAAGTCTGGCCTGGGGAATCATAAGAATATTTAAGGCTACCAGATTTAGAATTCTAAGATGTTTCTCCAGTAGATGCTAAAATCTAGTTTGAAAATATCAGAAATTGTTACCCATAAGCCTCTACTTTGTCTGGGTCATCATAAGTGTTGTACTTAGAAGACACCCTAGAAACAGTATCTTGTGAGAAGGAATGAGATATGATTTCTCTCTGTTCACCTGAAATCCCAAGCTGAGAAATAACTTTACTACCTAAGCCAGAGATTCATGACAAACTGTGAAGGAATCTTAAAATTAGGAAATTGTCTAGATAACGTTAGATGTGAATACCCTGTAGTCTGCAATGGGCTATATCAGGAGCCAGGCACTTTTTTAAAGGCTGTTGAATACCAAAAGGGCAGTGCATCAACCTGATAAAGAAAAACAAATACAGAAAAATGCAAAAAACATCAGAAATTGTTGCTGATTTGAATGTGATGGTAAGTGTCTTTTAAATCCAAAGTTACCATAGCACTAGGAGGAGGAGGAGGAATAATAGGTAACCAAAACTGTAGAGAGAGCATTTTGAACTTTGGAACCATTATGTGAAGGATTACAAAAGAAAGATCTAGGGCATGTCTCTGGGTTTTTTCTTTATTTGGCACGAGAAAAAGAATCCTGAATAAAATCCTTTCTCTCTTTGATCTGGGGGTAAAGGCTCTGTAACCTCCTTGAGACAGCTTCTGATACAGAACAGGAGGGAACAGGCAAATTGGATTGGGAATATTTAGATGGACCCCTTGAGACTGAGGAAAGGAGTCGTACTGCCAACTGTAATATTATTGAATGGTTCTGAAAACCCTAATGTCTGAATTATCTGATGCCTCAAAGGATAAAGAAGGCATAAACTCTGGTAATGATATGGGATTCAGTGGGGTCACATAATCAGTCTAATTTTTTAGGTTGTCTCAGATTATGGGAGGATCCTCCTTTCTTCTTTAACATTCTCAACCACTGTTTTTTTCTTTTTTTTTTTCTTTTTTTTTTCAAATATTTGTTTATTTGAAACTTATTATGTATGCTTGTTGTGAAAGAAAAGCGTTAACTAAAAGAAAAGTTTTGTCATGTTTTGGAAAGGAAGGAAGGATGAAGAATCAGGGCAACCCCCTGAATTAACTTTCTCCTTTCATCAAACCCTTTAAGGACTTCTGCAGAAGAAGGACCAAATAACACCTCCTTACTCAGAGGGGCATTTGAAATTTTAGTTTTAACATCTTATGGAAAATTTTGCTACTTTAAACTAGCAAATCTCACAACAGAGCCAGTGGCAGCAGCCCAGGAGTCAATATCAACAGTGTCATAACCTATTTCAAAGAATATTTGATTACTTGTGATGTAGTAGGTACTACCCAGCACATACAAGTTTTAGTATCTGAAGCAGGGAGATCAGCAATTAAATTCCTTAAATTATCATAGGAAGGTAGCAAAAATTTAGACATGTGCCTGACAATTCATAACTCTGAAGACCAGTGTGGAAAATGAACTTTTTTACCAAACATATTCAAAACCTTTCCCGGTTTGTCAGAAAGGTTAAGGCTGGAGACTGAAAGAAGTCTGGTGGAAGTTGACTTTGACAAGGAAATTATTGCACGATCTGTCCCGGCATTTAAAAAAAAAAAAAAAAAACACTTACGGTACTGTCGCGCTTTATGCAACTTTTCAGACTTTCAGCAGCAGATGGCTGACTGTCAGGAAAACTGCTGGTTGCCAAAAAGGTATCTTCTAAGGCAGGTAAAACAGGAGGGACAGTGATAGGTTAAGGAAAACCCACCTTTAATAAATCATAATATCTCTGTTGAGGTTCAGGCATGCTTTTTTGTTCCCACTGGAAAAAAGTCCCAAATATTGGAAATAGTATTTGAAAAATGTCATTCTTTATGTAAAGAATTTGAGGAAAAAACTCTCTTCAGATCTCTTCAGAATCGGAATCTTTATTCTGTATTGAGGGAATATGTGAAGCACAGTCCCAGTCCTGTTCCTCAGAATGTGAATCAGAATCAGACAAGGAAGAAATAATCTTCTTCTTTTTCTAAAGAGGATAATCATCACTCTGAGTGTACAATGCTTTCAACAGTCCTTTTGCCTGACCCAACCATTTACCTGTAATAAATGAAGAAAAATATCTGGACTTATGCTTTCTTTTTCTAGGAGAACCCCCCCCCATAAAAGGAGTAGCTGGACTGATGGCCCCTATCGCAGGAAACAGGCTTATCAGTACACCTTAGCAAGGAAGCATTCCCCAGTAATGTGACCTAAAGTATGTAAGGGTAGTTCCTCCTTCTTTGTCAAAGGCAACTGTACAGTTTCAGAGGAAGCATCTGACTGTATATAGTGACATCCCAAAGAGCAACCCCAGAAGAACCAGGAGAAAAAGAAGAGCAGTCTGAGGAACAACTGATGGCCACAGCAGAGTTAGCTTTCAGCAGCTGATGCAAGAAGGAAGCTGCCTTGAGGACTGAAAGTTTCTGGGCACATTATTTTTCTTTTTGTAGATTAGGAAAGGAGAAATATCATTAGCAGAACTATGATCCATGTCCTAGCTGTGTGCAGAATCTCTCCGGTAGATAGCAGAGCCAGGAAGAGTTGGTCAAACCTCCTGAATGAAAAGGTTATTACAGAGAAATATTTTTAGTCCTTTTTTTAGTCACAACCACCAAAAACACACTTACCCTAATCCCTAACAGCAATGCAATGCATAGTCATTACACTTTTCCTCCAACCTTCACTAAAATTCCTCCTAAAAGAAGTTGGGGAATCCCCACTTTGACTCAGGATCAGCTTGCAGCTGAAAATAATATCTGATAAGCTGTCAACAGAGCTGAGAAGGGTCAGTCACAATTTCTGAGAGAAATTAACTTTTTTTGGAAAAAAAAATCAACAAAGACCACCGTGTTCACTGAGTGTAACCCCACAAAAATGTTCTGAGGTCAAATATAGATCTGATGTATTTTCATCCGTTTTTCAATGGATTGGTGTCGTATCCACCGCACATGCAATTTTGACCACCTGTATACACTTTGACTCCCTAGGCGGAGCTCCTCCTCTTACCAATAATCCTGTTTAGCATGAATTTCTTCAGATCTCATTTGCCACTTCAGTGTTTGGACTTGGTCTATGGTAGCTTGGTGTTATTATTTAGAGAAATGGGTTCTTTGGATTTGACCTTGCTCTCATAGGTTGTCCTATTTTCCTGCCTCTTCTTTTTTCTATCTCTATAAAAAATGTTTTTACATTATTTCTTATCCTTTTACAGGCCTCATGCCTTACTTGATTCTGGCTAAGCCTCTTCCCCTCAAGCTATCTATTGCTACCTTTTGTGGGTCCATCTGTTGTACCATTGTTGGTATTCCCCTTCCTTTTTATACCATTGCTGGTATTCTACTATCCTTTTCCTTTTTTCTGCCTTTCTGTTCATAAGTGACTTAATCAGCATGGCTGACAAGCATACTGTATTTAAAACATGTTCTTCCTGTGGGCATAAGATGTCCAGTTCAGATCCCAACCTGGAATTTATCTGCTACCTTAGATCAGCCCATCTCAATGTGGAGTGTGAGATCTGTTGGAGATTTAATCATCAGGCACTTGCTGAGCATTGTGACAAGCGCTTTTTTTTTAAGGATGCTCTCTTCTACTGCTGCTTCTTCTCCTTTGGCTGGAGCTCCCCCTTCTTCTAAAAATTCTTCCGAGAATGCAAAGGGGTATTCATGTGTTAAAGGAAAGGGGTCTAGAAAGTGATCCCGTGATCATTCTCCTTCCTCTGTTTCAGGTTTAGCTCCACCCCAAAACATTTCCTGTCTGTTGGATCCATCTGGCAAGAGCCAAATCTTAAGTCTCTGGTCCACTGCCTATACATTCTAAGATCCATTCTCCCTTCTTACAGGAGACCACTCAAAGGGCTTCCAGAGTACCCTCAAGATTGACTAGGAGCCTAGCTGAAGCAGATGTGAACAGAATGATGAGTAAGTTTTCTGGACCCAGATTCAGTTGGGAGTTTTACTATCTCTGTCGCCCATTGGATCCATGAGCCAACCACCAGCCTAAAGTCAACTGTTGACTCCTACTCTGATCTGACCTGTGGTTTGGGAGCCATTGGACCTGAGACCTACAAGTTTGTCTGTGTTGGATCCAAAGGCTTGGCCTTCATCAAATCCAGCTATATATTTGATCCAGTCACTGTAAATACTGTGGAAGACTGGAAGATCATGGAGACATAGCATTAATGAAGGATCTGAGGGGAGTTAGGTTCTACTCCAATGTTCTCGGAACTGTCCCTTCCTCTCTCGGGACCTCAGTACTGGACAGCTCAGCTCCATCTTCTGCATAGATGCAGGACTGTGATGATGCTCTGGGCAGGTGTCATCAGCTCCTTCCAGGTAGGCCCTTGCTTCTCCCATGAGGTAGTGGAGAGAGCATTTTCTAGCAAAAAATGGGACTTCAGAGATCCTTTTCTCTGAGATGGGCCATCCAGTGCTCCTGAAAGGTTGCTCATCTGCTGCACTCTAGAGGCAGTTAGATGTAGCCATCACCAAAGATATGTGAGTGCAGAGGATCATATTCAGAGGTTGGTACATACCCTTTTCCCTTCACCCTCCCAATCAGCCCACAAAAATTTCTGATGTTTCACCCATGAGGAAAGCAGCAGCTATAGAAATAGAAAAACTGCTGGCCAAAAGAGTCATCCAGATGGTCCCTCCAGGGCAGCAAGGTTTTTAAACTTACTCAAGGTTCTGTTTGGTGCCAAAGAAAAATGGGGACCTGAGGCCTATCTTGGATCTCAGCAGTTTGAATCAGTTCATCAAACCCTTGAAGTTCAGAATGGTTACGAGTCCGTACATTCTGTCATTGTTGTGCATTGACAATTGGATGTGTTCGATAGATCTGCATGCTGCATACCGTCACATCAAAATAGACAATTCAGGAGATATCTATGCTTCTAGCTGGGAACCAGTCATTACCACTTCAGGGTCCTGCCCTTTGGCCTCACCACAGCATGGCAGTGGGTGTAGCTCACTTGAGATTCCTGGGATTCTGGGTGTTTCCATATGTCAGTGACTAGCTCCTGTCTGCTTCGATCAAGCCGCTATTTATTAAAACCAAGGAGTAGTTCCTCTAACTATGTATTCAACTGGGCATCACAGTGAACTATGCCAAGTGTCAGTTCTCCCACATGGAAGTGCTGGAGTTCATTTGTGCTCAGTTAGATACGATGGTACAGATTGCAAGCTTACTACAAACAGGATCAAACACATTACAGGGTCAAGCATTCCACTGCCTCTCTCTTCCCTCTCCGTCAGCAAGGTTGTTATTGCAACCTCTTAGATCTATGGCAGCTTCCATAAACTTAGTACCTCTAGCAAGGTACTAAAGCAAAATGACATCCTCTTTCTGCACATATAGGTTCATAGGTAGGTAGTAGGCTATCTGCCAGAGGGCATTTATAAGCCTAGCCAGAGTGTGTCAGCTTTCGCTGCCCCATTGATTAATTAACTGAGCCTCTGTCAAAAAGAGCCAATGAAGTGATCCCAGGGGTGTATTTTCTGTTACCCATCCACTCATCAAGGTTTCCCTTGAGTGTTAGTGAGGGGCTCTGCCTAATTTAGTTAGGAATTTTGTTCCAAAGCATGAGGAGTCTCTGTGACTGGAATCTATCCCTCCAGCATGTTCTATTTATTGCTGTGGCAAGGTTTAGCTCACTAGAATGAGTGGCTCGCAGTGACTTGGATTTCTTTAGGTGGAGCATGTCCATCAATTCTGAGTTGGACATGGCCTTGTAAGTCAGGCAGAGATCACCTCTGAGTAAGCGATATGCGACTGAGTACAGCTGGAGTTTTTCCAGTCGGGCTGCATAGGACTTATGTTTGAGGCCAGTAATCCTCTTGGTGAGGTACTTTTGTGGTTTTTCCAGGTGTTGGAAGTGTCTTGTGAGGTACATTCCAAATGGGGCATTGTACTCTATTATGGGTCTGATGAGTGATGAGTAGAGAGGCACTATAACCTCTTTATTTTTAGATGCGAACCCTTTAGTAATTAGGCTACATAGAAGGATTTCCTAACTACTTTGGCAATATGATTGTCAAAGGAGAGATTACTATCTACCTGGGTCCCCAGATCTCTTATTACCGCTTCTGTATTAAGGGGGCTGCCACCTATGTGGTAATTCATGGGTGTTTTGTTTTTCCAAAATGGGATGACTATGCATTTTTTGGCATTTAGCTTGAGACCATGACTTTGACACCAGGTGTCCATCTCCGTAAGGCCCTTTTGGATAATGTCTGTCAGCCGGAGAGTCAGTTATGGCTCCCAGTTTGCAGTCATCGGCGAACTTGGTTAGCCATAGTCGTCCTGTGTTTGCCTGTACTTCTGAGAAGTATATGCCAAACAGTAGGGGTCCCAGGTAGTCCCCACTTGTGACTGGTTTAGAGTTGGACCTGGAGCCCGCTATTCTTACCGTGTGAGTTTTGTCTGTAAGCCAGTTGGCAACCCATCTCGTGACATAGGGGTTTATGTTCAGGCTGGTGAGTTTTTCTATAATTCCCGACTGGGGAATGGTGTCAAAAGCCTTGGTGAGATCAAGGTAGGCTGTGTGAACTACTTTCCCCTCATCTATGGACTTGGTGACAGTCTCGAAGAAGTCTACCAGGTTTAGTAGGCAGGATCTGCCCTTAACAAAGCCAAACTGCATCAGGTCAAGTGTTTGGAGGTTCCCAATGTCTTTGTTAATGAGTTCCATGATGATGTGCCCCATAGCCTTGCAGACCAGGCTAGTCAGGCTTATGGGGTGATAATTACCAGGGTCAGTTGTGGCCCCTCCTTTGTGGAGCGGAATAACCGTTGCTGTGTGCCATTCTATGGGCACGTAGCCTGTGGAGAGGCTGAGGTTGAACGGTGTGTTTAGGTGGGGGGTTAGTTCATTCTGTAGTTCGTGCAAGAAGCAGCCTGGGACACCATCTGGCCCCATTGATGCTGTGCTTTTGGCTTTTGAAAGGGCTGTTTTCACCTGTGCGTCTGTGATTTCTGGGACACTACACTTTTCCAGTATTGTTGTGGATCCTTTTGGGGGTGAAAGGGGGATGAAGTTTGCACTGAATCTATCTGCCAGGATGTTGGCAATATCAATGTGTTCAGTATATTTTGTTGTATTTTTATGTTGCACTAGCTCAGAGCATATCTGCAAGTTGCCACTTAGATTTTTGACATAGCTAAAGAAGGCTTTGTGGTTATCTTTCGAATCCTTGGCTATTTTTCTTTCGAAGTTAGCCTTGGAGGATTTTATGAGGGACCTTAGTTTCTTACTGATACTGATCATGGATGTCTTTCCTTCTTGGGATTTGCTTTTCTGAACTAGTTTCCTCCTTCTGTTGTATAGCCTGTTTATTGTAGGGGTCCACCAGACTGGTTTCCTTCTCTTAGGAGAGTGAGTCTTGGTTTTGCTAGGAATGGCACGATCCATGCATCCTTGTAGGTGCTTATAGAGTGCATTTGTAAAGGTTTCTGCATCTTGAACACTGTTATCCTTTAGCGTGGGGTCTGTGAAACTTACTACCTCTGTCTTAAGTAAGGTGAAGTTTGCTATAGAAAAGTTTTTCTCTCTGGTTTCCTTGGTTGGAGGTGGTGGTGTGGTATGGACATTCAGAGTGATTAGTTTATGGTCAGATCTAACCAGTGATGGGCTGACATCCGGTGTGGCACACCTGTCGCCCATGTTGGAGATGACCAGGTCCAATATATTTTCACCTCTGGTAGGGGAGTTTCCAGCTGATCCAGGACATTTGAGTTTTTAAATTCCAGGAAGTGCTGGACCTGGGAGTTTGTACTTGTGTAGTTTTCACAGTTAAAGGTGGGGTAACTGAAATTGCCCAATATCAGGGTGTTCGGTAGGACCTTCATGGTTTCCAGTGTCTCCAGAAAGGTGGAGTGGGGGTGTCCTGGGTCATGGAGGGTGATCTGTATCAGGCCACAATTTGCATTGCAGGTTTGCCTGATGTTAGTTGCACATGGATGATCTCGGGGGGTATCATGCTGCGCCACTAACCTGGAGGTGTAGGTATCCTTGATGAATATGGATACACCCCCTCCTTTTGTGTTTCGGTCCATGATCTCTGGCCGAAATGTGTGGTATGAGGTGTAACCCAGTAGTGCTGGGGTGCTCTGTGGAGCCTTGAACCAGGTTTCAGTTACTGCACAGATGTCGACGTTCTCCATACTGAGGAGTGCTTCGAGCGTGTGCATTTTGAGATTTAAACTCCTGGCGTTGAGTAGCATAACCCTCATTTTTTTATATGTGCTGTTTATGGAGGTGGGTTTGACTTTTGAGCCTTGCCTAAAAAAGGCACTATGGGGGCAGCAAGAGCCTTGGCCAGTATTCCAAAGCCTAGGGGTGAGAGGTGCAAGCTGTCTCTTGCGAAGCAATGCGGCTTGTCAAGCATATTATCCCAGGCTGACAGACACTGGATTCCCTTTGAATGACACCAGAAGCTTAGTCAATTGTTGAAACTGAACATTTTTTCTTTATACTGCAGTATCATTCTTGGTGAAGGCAGGATGCTACTCAGGGTCAGGGTCATACCCGCCTGGGCTACATGATCAGAGAGCTCTTCCATGTCTCTCTTCATGTAGTCCAGGGAGGTACATTTCAGGTCATTCACACCAACATGAACAATGACAGAGTCATATTTGTACTTGTTCTGGAGTGACTTGAGTGCTTGTATTATGTGGTGGATTCTGGCTCCCGACAGGCAGCTAACAGTAACCTTCTCCTTGTCCAGCCTAGTGAGTGGGACGTCAGTGTGCCTGACTATAGAGTTGCCTATTACTAGTGTGTTAGGTATGTTATTTCACCTTAAGGGTTTTGATTGTGCGGCACACTGATTTTGTGTTTTATATGTTGTCTGGTTTGTGACGGGAGGTGCAGGTTCTTTGGGTGTCTGCTTTGGTGGTCTGTGATGCTTTTGCAGGTTTTTATTTAGGGCTTCAGAGTATGATTTAGTGTATTTGTGTATTTTTTGCCAGTGCTGGTTTAGTACGTCTGTGTGAGACTGGAGGTGTGGTGCAAGTGTTGACCTTCTCCTCATGACTGCCTGTTCCAGTCTTGGGTGGAGACAGCTTAGCCTCCAATTTATCTATATAATTTCATCTCTCGCATGTGTTAATGTTTTGTGGTAGGAGCAGAGGGTTGTCTGTGTACATGAGGCAGTTGTAACATTGCCTCAGGATACCCACGTTCACCAGCTGGACTGGAGAGTATACCTGAAATTACCCTTTGGTCATGCCTGACTAGTAGAGTGAGCTACTTAGTCGCTTGGTTGGTGAGGGGTGAATAATGAATCTTGCCCTGCTGGGCAATCAAGTGTCAGGGTATATTAGTGCTTGCTATTAGGTCTGAGCAAGTACTGGACTGTAGGATGTTTAAGTGCTTAGGTTGAGAGACTACTTGCAAGGGAAAAACTGAAGAGGAGACTTGGTGGAGCTGGGATAAATTTAGCCCTGGCTAACTGGTGCTGCCTGGAAGTGCAAAACCATGCAAACACGTTTTTTACAGCAGAGAAATGAAAGAAATAGAAATTAGCCCAAAATGGCCTATAAGCTACTAACTTCTTGGCTGGAACCACTCCTCCAGGGGACAGATGGCTGCTGAAAGCTCCCTCTCTCACAGGTAAACAGAGAAACCTCCCTCTAGCCAAGTAAGGTATGGGCAACTCAGAAAATTGTAACACAGCCCTGAATTCAGCACTAGCCTGAAAACTGGACTATATTAACTTAGAAAGGTGGGAAACAAGGACTTTTTTTTTTGAAAAGATAAGGCAAAAACAGTAAAAAAAATACACTTAAAACGGCTTTAAATGACTACAAACAATAAAGAATACACTTAAAACAGCTTTAGATGACTAAAAGCAATCAGAAAAGGCTTTTAAACAAATTACCCAATTAACCAGTAAAAAAAATCTCAAAACTGAGCCCTGTTCCTGTAGTCTTCAATCAGACAAGTTCTAACTGCACCCTCCTGCCACTGGGGTGCAGGGGAACCTTCTCCAAAAATAAAGGCCTGGATTAGTGCTCAAGTTATACAAACAAAGCTAGATTCAGCAGGCCTGGATCTAGTCTATGCTACAGCAAACAAGGTGCACCAATTTCAGTAAGAAACAGTTCCATTTCAAATATGCAGGCACTATAAGCCTTTAACCAGAAATTCCCAGCTCAGATGGTCAGAGTCCAGCCTCTCCTCCCACAAGATTGCAGACCACAAACCTTCTTAATGTAAAATAACTGGCCTGAAGCTCAAGTGCTTAGACCAGAACTAATACACTTTTATATACAAATTACAAAGCTTTGCAGGGAACACATAGCCTGGTGGGACACTCTAAAAGATGTTTCTCAGGGCTGCCCTTTTATTCTTCCAGCACCCAGAGCCACAGTGACTACAAATCCCTCCCAACTAAGATGGAGAGGGGCATTACTTGAGAAGGACGGTTCAAGAAATTGGTCTCATTTGTTTGTGAATCTTCACACATCAATGTCCTGGGAATGAGGGCAGTCATATTATCACTGCAGGTGTTTCAAGATGCTCTCCCTCCAGAGATGGATGTTATGCAAACAGACAATATGTCGGTAGTCTGGTACATCAGTAACTGGGGGGAACCTATCCTATGCCTTATGTCAATAGACTGTGCGAGTATGGCAGTGGGTGGTCACTTCTGGCTGCTTCCTTTTTTTAAAAAAAAAAATATATATTTTTTATTTTAATAAATAAATAAATGTTAACATTAAAGTAAAAATAGAAACATTCAAGCAAACAAAATAAACCATAACTAAGCAACTATTTACAAAGGTGTCTACCAAGTAACTAAAATATTCTTAAAATCAGTTAAAAGAGAAGAAACAATTTCCATTTTTACTAACATGTTGATGTCTGTTAATTCAGCAGTTCTTTGCATTTTATCCAGATGTTTTAAGATGTGGTAAATCTTTTTCTCATTTTGAGCCTTAACCATGTTGCTCAAATTATCCCTTCAGATCAGCTAATCCTAAACCACCTTGTTCTATCAGAAGGATCAACTTATCCCATTTAACTTTTGCCCCCCCCTCCCCCCCCGGATAAATTCCTTCAACTCTTTATTAATTATTGTCTACAACCTCTCCTCTGGTTGATAAAAATATGCCTGACTCGTGTATAAAAATAATGAGACAAAAAATATTTTCAGTACTTGTATCTTGCTATACAGATCCATAAACAAGAGCTTCCATTTTCTTAGTTTTTGTATTATCTTTTGTTTAGTCTCTTTACACATATCCTTAGCTGTCATAACAGAAGCTTTTTTCATCCATAATCCTAAATACTACTTATTATCATATCCCCGTAAATATGGATATTGCTGAACCAATTCATGTGTGAGTACATAATTTATGTCTATATAGTTTGTTTTACCCTCATTAATTTTATATCCCCAAAAAGACTTGAAACTGTCCCAAAATGTTCCACAACAATGAGATGTCCTTTTCTGGAATTTTAAGGTATAAAATAATATCTGCAGATAAAGATTACTTTCTTAATTACCATATTGGCTATATCTTTTCATTTCTAAGACCATTGTTTCCTTTGCCAGTGGCTGTAAATGTAAAGCAAATAACTAAGGGGAAAGAGGATAGCCCTGCCTGGTTTCTCTGTTCAAACACAGTTTATCAGAGGGGAACCCCGCCACTTTAATTCTTGACTCTGATCCTTCATATATCCTCACAATTTACCTTATTATTGTATCAGGGAATGCAAACACTTCCATTGCCCTGCTCATAACCCACAGTTTACTGTGTCAAATGCTTTCTCTGCATCAAAACCCACCAACAGCAGTTGTATTTTCTTATTCTGTTTCTGCATGGATTATCCTTATTCTGTTAATGTTGTCAAATGTTTACCTGCCCTCAACAAAACCACACTGATCCATATCTATCAATTTTGACAACACCCTTCCCATTCTTTTAGATGTTATAGACATAAACACTTTATAATCATGGTTTAGAATTAAAGCAGGTCTATATGAAGTTGGGTCTGATGGGTCTTTACCATGTTTAGGTAATACAGCCACCACAGCTTTCTTCCAAGATGATGGTACCTACCCTCCTTTTAAAATATTGATAAAAAACTTTCATCTTTTTATCACTCTTTTCCCTCCTAAATCTCCGACATCCACAGGAATAACATCTGTTCTTGGAGACTTTCCTGAATGATTATACAGCAGCAATTTTATCTCATCTCTTCCTATATTAGCTGTTATTTTTTGAGCTTCATCTGCCTTTAACTTTGACATAATTAAGTCTTCCATAAATATTTTCATATGTGCTCTTTCTTTAGTTCCACATTTCTCTGCTTTATTCAAATTTTCTTAACATTTCCAAAATATATGTAATACCTCTACAGGATTTCTGGTTGTTTTTCTTTTTGTAGGCTCCATAAGTGTGGCAACAACCCATTCTACTTTCTGCTGACTAAATCATTCTGCTAAAAGTTTTTGTGCTCTGGAGTTATCAAAAGCTAGTTGCTTAGCAGTAATCTTTCTAAATTCATGTACTCCCTTATTTGTACTGTACTCTGTACACAGTACTTTAACATTTGTCAGTCCCTCTAAGTAATTTCTGTTACTTCTTAACCTTGGTTTTGTTTGATATCTACTCAAGAGACCACGAGAAACTAATTTCCAGAATATAAGAATGCTGCGTTCTTATGTTCTCGGTACATCATAAGTAAAACAAATCCTATATACTTTACTAGACAAAAAAAAATCTTTCAGCTGTAATATACCATGGCTACAGTGCCATGCTTTCATGCAGCCTCAGAGGTGGGATCAATTTCAGCAGAGAGGTCCACTGAAATTCTTAGATGTATTTTGTAGAAGACTACATTGTTGTTATTACCTTAAAGTTTCATAAAGAATTCTCAAAAATAAATAAAGTTGTATCCTTTCATGCAGAGGTAAAATAGTCTGTTTTTAATGTCTAACATACTGCAGACTTCAACATGGCTGCACATTGATCAACAGCATACTTTCATCTCTCCCAATGTGTAAAAAAAAAAATTGAGAAATAAGAACCAGTGATAGTGTCAGTCTGAGAAAACTTCATTTACTGGCTAGGAAGTACACTGCCTGGATGCCAGAAAAGAAGAAATTTAGAGAAACTGAAAGCAAATCAACCAAAAAAGTTGGAGAAAACACTGTCTGGGAAGAACCCTTTAGGTGTCTAGCAAAAAGCAGTTCAAACATCAGCTTTGGTACAAAAGAATAGTGGCTTCCAGTATAAAAAGTATACTCACAGATGATTAAAATAAATGAAACGTTGATGGATAATATAAACTGAAATAGCAAAACGTTGGAAAATATCTGATGCCGCAACTACCTATTCAGATGAACTGATAGAACTGCAAAAATCAGAGGGTGAAGTAAAGAAAAGGCTGGCTGACTATGAGACTTCTCAAGAAAAGCTGCTTCAAAACACGGTACATTTAGAAGACAAGAGTGTGCAGAGAAAGCCTGAGATTTACTGCTGTGCCAAAGAAACTGGAAGGAGCAGACTGCTTGCTTGTGCTTTCATAAAAGTAATACAAATAGACTGGTATTCCACAACAGGATTTGTTAATTGAAAGGGCACATTGAGTGTTTGCTCCAAACCTGGACATAAGATAGCAGCCAAGACCTGTATTGATAAAGATGTCATCATACCAGCAGAAAGAGTTGATCCTGACAAAACTGTGGCAGAAGGGAAAAGTATTAAAAATTGTGGACAGCAGATTGTTTGAGGAAAACTATTATTCACTATAGACCAGACAGAAGACAAGCAAAATTATACCTCTAATCAGGAAATGTCAAGAGCCAGGTGTGAGATTCAGGCTAAGGAGGAAATAAAGTTTATCCAACAAAAAGTGAGCCAGCAAACATAAGAAGACTCTGCTTCTCATTTTTCTGATAATAAAGCTCACAGAGAGACTTTGCCAGTGCAACATTTTCCATGGTTCCAAAGGAAAATGGTTGAGAGAGAAAAAAAAGCACAGGATTTGACCAGAAGAATTAGGAATATCTTAGACTTGAACCAAATTAAGTGTTGGGAGGTGGGGAGGAACAAGAGGAAGACCAACAACACTGAAATTAGTGAATTAATGGAAGAGTATAAAGCATCAATCACATTTGTGAAACATGGCTTTGTGAGAACAAGTGGTAAGAAGGACTGCACTTTTATTGACTTTGTTAAACTTGTGGTTGGACTTATGACTGTGTTATTTATTTTATTTTATTTATTTTTATTTAACATTTGTTGACCGGGAATGTCCGACTAGGTTCCACAGAGCCTGTTTTCAGCGGAGGCCCGGGGAGAAATGCTCCAGATGCATGTCTTTGGAATGTGGGAGGAAACCGGGGTACCCGGAGGAAACCCACGCGAACACAGGGAGAACATGCAAACTCCACACAGAAGGCACCCCAGCCGAGAATCGAACCGGAGAACCTCTTGCTGTGAGGCGACAACGTTAACCGCTGCACCACTGTGCCGCCCTATTATTCTGAAACAGTATCTTGGAAAGCTTCCAAAATCAAAATATGGAAAAAGGATGTCTTGAACAATGCACTGCTACATCCACTCCAAACTTATGTAACTATTATAAAACTATGAGAGATGGTTTATTAATCTTCCAGTAACTGTAATAGTCTGTAAGTCAAGCAGGTTTAGAGTGTAGCACTTCACAACTCTTTTGAAATCCACTGCCAAAACAGTAGGATGACCCTAAAATTTAATTCTAGGCTAGATAGTGTATGTTCTCACATGTCAGAAAAAGAAAATGGCAACTACTAATGCAGCAGAATGCACGTCATAATTATATGTGGTACATTATACATGGATCACTGACACCTCCTCTGTGCTTTAATCAACAGCATTGGAAAACAGTCTTGTTCTGACAAGTTAGGCTACTGTTTAATTGTAATTCACACACACACACACACACACACACACACACACACACACACACACACACACACACACACACAGAAACATACCTACACATTACCTTGAACCAAAGCAACTTAAGTCAGGAGAGAGAGGGGGGGGCAACTGTTGGATGAGGAGAGTAGGATATTTTTATGCTCCTTACACCACCACCCAACAGGAAGGTACACTGCAATGTCCACTATACTGAACCCAGTGCCAATACTTGCTTCCACGTGCCACTGATATCACATGGGTTTAGCTGCACTGGATATTATCAGCACAGGGTCAATCATATTTAGCTCTTTCCCATTTACACTGAAGAAGAGGCGATGTTGATAGCGACATAGCACATCGGCGGTAAGGACGTTTTCTCTTACTAAGAAGGCTGCATAATCTCAGAGTTAGTGTGTCTACAGATGCAGGGGTATGGGGATGCAAGGGCTTGCTCATTTGCAAAAAAAAATGCTTTTCTTTCTGAATTTTGTTAAAATTGACATTGTACACTACCAGTATTTTCCCCTAGCTTTGCAGTACACTGTAATTCCAGTCAATGCACGGGTGAACAGGCATCAGCTACCAATAGCCATGCACTCCTGTCTGGCTGCTTCAGAACCCAGGCTACTAATTGAACCATACTCAAGTCATTTTTAACTGGTCACACACAGAGTAGTTGGAAAGAGATCTGAATGTGTAGATTTCTTAAGTTAAGCCATCAGGTACAGTAGTCTGCCTTTGCATTATTCTTCATTAATTGTTATATGTATATAACTGTGTGCCATAGCTCTCAGCCAGGCATAGAAAAGTAACTTCAGTTAGTACTTTAAAATATAATTCAAGCCATACCTCTCAACTGTACAGAATGTCCAGATTTTTCTCTCATATTTGTGGTCTGTTTCTGATAAAATTATGTCTTTCTGGCAAATCACTGGTAAATCATTAAATACCGAAGTCAGAAAATAATGACAGATATTTGAGTTTCAGACTTTATACCCATTCAGAAAATTCATGCTAATGCAAAATCTGTTATTCTACGAACTTTCTAAGTTTGTTAGAGTAATGTTTCAAAAAAGAGGTTGAGAGGTATGGTTCAAGCAGTCAGTGCCATTCAGTAAGTAAAAATAATTAAAAACTTTTACCATCAAAGCAAAATGCAATTAGTTTAATACAAAACATTTCATGCAGTTAACTTTGTTATTATCTTCTGTAGGAAAAGTAGAACAGAAACCTTACCGTATTTCTATAGAAAATAGTACACTAACTGAAGTATATCTGTTGATCTCAGTGCATTGCCTTGCTATAACCTTGGGATACCTTGCTCTTAGCTGCTTCCTCTGTAGTTATAGCATGGTGGTTCATATATTTAAACTCTCAGTAATTACCAAGGCCATAAAGTGAATGTGTTGTCTTCCCTCCTGGGGCTCCAGCATCCATCCAACAAGAATAAGATAAGTAGGCATGATTAACATTACCAGTGTCATGCATTTTTTTCTGCGGTTCCTTGCATGGTACTTACATGCACACATTTAACAGTAGACCCTCCTCTTCATTGCTCAATCCTTATGCTACTGAAGGTTAACAGTCATCAGGTATCAATCTCAGAGTAAGGCAGTTTGGACAGAAGAGTGATTTACCTGGAACTTCCTTTACTATGGGACTTCTCAATGGCATTAGTGAAAGGATTGCTGTGGCAATGTAGGCTCATTGTTTTTAGCTGCATGTGCAGTACCTTGTGAATGTGCCATGTTGAGTCTATCTATTTTAAAATTGCACAGATAAAGTTTTTATCATTCCAATCATTGTGGGCAGGAGAAAATTGCTGCATATTCAAGTTAAATTGTGTATAAATCCAGTCAGCTACACAAAAGCCTTTCAGAAAATTAGTAATATGTGTACAAACATAAAATGTTTTGGAATGATATGAGCTGGTGGTATTATAGTTCACTGTGGCTTCCTGCAGAGTTACATTTATGTGTAATGTGCAAATTCTACAGACCACCTGAGAGGTTGATCCTGCTAATCCATTCCCTTCCTCCTTGCTAAGAGGAGAAAATGGACAGATTTAAAAATAATAAATGGATAGTCCTGAAAAGAACTTTTTTTTAAGAGGCTACAGACCTTAAAAAGAGATTTTAAAAATTATATTTTCTGCTGATGTTGCCCACTTGGAACACCTAAAAGAGTAGCATAGTAATCCCTTGCTGATGTGCACTCATCAATAAAAGATCTGGATTTCAACTTAATAAATGGCCTCCATGCTTTACTGAGAGAAGGCAAGCAGTCACCAACTCAGGATTACTATACTGTTCTTTTAGAGGCTCCAGGTGGGTTAGATTAGCAGGAAATATTGTTTTTTTAAACTCTTTGTAGCCTCCAAATAGTCTTTTTCAGGACTATCCATTTGGCATTTTTGTGTTTAATGTGTAGATAATATAACATCCATTTATGTCTTTATAAGCATTTATTATTTGGGTTAAATTCATATTAAGGGAGATGAACCTTCTGGAAGTTGTTGATCTGAGGTGTGATTGGTTCACTGAGCTGAAACTCTCTGTCAGGCAATATATGTCAGTGACCAAGCACTCAGTATAGCCAGTTCTAGAGCTGACTCTACAGGGAGTGGTTAGGCCTTTGCAGAGCTCATGTCAAAATGCGTATTTTTAGGATAACTCTTTTTTTTTTTCTCTTTATACTCTGCATAGGCTGCTGATGCATTTCAGGATGAACTTGAAACCATTTGAAGCTTTGCATTGTGATGCAGTGACTTCCCCTTTAATTTTACTACTTTACAACAAATGCATTCTTTGCTTTATCTGTATCATTACCATACGAGTGGGTCATTTAGTCATTATGTCTTTTCAAAGTGTGTTATAGTGTAAGTAGGACATATTTTCATTTTGTCCTCCACTGTGCCCTCTTGCCATTGTGTTTTACCCTGTATCCTTTTGCCAGTGTTTCATTAAGCTAATGTGCCATTTTTCTTTTGTACAATTTTACAGTTTTGCCAGCTCACTGTTGTGGCATGTTCTCACACTGGTTTTTCTAATGCTGTAAGGATTATTATTGGTAAAACACCAAATCCTTTCCCCCACTCAACATTGTTTTAGGCCTGGACATAGCACCAACACTGCCCGCATTTCCTTCTTGGACACAGTAAATAAAGCACGAGATGCTGGCTCCTTAGTCTCTGCACTCTTTCTTGATTTACCTAAGGCATTTGACACTATTTCTCACTCCCTACTGCTTACTAAACTTTCTATCTTCAGCCTATCTCCCCACACCCTACAGTGGTTTACTAGCTATCTTAGCAATACGCAACAATCTACTATGTGGCTTCATTCTTCTTCCCCATTCATCACTATAAATACAGATGTTCCCCAAGGTTCAATTTTGGGTCCCCTCCTATTCAGCATATTTGTCAATAACTTTCATAACACTCTTACCGACAGTACTGTCATCCAATATGCAGATGACTTGACTCTCATCTGCTCTTCTAAATCTGCCACTGTCTTGCAACGTCTTACCCAAGAAACATTTACCTCCACTGAATCCTGAATGTCACAGAACCATCTTGCCCTTAACCCCAATAAAACAAAGCTCCTAATATTTACCCCTACAAAATCTAGCCCTGTCGACAAGTCACTGTTCACTGTTCATTCCCATAACAACACTTTCATTGATGTTGTTCCTAGCCAAATTGCAAGGTGTCATCATTGATGACAAATTAACCTTTGACCTTCACATCCACAGCAACATCAAAAAACCCTTCAAAAGCTAGGTGCCCTCTATAGGCACAACTATTTCCTTAGCCCCTATGCAAAAAAGGCCTTGGCCTCATCCTTCCTACTTCCAACTCTTCTATATGGCGCCCCCATCCTCACAAATCTACAATCCTTCTTAAAACTAAACTAGACTTTTGCTACAACAAAGTTGCTAAATTTGTCACAAATACAAAATTTTCTACCCACCACTGCTCCTGTCTGCATCAACTAAATTGGCTAGAATCCCCTCACCAACTTACTTATCTACAACTAGCTACAGCCTACAAAATTATCTGCCAAGCAGAAATCTACCCTTCCCTCTCCTCCATACTGACCATGTACCACCCTAATCACCACCTCAGATCTGAAAACAAAATGCTACTGTCTGTCAGTAAACCCAAACTCTCAGCCAGCCAAATGCTGTATTCTCATGCTGTCTCCAAGTTATGGAATAATCTCCCTTCCTCACTCAGGACTTTCAACAATCCTGCCTCCTTTAAAAAAATCACTCAAACTATATCTCTCCTCTCACTGACTATGCTCCTGCACCCCCAACAAATAACCGCAACACCTAACCTTTCCCTCTCCTAAGCCTCAACCTTAACCACTCACCTACAAATATCTCGTCTCCTCCTCCCTACCATGCTGACTCCTTGCTATCACCTTAACTTGACCCCTCCTCCTTTAGCCCTTCTGTCACCTCCTTTCTACCCTGAAATCAACTCTTCTCTAAAAACTCAGCAAATATTTATACTCATGTGTTAGTTCAAATGCTGGCCACATTTAGTCTATATCTCAATGAAACTTTACCACTCTTATTGCTATTACTTTAAGACGAAAGTATTGCTCTAAATACTTTGATCTATGTAGTAACATTTTTACTTTTGCGTGTAATTAAACATCATTTACATTTAATTAATGAATTTAAAAGTACTGCTCGTTATATTTTGTTCTTTGTATTAATATTTTTTACCTTTGTATGTAATTATTGTGGAGTTTTTCACCCCAGACCTCTACTGAAAATGGGCTCTTTCTAGGCCCAGTGGACTTTCCTGGTTAACAAATGCAATTAAGTAAATAAAATAAAATTATGCACTGCTTTTGCCTTGTGGCTCATCCTAAGGCTGAAATGGGTGTAAACACCACCCCATACATCTGGCTAACAGCCAAAAAAGAAGTGAATAAAATGTATTCTCACTGTTTCTGTGAAGTGTTTGCAGTAATATAAATTGCTTTGCTTTGGTATGTTGTCATTTTTTCAAGGAAGACTGCTCCTGATAAAAGCAATCTGCATTTACCAGGAGTTAGGGACAAAGCTTAATAAAAGAGGTATGCTGCTATTTGATGGAACAGGAAATAGGATCCCCATGTTATACCTGTCATGCACAGAGCTTTTGTTAGTCATTTAGAGGGTTTAGCTCTGAGAACTGGCTGTACTGAGTGTTTGGGCATCTGCCATTCTCTGCAAGTCGGTAAGTGGCAGCTCAACCAGACAGTGAGTTGGCAGGATATCCTGCTTAGTGAAAACATGACAAAGGACCAGCTCTGTTCAAGGGGCTGTAACACAGATGATAAATGCCATACATGTAAAAGGCCTTAGAGAGCTAGTGTGAGAGACCCTTCTTCAACAACAAGAGTTTAGATCTTGTTATTCTCAGATGGGTAGGGGGACAGGATCTTCCCTCCTCAATCTGGCTCACCATTACAATGAACCTGAGTTTATTCTGACAGGCAGCTGAAATAAAGCAAGAAACTAGTTGTGAATGGGACACCAGTCCGTTGTATATGCAGTCATACTTCATCAATACACCTAGGGATGTTTTGGATTCATACCATTTAGAAGGAAGTAGAGACCCTGTTAAAAATCTTTACAGACACAGGGAAAACGTGTTGTGAACAAAATGCACCTCAGCAAGGAAATAGACTTGGTAACCAAACACTGAGAAATAAGACATGGAGATCAATGGAGATCAGTAATAAATTTGGAACAAGTGATCACCAAACATTGTTGTTCATAAAAACCTAATGTTTTATTTTGTCTCATTTTGCTGAGATGTAGAGATCCCTGTATAACAAAACTGCATTCTGTCAATGATGTATGATAACAAATTCAGGAAGGAGGAAATTTTGTGTCTTTGCTAATTAATGTATAGTGAATGGAATTTTACTAAGTTACGTAGTTTTAAGATTTGATCAGTATTTTTAAAGGTGGTCTCCAGCAAGGAGGTTCCTTGCCACATCCCCATCATCTTTATGTGGTAATTTTGAGGTTGTACAAAGTCAGAATAAAAGGAAAACTTGTATTTCTATTTCAAGTTTGTATGGCCTTTTGAGTTCATATAGTTAGATATCAGGGATAGATATGAGGGATGTGGAAGTTGCAGGGAACACATGCAAAATGTATTGGAATGCATTACCTTTCTGTTTTTCACTTTTGTGTGTCTTGTTTAAGGTAGCAGTTGATAGTTTTAGATTTTGGCAGTTATGTATTCATTTCACTATTTTTCAACAATTCAGTACTTATTAGTTCATTATTCACTAATAATTAGCACAAGTATGAACCATTCATAACCGAGGGCTGTGGCTTTGTAGAAAGCAGACTTTGACAGAATGCAGCATTGCCTTTGGAAAACTTTAGGTAATAAACATGAACACTGGAAGTGGAAGAGCAGTAGGGCTGCGTCAGAACTTTTGTCATATAGATAACAATCATATACATAAAGCTGTTTTCTTCCAGTGCTAGTGAATCACATCCAGCACCTGTAATAATCCCAAGAGCTGCCTTGCCAAAGATGGAGTGCACTAGGCAAGTAAAGAGAACTGTTTTTCAAGCATAGCGATTTTAAAGTGAGGGAAAACGGGCTTGATTTCAAAAAAACTTTGCTGCATTTCAGTAAATGAATTTGAACAAGCGGCCACATGCAGGTTGTGTGAGATGCAGTCACATATCACTAGTGGTAACTGAGGAAAAGGTTAGCTATTGTTTATTTTTGTTTCATTTTGCTGAGATGTAGAGATCCTTGTATAAGAAAACTGCATTCTGTCGATGATGCATGCTAACAAATATCTGTATGGTGATGTGGAAATGAGGAATATTATTAAAATGAGAGTCATGTTGTGTGCAAATGAGGCAAATGAAGATGGCAGAGAGATTCAGAAAAATATATAAACAGCATACCTAGGAGCTGCATATGCCATATCATTAACTGTCACTGATTCCTGGAGTACATGCTGCAGGAATTGTGAAAACTGTTTCCACATCAGTTAATGAATTTATAATTCCAACAAATCCTAATTGTAGCCACAAGCCACAGTGGTGTCTTCATTACCCCCCAAAACTCTGCCATCCATCCATCCACCCACATTTAACTTATCATGCACTTCATGATACCACCATTGTGGAGTGATACCAAGTGGACAGTGATGCCATGCAGGACATAATTGTCATGAGTCAGCCTTATATGCAGCTCCATGGAAGTTGTGGGCTACCTATCCCAGTGGATACCAAAGTACATGCAGCTTTACATATAGTAGCTACTGGGATCTTCCAGCAATCTAATGGAGACACAGTGGGGGAATCTCAGGGGGCAGCTTATGTGGTTTCCACTTACCATAGATAAGAGAGCCCACACCATGTAGCATATATATAATATGGCCTGTTTTTCTGATGTTCTGGGAGCCATAGACTGCACCCATATTTAAATTAAGGCCCATCCTGGGGAACTGATAGGTAGGTACATGAACATACAGTGGGCATCACGCCATCTGTTGCCAGGTGTTCCGTAATATACAGGGTATCTTGTGCAGTGTGTGCAGGATACTTAGGCAGTTTCCATGATTCTCACATATGGTACACCTTGTGATCTGTATCAGTACTTTTCAAGGGGTGACTCCTGTCTGGACCATCTTATTGGCAATGATGGATATGCCCCAGCACCCTTACTAATGACACCCATTAGTCTTCACCCAAAATGAAACAGACAAGGGAGTACAGTTTTTCATATTCACATAACAGAATGTATGTCTGAATGGATGAAGACAGGGTTTTACTGTCTGTATTCATCAAGTGGCACTCTGCAGTTATGTGAAAATACTTGCAATATACACAGTGTTGCATAATATGATACTGAGGAGGCAGATACATCAACCGGCCCAGTTGCAAGAGGAGGAAGACTAAACTGAGCACCATGCAATGGAGGCAGATCCATATGAGGAGTCAATAGGAGCAGGCGGTGACTGTGCTAGATGGAGGCAAGTGCAGTATACTGTGGCACTGGCAAAGAGGCATTGACTTTTATGTAGCTTTGACCCCCTGGGAAAGCATAGCAAAGAAGATAGACTACAGTAATATTGAAGCATGGCAATCAAACATCAGACTATGCTCACCCATGCATGGACTGGCCACACTGCACATTGGACATAGGCAACCCAAGTAACAGTGTATAAAGGGCAGGACACAGTTATCATCATGTGTACAGATGGGGGTGGGATCACTTGTGGATGCTTTTCACAGGAAGATGTATGAGCGTGAGGGAGATGTAGAAGAAAGGGTACAACTGTGTGTATGGACTGGGATTAAGGATATAGGGATCATCAATGGATATGAACTTCAGAGACCCACTGTTTCATTAAGTCTATGTGTATGACGTACTGTGGTCAGTAGTGGTGGTGTGACCATTTGTCTGCTGGGACACATTGTCAGCAGTAGTTGCAGCATTGTTTAATGATCTTGTGGACAGGTCCATGGAATGCATAGTAGGAGGTTGAACATCTTGTGCACACACATGCCCAGAGGCATTTCTCTCTACCAGGAGTGCAGCTTAGTTATACTGCATCCCTGGCTAGATGTTGACATGCTGCGTGACTGTGAATGGCATCTGTCATGAGACATTCCACTGCCATGACCCAAGAATGTACTGTTCTGGATGTTGCTACCTTCTCAACTGATGTAACAGTGGCTGTGCTAGTGCTACTTCTCATGGTCTACTTCATCCACAGCCATGTTGTGCACCATCTGTACATGTACCAGTGGAACAGCGTTGTGAACGGGTGCTCATGCTTGGCAGGCAACCTCAAGAAAACAGAGCATGTCCCAGTAGGTAATTTAGTATGTAGAAGCAGTCACACATGTGGGACTTGCCCTCATGAAGGTCATCCCACACATCCTGCTTTTGGCTGATCAACTTTGCTAAGACTGTAATAGTACTGCCTTGGGCCTCTATGATGATCCTGCACATATGGTGAGCTGAGGACAGTGACACCCCAACTTCAAAGGGAGGGTGGTAACCATGTTTCCAGAAAGACTGAGTATTCACCTCCCTGTGTGCCTTCCCCTGCCCAATGGAGCTACCAGGTGATCCAGATATGTCTCTGGTTGTACACTGCTGAGTGATGATGTCCCTATTAACCTATCCTGCCTGCATGTTGTGTGCTCCTGGGTGTCTGTGGGCATAGAGGCTCTGTCTGGAGAATATGAAGGGGATACAGTGGTCACATTTCTTTTGTCCAGCACACAAACCATACTGTCTGTCTGTGCCAGCTCATGCCCATCATCTTCCACAGAGGATTCAGCTCCTCCTCCTTCAGACAGGGGCAGTTCCATAGTGGTGGCACTAGATAAAGAATCACCCATGAACACAGCAAAGTACAATAAACTGGATAAGTTAAGACCATTACCATACTTAAGCTATGAAATAAAATATTGCATTAGTAGCTCACCCTTACCTCACAAAAACCAAACACATTAATAGACAGACCTAAGATTAATGGTTGTGGAGGGCCTGTATGTGCTGTGTAAGAGAAATGACTGTATATATATCTGCGGCATCTTCAGTAGATATTCATGGTGCTTCATGAAGTTCGGTGACAACATCCACCACCACACTGTGAGACCTATTGGAGGCGTCAGGGCCCCTGAAGGATGCCAAAAACTCCTCTATCTCCATTAAAGGTGGTTTGACTGACAGCCCTCCACCAGTCAATCTATCTTCCAGTGCCAAGTGGGCAGCGAGTTGTTTTGGAGTATTAATACCACCTTGCATTGGACCATCACATATCCAAAGTCCTAGCCACAGACCGCATTTATAGGTAGGACTGGTCAGCTGCATTTAAGCAAAATAACCACGGAGTTGGTGGGCTTGGATAAGCACCTCATTCTCAGCAACTGAGAGCCTGTTTTTTCTTGTTGTTCTGTCAGTAGACCCTTTGTTATTTTTCTTTTTTTGACTGTCACTTAAACATTGATCTGTAGGTATGGAAAACACTGGTGTTAATATCATGATCGAGAGTGGCCACAATTCCCCTTTAAAACAGCTCTCCCAAGCACATACGCCATGACTTACCTGTATGTCTGACATTCCCACATGTTTAAACAGGCTGTGCATCAAATGTAAGTCATGGAACAGTAATGGTCAAATGCCTACCCAGTACAGCAGCTGTGCTATTGCTACTCTGTAGGATAACATCAATGTGAACTGGCAGTGTGATAAACAGTTTTTCAAATATAGTGGACTAATACAGAGTACAACAGTCAGTTTGTTTGACACACAGGTAATACATAGGTTCATATGTTTATAGGAGGTTACTAGACTATCGGCCCTAGAGCCCTTACAAGCCATGTTAAACCCGAGTGGCCCCAGTTGTCCTTAGTTAAATGACTCAATTCACAGAACAGGTTTATGTTGTTAATCCAGAGTTGCCCGAATTGTCCTTGTTGGACATAATTTGCATGGCAAGTCAATGATCAACGACTACCCCTGTCCGTTACCCCCAGGGTGAATTTGCAGTCTTCCATCCATTTGTCTAGGTTGAGCTTGAATAGTGTTAGTGAGGCTCTCTGCTTCACGTGAATTGGAAGTTTTTTCCAGAATAGTGGTAATCTCTGGGAGATATATCTGTCTCTTCAGCATTTTTTGTTAATGTCACAGGCTAGGTTAAGGTCCTTGGAGCATTTGATTTGCGGATGTGCAGCATTTCTTTCACAGCAGGGTTGGAGGCTATCCTATAGGTTAGGCACAAGTCGCCTCTCAGCAGCCTATACATTACAGAGTACAGTGACAGGGCTGTCAGTCTGTCCACATAAGTCATGGTTTGGAGTCCCTGTATTTTCTTCTTGAGAAACCTCTGTGCTCTGTCCTGCTGCTGCAGGACACTGGTGAGGTACATACAGAAGGGAGCACTGTACTCTATTAATGGTCGGAGTTATAACATCCTTCGACCTGGATGCAATGCCTTTAAGTATGAGATGCACAACATAAAAGGCTTTCCTTATCACTATGGAAACTTGGTGGTGGAAGTTCAGATTGCTATCTACCTGTGCTCCCAGATCTCACACCACTGGATTTGAACTTTGGGGAGTGTTGTCAATACTGTACTTGGTAGGCAATTCTGTTTTGACAAACAGGATAATAATTCACTTCTTTGGGTTAAGTTTTCGACCAGAGATCATTTGTCTGTGTTAGCCACTCCTGTATTATGTTAACACTGTTGGGAGACTCAATGATTGTACCCAATTTGCAATCATTAGCAAACTGGGTAAGCCAGAGGCCGTCTACTTTAGCCTAGACTTCCGAGAAGTAGATTCCAAACAGTAAAGGGCCCAGCATAGATCCTTGTGGGACTCCACTGGTGACAGGTGTAGTGGTAGAGCTGGAATCACCAACTTAGACGGTATATAATCTGTTGGTGTGCAAATGGCTACCCATCTAGTGATGTAAGGGTTAATCCCTGGCTTTAATTTCTCCAAGTCTTTTGAGTTTCTAATACCATGACAGGAATGGACCCCATTCCTAAGTCAAAGTACGATTAAAGCTCATGAAATTAGTATTGTTTCAATCTTTGATGTCAGCTAGAAGTGCTCTTCACAACACCCACAATGTGCCAGTAAGGCCTTCTTCAATTTGTATGGGGTTTACATGTACTGGTAACACATCTACATATGATTGTAGATTCTTTTTTTTATAAGACCTGTTGCTCCTGCTACTATTGGAACTGTCTGGGAATCTTTCTTCCACATAGCTCTCATTTTTGCCTGCAAATCCTGATAATTTTATGACTTTGTATCTCTCTGTACCCAAGACACTGTAGTCCCTTGGTGTGGCGATTTCAGTGATCAATGCTACTTTTGTCTTCTTTTCATGGACCACTATATCCCATTTTCTAGCATCTGTCTCTTGAACTGTTGGTAATGGGTGATCCCGTGTGATGTAGACCTCATCATTTTCTGGGATGCTCTGTGGCTAATGTTTCCAGTGTTTTTTAGCCACTTCAGTACCATAATGTTTGCAGAATCTCCAGTGCAACAGTCTTGCCACATTATGCCTTTCAATATACAGTCCTTCTGTCATTAGTATGTCACACCCAGCAATGAGGTGTGCGACTGTTTCCAATTCTGTTTTACAAAACCTACATTTGTCTGTTTCTCCCACATGTTCAAAGTACATTGTAAATCAACGTGTACGTAGCCCACTTTCTTGGAACGCCAATATTAACCTTTCTTCTCTTGGTTTGAATTTGCTTCTCCTTAATCATTCCTGCATTTGATCCTGGTAAACATGAGGATCTTCCAGAAGTTTTTTATACATGCAACTATATTTATGCATTTTCCACATTTCTTGCCTTTTCATCAAGTCCTTAACCTTATATTCTTTCTTTTGTTCCTTGGCACATTCAGTTGCTGCCTGATTTTTATCTACTTCTGGTTTGATTTCCATTCCTGCTTAATGCCGATATGCTTCTGCTAGACTAACCAGAGAAGCCATCTTAGATTTGTTCTCCTCATGTTTCAAAACTTTTATTGTGTTTGGGTCTTATGAGGTCAGCAGATGTGTGCATTCCCATGATTGCAGATCTGTACTTGTAATCAATTTCAAGGAGGCCCATCCCTCCTTCAGAACGAGGAATATATAATCTTGGTATGCACTGATTTTTGTAAATCATTTGGTGAGCATGAAGCATCCTTGTTTTCCTGTCTAATCTATCCAACACGTTTTGGGGTCATTTAGTCACTCCAAAACTGTAAGTTAGGACAGGAAGAGCAAATTGGTTTATAGCTTGAATTTTGTTCCTAGATGTCAGTGCTGTTTTCAGGATTAATTTAAGTCTTCTAAAGTATTTCTTACTAAGTTTTATTCACATTTGTTCATGATTTATTGTTGATCCTTCATCAAATCCCAAATATTTATACACTCCCTCTTGCTCAAGTTCTTTTATATCACATTCTTGTCCCAAACTGATTTTTTTCTTGGTGCTGCAGTTTTCCTGCTTTAAAGGTTGCTTTTGCACATTTATCAAGACCAAATGACTGCCCTTACACACCCAAGATTTTAGGCCTGATTACCTTTGAACAATGTGTAGTTTTGTCATGTTTGATAGCAAGTATGTATATATTGTATATAGTATTTATTTGTTCTTACAGTTCAATGTATACAAATCTGTTTATGGTGTGGTATACACGGAAACCCTATTTTTGTGCTTTGTATTAGTTTTCTGTCATTTATAATTTCCGTTGTATACACACTTTGTACTGTTGATGTTTTTTATTATATCAAAATCAATAAAAAGTTATTTTTGAAAAAAAGACCAAATGACATCATCTGAAAAAGTTTTGATGACTTGCAGTTGTGCTTTCATTTCCTCATCTGATGAGCTATACAGTTTTAAATCATTGACAAAGAGAAGATGAGAAGCCTTAACACTTTGTTGTTTTCTAGAAGCCAAATTTTAGCCATGGCCTAAGCTGTTAAGTCGACAGCTTAATGGATTAATGGCAAGATAGAATAGCAGTGGTGACAGAGTCACCCTGGAATATCCCCCTTTGAATTTTTATCCCTGGGATAATAATTTGTCCTTTATCATGGCGTAATTACAAAGTGGTCTGACACTGTTTCATGGTCACTGTAATGTAGTTGATCAGTGTGGGGTGTATCTTATACATTTTTAAGCACTGTTTTATCCAGGAATGTAGGATACTATCAAATGCTTTTTTGTAGTCAATCCATGCCATACTTAGATTTATCCCCTTTTTACAGTTCTCCACTATGACTTTATTTAATAACAAATGATCCTTTGTTCCATATAACTTTCTTTTATTGCCTTTTTATTCTATTGCCATAATTGAGTTTTCTTCTAAATGACTATAAACTCTGTTGGCATCAGTTCCAGTGTATAGTTTATTTGTTGTCGGAAGGCAAGTTATTGGTCTATAATTTTTAGGGTAGCTTGCAGGTCCACTCTTAAGTAGTAGCATTGTTTTTCCTGTTGTTAGCCGGGTTGGAGTCTGTTCGAGGTGAGCATATAAATAGTTGTTATTCTTGGCTAAATCTTCATGCAAAGATGTTAATACTTTTAACCAGAAGTTATGTACTGCACCTAGGGCTGGGGTTTTCCAATAAGAGTATTTTCTTAACTTTGTTTCATTCTCTTTAGCTGTTACTTCATTCCATTTCATATCCTGTACTTTTAAACTTCTTTTTCTTTCTGTTCTCCCTGGCTGTGAGAGTTTCTCAATGATACCTGAGTGGGGGATCGTGTCAAAAACCTTGCCTAGGTCAAGATAGGCAGTGTGCACTGTTTTTCCTTCATCCAGGGCTTTGCTGATTTTCTTGAAGGTCTACCAAGTTTAATAAATATGATCCACCATTAATAAAGCCAAATTGGGTTGGGTCTAGAGTTTGAAGGTCGCCTTTGACCTTTAGATGGCCTTGCAGATGAGGCTGGTCAGACTTATAGGTCTATAGTTCCCAGGGTCGGTAAGTGGCCCCCTCGTTGTGCAGGGAGATCACTGTTGCTGTTCTTCACTCTATTGGAACAAAGCCAGATCTCAGGATATGATTAGAGAACCTCAAGTAGGCCAACAAAGTACTGTTTTAGATTGCTTAGTAAACAACCTGGCATGTTCTCTGATTCCATTGAGGCCATGTTTTTTGCTTTGGAGAGCACAGATGTAACCTGATCTCTAGAGATATTAGCCAGAGAATTGGTGTCAGGTATGCTTTGGGGTATGGCTGGTGGGGCCTGGAGGGTGAGGTTTGTGCCAAATCTGCCAGCTAGCAGGTTGGCAATTTCCTCTGGTATAGTGCAAGTGGTACCATCTACTACCAGTCAGGCACATCGCTGGACATCCCCTTTCAGATTACAGACATAGTTACAGAATGACTTATGATTATCCTTAGCTAGAGATGCTATTTCAGCTTCATGTTTAGCTTTAGAGGACACAGTTTCTGATCTGCTTGTTCAAGCTGTGGAGGGCATTCTTCCTCTGCTAAGTCAGTTCCCTCTTGTTTTGGACATCGGTTTGTTCCTCTTGTTATATAACTTGTTTATACTTGACAAGTTATCTATTGGGAAGACTCAGTTTTGATCTGGTTTGGTGCAGCTGAATCTATACAGTTGCTTAATTGTTTATACAACATAGTAGTCATTGTTGTCTGTGGTTCCAGGGGATATGCTTAGTAGGCTGTTTTTTTGCTCCTGTGGGGGGGGGTCCAATAGTTACTTCGAACAAGGTTGATTTATAGTCCGACCTTCAAAAAATCAAACGCTGAGTAAGATAATCCAAAGTCCAAAGAAAACACAACACGTTGGAAAAAAAGACTTTATCAACAGCAAAGCTTTCAGGTAGAACCCTTTCTCAATACTGATACAAATACACTCAACACATTAAATAAGAGCCCTCAGGTCACATGATAGCAGCCCATATCATATGACCTTAAAATAAATACAATACTAATAAAGCACATAAAAATATAGACATAAAAATAATGTATATATACATATACATCTATAACAATATAACATATGTTATGCACAAATATTGTTTTATAATTTATCGAAATTTAGTGCACTGTAACTTGATTAAAATGGGTTTAAGGCTTAAAGCAGAATTAAGACCAGGAGGACAATCCGCTGCTAGTCGAGTATCCACTCATACTCTTTGGTCTCAAGAGTGTTATTAATGTCCCCTCCCCTAATAGAAGGTAAAACAACATCTATAACCCTAAACCTAAACTTATGTTCAACCCCACTCAATTGTATGTGCTTAAATAAAGCATTGTATAAATATTCCCTCCTAATCTCTGACTTATGCTCAATAATTCTATCTTTTAACCTACGAGTAGTCTTACCTATGTAAAATGAACAACACTTTATACAGGTAGCCATATATACCACATTAGTTGTGTTACAGTTTGCTGTAACATTAAACCTATAATTTTTTACAAGTAATTGGATGGATAAAAGAGGAAGAAGTAGCAATGTCAGCTATATCTAAACAACAAGAGCAACTCAGACATTTAGAGGTACCAAGCCGAGACAAACCAAGAAGCTTCAAATTAGTACAGATTTAACATTACCTTTAAAATCTTTATAACATAATCTACTTTTAACTGTTCTCATGTTTCTATAAGAAAAAAAGGGTTTATTACCCAATAACCTTGAAATATCAGGAGATGCTATCAGTACCGGCCAATATTTATGTATGATGTGTTTAATTGAGAACACTCTATTTCCAAAGGTAGTCACATGTCTAAGGATATTAATCCTTCGTGGTGTGACTGATAAATCTGCAGATATATTGTGCTCAAAAGCACTATTATTCCTAAAGTATGGCAGATATAAAGTAGTTCTATTGCTTATAACATGATCCATCAACTCTGTTAACACACTACTATCGTAGCCACATGTTAAAAATTCATTAAACAGACGTAGAACATTTATCCCTTTGAATGTTCCGGTTACAACTGCTTTTCATGATTTATGTGAAACTGAAATTAGGAGGTTGTTTCACAATATTAATATTAATACTAAGAAGAGCTTTAACTTAACATACAATGAATATAAGTCTTTGAGAATGTTGGAGCTAAATGAGGATATAATTTTGAAGCAAGCTGATAAAGGTGGTGCAGTGGTCATTATGGATCGTGTTAATTATAACCGTTCTGTTGCTTTACTCCTTAATGATGTTAAGGCTTTTAAGCATATTAATTTCATTGATGCTAAGAAACATATCAGTAATGTGAACATGTCTGTGTATGAATTACAACTTAATGGTGATATAGACCTAGATTTATTTCACTTTTTCACTGTACCGTGCCCAGTAATTCCACAGCTCTATGGTGTACTTAAAATTCATAAGAATTTATTAGACCCACCGATGAGACCTATTGTCTCTAGTAATGGGTGGGTCACGGAACCAATATCTGTGTATTTGCAGAAACAGCTGTATCCTTTTTTGTCTAGATGTGGCAATATATTGAAGGACACAGGTGACTTTTTGAATAAGTTATCTAATTGGTATCATTTTTTGCATAATGGTGCTATTAGTTCTGGTGAATGTTTGTAACTTTAGATATTGTTTCCCTTTTTACAGTTATACCAAATAACTATGGAGTTGAATCTATTAGAGAATTCTTAACAAAACAGGGAGAATTATCAGCTAGTTTTGTTGGAAATATATGCTTGCTATTAGATTTGGTGTTGAGTAATAATATTTTTATTTTTGATCAACAGTTATATCTGCAACTCAATGGTGTGGCAATGGGGACACCTGTTGCCAATACGTATGCAAATTTGGTTCTATATCAATGGGAATTACAGCATATTAATAATGGTTGTGAATTTGTGAATAACAATATCTGCTTTTATCAAAGATTTGTAGATGACTGTTTTCTGATCTGGAAGGGTACTTTAGAAAGTTTAGAACAGTTTGTGTCATATTTAAATACCTCTACTTCTTTTTTGGTCTTTAAAGCGACTGTATCTAGAGATGAAGCATTATTTCTTGATGTTAAGGTTAGTTTGAATAATGGGCTGTTACATACCACCATTTTTAAGAAGGATGTACACACCAATAGGTACATACATTTTGATAGTATGCATGCTCCTCATGTTTTTAAAGGTGTTGTTAAGGCACAGTTTGCTAGAGTGAGTAGACTTAATACGAGTGATATATGTTTTCATGCTCAGCTTAATGACATGTTTAATGAATTTTTAACATGTGGCTACGATAGTAGTGTATTAACAGAGTTGATGGATCATGTTATAAGCAATAGAACTACTTTATATCTGCCATACTTTAGGAATAATAGTGCTTTTGAGCACAATATATCTGCAGATTTATCAGTCACACCACGAAGGATTAATATCCTTAGATATGTGACTACCTTTGGAAATAGAGTGTTCTCAATTAAATACATCATACATAAATATTGGCCGATACTGATAGCATCTCCTGATATTTCAGGGTTATTGGGTAATAAATCCTTTTTTTCTTATAGAAACATGAGAACAGTTAAAAGTAGATTATGTTATAAAGATTTTAAAGGTAATGTTAAATCTGGTACTAATTTGAAGCTTCTTGGTTTGTCTCGGCTTGGTACCTCTAAATGTCTGAGTTGCTCTTGTTGTTTAGATATAGCTGACATTGCTACTTCTTCCTCTTTTATCCATCCAATTACTTGTAAAAATTATAGGTTTAATGTTACAGCAAACTGTAACACAACTAATGTGGTATATATGGCTTCCTGTATAAAGTGTTGTTCATTTTACATAGGTAAGACTACTTGTAGGTTAAAAGATAGAATTATTGAGCATAAGTCAGAGATTAGGAGGGAATATTTACACAACGCTTTATTTAAGCACATACAATTGAGTGGGGTTGAACATAAGTTTAGGTTTAGGGTTATAGATGTTGTTTTACCTTCTATTAGGGGAGGGGACATTAATAACACTCTTGAGACCAAAGAGTATGAGTGGATACTCCGACTAGCAGCGGATTGTCCTCCTGATCTTAATTCTGCTTTAAGCCTTAAACCCATTTTAATCAAGTTACAGTGCACTAAATTTCGATAAATTATAAAATAATATTTGTGCATAACATATGTTATATTGTTATAGATGTATATGTATATATACATTATTTTTATGTCTATATTTTTATGTGCTTTATTAGTATTGTATTTATTTTAAGGTCATATGATATGGGCTTATAGTCCGACCTTACCAGGGAGGCCATCACCATGTTCGTGAGTACTATGTCTTGGACATTTGAGCCCCTTGTGGGAATACAGACTGTCTGTTTCAGAGCACTTGTATTGACAAAGTCCAGGAACCTCTGGGCAAGTATGTTTGTGCTCGTGTATGTTACCCTGTTGATGGAAGTATAGTTGAAATCTCCCATGGGCTGTATGTCGAGTGACTCCAGTAAGTCCAAGTAGGTGGTGTACTTTTCTTGGTTCATGATGGGGACCTATAGCTATCATTGATGTGGTAGGGTGTTTTGCCTATAGTTAACTGGACATGGAATAGTTTGAGAGAGAGTTGTTCTGTTTGAACTTGTGGAAGGCATTGTAGACTTGCATGGGTGGGGGGGGGTGCTCTCCATGGCTTTGAACCAAGTCTCAGTAACTGCACAGACGTCAGCATCTTCCAAGGTGAGAAGTGCTTCCAGAGAGTGCAGTTTCATGTTTAGACTCCAAGAATTAAGCTGCAGAACCTTGAGTTTGTCTCAAATGGATTTTGTTGTGTCAGAAATGTTGTTGTTTTGACCGGAGGCAGGCGCTTTTGCCAGTATCCAAAAGCCTAGAGGAGACAGGTGCAGACCATTTCTGGCAGAGCAACGTGGGCTGTCGACCATGTCTTCCCAGGCTGACAGATACGGGAGCCTCCTGGACTGACACCAGACGCTAAGCCAATTGCTGAAGTAGATTATTTTTTGTTTATATTTTGGCATCATCCTGAGTGAAAGAATGCTGATTAGGGATAGGGTCATACCTGCCTGGGACACATAATGTGGGAGTTCACTCATGTCTCTCTTCATATAGTCCAGAGAGGTATGTCTCAAGTCATTCACCCAACATGGACTATGACAGAGTCATAACTGTACTTATTGTGCCTTGAGTGCATGCATGATTTGACAGATCCTAGCACCTGACAGACAGCTGACTGTGACCTTCTCCTTGTCCAGCCTGGTGAGGGGGACATCTGTGTGTCTCACTATGGAGTTGCCTATGATCAAGACATTTGGTTTTGAAGTGTTTTGCCTTAGGGCTTATTTGCTGAGACACTTTTGTGTCTGTGTTATGTGTAGCAGTTTCTATCTGCATAGCGGTGTGTGCAAGGTGTTTACATTTGGAAGGTCTGCGGTCTTTTGGTAAGCTTCTACGGAATACCTCTTCTTCTATACAGGGCACCACTAACCCCCATTGTGCTCTGCACAGTGATGCTCAAAAGCAAGGCTTAAACACAGGTGAAATTAATAATAAACAGTATAATGCACCCAGGAAAGGCCTCTACTCCAACCCCAGTGCTACCAAACAACCATAGCAACATTCCCACTCAATTTAACACATTATTTACCGAGACAGTTCAAACCCTTGCTAAAACTCAAAAAAGTACTAGTAGCCCCATGACAGTAGATCCCCCTGCACCCCCTAATACAAGCCAAAATAATAACACCTCTAACTTTTCCCTAGCAACCAGTACCCACCAAAGTAATTTCTAGACTCCTAAAAAAACTCAAACCTACCACACTAGCAGCTGATAACCTACCCACAGATTTCCTTCATATTGCAGTAGATGTAATAGCTTATCCAGTATCCATTTTTATAAATAGATCATTAGCAGAATGTAAGGTACCCACCTTGTGGAAAACATCACACATTATTCCTGTACACAAAGGAGGTAACTCCTTAGAACTCACCAAATATCACCTTATTGCAATCCCGTCATCTTTATCCAAAATATTAGAAAGAGTTGTTCATTCCCAATTACTGCAGTATCTCCTTTAAAATAATCTACTCTCCAAAACACAGCACAGCTTCAGACCCTCCCATAGCACCAACACAGCACTGTTATCTTTCACCGATCTAGTCGACAACTGTAGAAACAAGGGACTATTCCTGTCTTCCATATTCTTAGACTTGTCAAAAGCTCACCACTGTTTTGCCCTGAAGCAACTCAACTGGCTTGAGCTGCCTCATCTACTTCTACTCAACCAACTCTTAACAGCACACAAGCTCTATTACCTTCCTGAAAACACCCCTGTTCTCCAGGGTCTAATTCAGCCCCACATTCCCACAAAATCTTTAAGATCCAGTAGCCAGAATCTCATACAAATCAAACAGAAAAATGATGCTGGGAAATCTTTGTTTGCCTGCACCATTGCCAGGACTTGGAACTCGCTACCAAGCCAGATAACCTCCACTGTATCTACCAGTCAATTTAAATGACTCTTGAAAACTCACTACCTAGACAACTGGCTGTGCCCATGCTACTTCCCAGGTTAATTCTTGCGCCCACTCTGTTGCAATAATTTAAATTGGGTTCCATAGCTTAATTTTTGCCCGGAAAAGTTTACATCCCCGACGTAATTACACTAGAAAATATACTAACTCCTACCATCCCCTTAGGCAAACATGGGTCTATATTACCAAAGCTTAAAACCCTATGCGCGAATACCAAAACATCGACCCCTATACCACGAACTGCAAAAATCCTGAATGCACTAAACCGAAAAAAAAATATCGAACTGTCATAGTCGGCCAACCCCACCACCCACTACATATTACCTACCCAAACAAAATAAATAAACCACATACATACACTAACTAAACCCTACTTCTAACCTAAACTAAAACACCAAAACCCTACCTCCAACACTACACTAAACCCCACAAACACAACTATCTATGCACTCTCCTTAACCCCTCCCTAACCCTAAGGTCCGTAACTACCGCACACTTCCCCTACACACATACACCCAAACAAAATAAATAAAACACATATATACATTTAAAAAAAAAAAACCCTACCTCCAACACTGTACTAAACCCCACATACACAACTAACTATGCACTATCCTTAACCCCTCCCTAACCCTAAGGTTCATAACTACAGCACACTTCCCCTACACACATAGACCCAAACAAAATAAATAAAACACATACATGCATTTAAAAAACACCTACTTCTAACACTGCACTAACTCTTACATACATTACCTATCTATGCACTTACCTTAACCCAAATCCTAACACTAAATTCCTATCTATCGCACACTTACCTTACGGAGCTATACCGCAGACGGGCCAAGCAAAACAAATCAACATTTCGAACTTCGCTGTTTTGAACTTTCGTGGTTTACGTACTTCTTGCAATACGGGTCAACGTCTTCGTATTCTCCTAAAGGAATCTTCGCTCTCGTAATAGGAACCCACATTCACTGTTCCGTCAAAAAATAAATAAATATATATATATATATATATATATATATATATATATATATATACAGCTGTTTGTTATGTTGAATAATTCATGTATATTCATTATTACTTGATATCTACAACTGTGTGGGTACAAAATATTGTATTTTGTTCATTACTGTATGATTATGAGATAATTATAGCTGTTTAGGTATAGAATATTTCTTGAATGTAAGGTTTTTTGGAGCTTTTCTCCCTGGGCCTCCGCTGAAAATGGATCTGTGTCCAGTCAGACTTTCCCAACAAATGTAAAATAAAATAAATAAAATTAGACACTTTTAAGCTAATCTACCAGTAGGAAAGCACACAATGAATTTTCCTCCAGCAATCCCCAGTTCGGACAAGGCTGGATCCACACTTTTTTGACACAAGGGTGCAAGGAAGCCTTTTATAATATAAGATGGCTGGTTTATTGCTGAAGTATTTCAACAGTAGGCTAGATTCAGCTGGTCTGAATCTAGTCTGAGCTGTCTAGGTATCAGTACAGTACAAATCAAAGTGCAGAGAATGAAGCAATCATAAACAGTAAAACGATAAAAAAAAACAGAAATAATGCAGTAATTCAGTAAAATAGAGTTAAAAAAGTACAGAAGAATCATGAACTATACTTTTCTTTTTCTATTTTTTCTTTTTGCCTTGGATTAAAGCAGAAGCATTCTAGACCTCTGGCAAAGGATGTCAAATGTAGAGCAGCTCTGGTTAATTCAGCACAAACCCACACCAATGCGAGGCTTAAATACAGGTGAAATTAAACACTTTTAAGCTAATTAAACACTGAATGATTTACATAGGTGAACTGAGGAAGTTCAGATAGATGTGCTTCCCCTTAAGCTTTACAATCCTTTTGTACAATAATTACATGTACTTCAGTTACTCTCACTTTGCTTTTGTTTTAGAATACCTTGAAAGTATTGCAATAGCTTTAAATATGGCTAAGTAACAAAGCAACTGCCAAAGTTCAGTAGTTGCTTAGTTGTGATGTTGGCCATGTGGCGTAATGGATAAGGCATTTGACTTTGGATCAGAAGAATTGTAGTTTTGATTCCTGCCATGGTCCTCCAAAATTAAGACAGCAGTTTTGTCTGGTAGTTGGTGCAGAAGTTAAGGTTGTCCTGTGGTACAGTGTTTGATTCCCTCAAGCCTCATTTGTCTCCTGTGTGACTTTGAGCAAGTCACTTAACCAGACTTTGCTCCCAGGCCACCCCTGAAAAGGGACTGTGCATCCAATGAGCCTACCTGATTAACAAATGCTGTTATTATTATTATCTCTATTAAATGTTAAGCTGAAGACATTTGGACTTGGTTATTTGAGGTTAAGTAGGTGCTGTGTGTCAGTGAATTGTTGTATGGGATGATGATACTACTACTCTGTGGCTTCTTTTTAGTTGATAGTGTGTTTGCTGTAACTTTTTCAAGATAGGTATTTGTGCCTCTTTTTATTAGAGAAGATAGCCTTTTTGTTTTTAATTGTTCTATTTTTCTTCATAGACATTTAACCTTCCTTCATGACTTTTTTTACTCACCCTCACTACACTGGATCCCTGCCTTTGGCTCCATTATCTTCACCCAGTCTATCCATTTATTGTTCAAGGGCAAGAGACAGGCATTTCTGGGCTAAGTGAGAGCCATATGGCCCATCATCTCATTCATTTGCCCAGCAATGAGAGTTGGGTTGTAGGGCGTTGGACTGATTCATC
>NC_056731.1:1630688800-1630768381 GCF_019279795.1 Protopterus annectens | reverse complement strand
AAAAACGGGGAAAATGCCCTATGCAGTTCGGCTAAAGAAACTCCAGCTCTATTCAGTTGCGTACCGCCTACTCAGAGGCGATCTGTGTCTGACGTATAAAGCCATGTCCAACCCAGAATTAATGGACATGCTTCACCTCAGGAAATCCAAATCCCTTAGAGCTACATGCCCCAGGGACTTGAACCTCAGCACAGAAATAAAGGGGACATGCTGGAGGGATAGATTCATATTCCAGAGGCTCCCCTCACTCTGGAACAAAATCCCAATCCATGTTAGGCAGAGCCCCTCACTGACCCTCTTCAAGAGAAATCTTGACGAGTGGATGGGAGATCGTAAGTTTACCCTGGGATCCCTTCTGTGTCCCTGCTTGACAGAGGTACGGTAAACTAACCTTAAAAGGGCTACCTTCTGTGACCTACTATACAGGGGCACAGTCAACTAATCTAAAAGGGTGGGGAAAGCCAAACACACTCTGGCTAGGCTTATAAATGCCCTAGGGCAGATAGCCTAGTATCAACCTATGAACCTATGAACACTGGATAAGTGGCGTAGAATGACCTGGATGATCTGGGCTCACAGAGTTATGGGAGGACAGTAATAAGGAGTGGGCTGTCTTGATTTTCTGCACTGCTGGCTGCTTGTAGAGGACAGGTGTAAAAGAAAATGGCACAAAGGCAGAGGCAGTTGCAGTTGTTTGTTAGGCAGTGCATATCTTTAGCTGGGTTTAAGTGCATATGTGAAAGCAGGGAGAAGTCTAGGACATTATCGCAAGCCCTGCTTTGGTAGACTATGCCTGCAGATGGTGTATTAGGGTTTTAAAATCCCCTGATACTGCCAGGATGAAGGCATATCATTTGGCGTTTGCCCCTTTAATTGACTTTGCAGCTTGCTGCACCACAAAGGAAATCTCCACTTTAAAGAGTGGACTGCCACTGGGTGATCAGGGGTACAGTGGAACAGTTGATAGAGGAAGGGGAGGATTGGTGGATGTCTGATATTAGGGAAAGAAAGAAGATTTGGTATAAAAATGAAAAAAACTACTGGAAGTTGAGAAAACAGTGAAGCCATCTTCATCATTAATGGAAAAGTGTGAATGATGAGATGAAATAAACTTTCCGGCCTATAAATCTGTACATTGAACGGTTGCCAGTTTCTGGCAGAGGAACTCTGTTTTTGAATGTAGATATTACTGGACTGGAGCCTGACATTTGATCAGTTTATTATACTAGGCTATTTAATGAGCTACTCCTCTCTTCATTCCATTATGGCATTTTTTCTCTCTGAAGCTGCTGCACCTATGAGAACTCATGTCTTAATCCAGTATAAGCTGAGGCATTACATCCTGAATTAGGAGAGCAGTAATAGCCCTTAAAACCTAATTTACCAACACTTCATTTTTGCTGCTTCAGCCCTAGGGCTGACTCATCTCTGAAAAGGTTCCATGTTCACTGTCCAAAGCCAGACGTTTTAAGTGCCCATTTGACCAAAAATGGGTCAAAGCACACAGTCATTGCCTTTACTACCAGAGAGAGGAGCAGAGAATGAAGTACTCCCATAAATGCAAGCAATTCAACACAACCATCTGCAGGCTTTAGAATGAGAAGGTCTTAGCATTCTTCACTGCCATAATGTTTGCAAAGATGTGCAAATTTGTGAGAAGTTCATATACAAGTCTGTGCATGAGCATTTCTGGCATTTGAAAGGGTAGGTAAGTTTCAGTCAAGCTCTTTTAAGTAGTAAGTCCATTAATTTCCCATGTGATGAGGATGATCTTGAGTAGCAAGGGTTTGAAATTGTATTTGTTTTCTGCTTCAGAAGAAGTCATGAGGTCCAGAGTAGAAGCAGTCTGATGCAACATTAGGGGGCATAGTCAGTACCCTAATTCTGGTTAGTCCACAAGTTCCCCAGTCAAAACTGAAACCTTTCTTCCCATGTCTCCCCTTGAGTCCTAGAAGGAACCAGTGACCCTGGTTGGGAGGAGATCCACCCTAACCCCTCCCAGCATGACTGACAGTTCAAAGTTTCATTCCCAGTAAAATGTTTGAAATGTGATGGGACTTTGTGTGCAAGCTTGAATGCATCCTCTGGGAACATGTCCTGGTACATCACTGGTCCTGGTGCAGGTCTCTCATGTAGCAGATTTCAACTGCCAGGTATGCCCCCAAGCATTGACTCCAGTCCCTCTGATGACTGGTACTCACCAGTTGCATGTTTATCAGCCATGTATGAGGTTGTGCCTGCAGGAGATGAGGGAGGTTGAAGACTTCTCTCACAGTCAGGATCTTATGAGGAGTCTGAAGACTTAGAGGTCATTATTGCTGAGATATATATGGTCATTGACTGCTAACTATTCTCCATCTTCTGTTGGGCAACTTCATTGGTGAAACCTTAATACTCTTGATGTCCTTTATGTATTGGCCTGTCACCCCATTCCATAGCCTCAGAAATGTAGTGATGAGAATCTAGTAATGAAGGAGAAGGAGGAGGAGTCTTTATTAATCTCCCATTGAATCAGTCACCAAAGATTCCATAAGTGAAGCCTGGGAGCACCCAGGCACCGCTTCTAGGGCACCAAAAAAGCAGATATTTTCTGTAACTTGTCATAGGTGAGTGGAGTGAGGCCCTGACCAGGAATCCTTGAGCTGACACTTATATGATCTCTTTGTTCAGTCACACCTTGTCACAGGACAGTGCGTCTAATATATTTGATAGAGATAAGAGGGTACACTCACATGCCCTGTTGGGACTTTGAACCATTAGCAGCTTATCTTACTTATCCAGATCTTCTCCGTGCATTGGGCAGTAGAGAAGATTTCCAACCTTCTTGAGGCTGGCAATGCAAAAACAGTCAGAGCTCTGTCTTCAACTCCATGAGTGGGTTTTCATGTAATCCATTGCAGGGTTAACTTAGAAAAACACTATGACTAGGTCCACAGGTTCAGTGGTGCCTATGAAAGACAATCTGGCTGAAAAACTGAGTTGTTAAGGAGGAGAGGAGACATTCCATCCTAAATGTCCCACCTGTGGGAGCAATTTTCTCTAGCTGACCTACAAAAGACTTGGTGGATGCCCTCTTAAAAAGAAGCAAGCTTTCTTCATTCTGAAAGACCTCTGTGAACACAATTTAGCCCCTTTACTCCATTTTTTCTAGGTACAACCAACACATGAAGAAGAAGGAGAAGCTACCTTGCAGCCTAAGAAAGGGTGCTGGCCATCATACAGACTTCCCCCCCAGTATCTGCTAAGTTGCCAAAGGTGTTAGTTTGCTAGACTAGCAGTCACAGTCCCGTTTACTGTCTAGGCTGACAATGGGATGGGGGGGGGGGGGCAGGAGTTTATTTTTTGGAAAGCCTTCACAAAGGATCAGTGAGATCTGACAGACAAGTAAGTGTTGCATAGTAAGAGGCACACTTATCATAGAGCTGTCATGACAGGCCCAAACTGTACTCCTTAGAAGGACCATAGATTCCACCCTCCTTTATAGAGAGGTCAGGGGTTCTGTTTCTGCCTTTTTCCTGTTTTGAAAAGAAGAGATGAACTCCCTTCCATGTATCATAGCCCTCACAAACTTCAGCTACAGCAACTGGTATGGATGGATGTTGACTCTCCAGGGATGCCTTGTTACTACTGCTGCTGTTGCAGGGGGGCTATGTGGTGTCACTGGATGTGGCAGACCCCTTTTAGTATATCCGGAGGTATGGATAGAACATTCTTTTGATTCAGTCTGAATATGCAGAAATGAAAGAAAGTACTTCAGTCTGAACTTTCATCTGCACCTGCAGTAGTTACCAAAGTATAATCTGTGGTGGCCAGAAGGATCACAAGATAAGGATATCCATCTGTTTCCTTTCTTGGGTAACTGGCTGCTGTTGGCCCTATTGCTGAGTTTCCTTGTTACATTCTTGGAGTAGCTGCTTCCCAGGCTGCAGTACTAATGTAATCTGGGAAAAGCCCTTTCTGTCTTCATATCAGAGGATTGTCTTTGCTGGCTTGGAGCTGAACATTTTCCGTTGTGGTTATCCTTGCTTATGTAGATCTTAGGAAAGGCATGCACATAGCAGTGTAGGGTAAGATTCAATGGAAGGGCAAAATCCAGATACTCTTGTATCTTTTGGTCTTGGTAACAGCCAGGATCATCATAATGCTATTTGTTCACCTGGAGATATTGGTTTTGCATTGGCTGCCATGATCTTTGTGGTGCCATTTGTCCTCTTGAAAATATGGGTACTTAAGAGGACTGTGAGGTGTCACTGACAGCCAGGATCTTTTTGGTGACATTTGTCCACTAAAGGATATGGGTATTAAAGTGGACTGTGAGGTGTCATTGACTGCCAGTATTTTCATGGTGCCATTTGCCCACCTGGGGATATGAATCCTGCATGAGACTGTAAGGTGTCAGTGGCTGCCAGGATCTTGAAGGTGACATTTGTCCACTCAAGAATTTGGATGTCGTAGTAGACTGTGAAGCATCAAGAGCTGCCGAGTCACCATGTGCTGCTGAATTGTCTCCTTTTGTCAGACCTCTTCTGCTGTTCTTGCAATGAGCGACATCCATCGGCAATCTCTGTGTGTGACCCCCATTCCTGTAGTTGAGCCCATTGCAGGTTTTAACTTTGGATGCTTTGTAGACAAGTTGGAAAGCTCACATTGCCTCCTTCACTTTTTAAAGAGAGTGGCTCACTTCAAGAGGGGACTGCACATCATATAGCTGGGTGTGCATCCAGACTACCTCACCATAAATATCTTGGAGTGGAAGCTTCTTCTAAGGCCCTTCCCATTTCAGTATGACCAGCTTTTTGTGGTACATAAACAAGCTAGGGGAGGCATGGAGTAGTTCTACCTCCCACTGTGTAGAGAAGTGATACATATTTTGCAGCTGCAACAGACATATAGTCATTGCTGTTTCAGCAGTACACATTACAAGCTAATTGAATTTGCTAACAGGTTCCTTGAACTGCTTCTCCAGTTTTCTCTTGTAATAGCAGATTCTGAGCTCTTCTGGTTCAGAGATTCAGCAGACTGGGCAGTTTGGAGATTGACCTGTTTTGCATGCAAAAAAAATGTGATCTTTCTCACTTCTGCTTGGTTCAGCAGGACAAGGGAGAGGTTGCTATAGATGCACTCTCTATTCCTTGACAAGATGCCTTCTGCAGTTTCTTCAGATTTCATGCCTAAATGTAAAATTTATGGGAAGAAAGACCAAAACTAATCTTGGTCACCCTTGTGTTGACATGAATGATGTGGTTTCCTTTGTCAAGTCCATGATGGCATAGGGAAATCTCCTATATCTAGCCAAGAGAATCCTGTGGTTGGGATAACAGCTAGCTCTATTGCAGAAACTAGCTTCTATTGGAAGCTTTTGTAAACACCTATATTAACTTCAACATTTTGAACATGGGTACACTTGCAGTTATAGAAAAGAAAACAAACCATTGTAAACATTTTTCATTAGCTTCATGTCTTTTTGGCAGCCAATAGCATTAAATTTAGGAAGGCCTTATTATGACTAGGCACTTCAGGTTTTAAATCCCAACTGAGAAGAATCATTTCATTATTTACAATAATTTTCTCCCCCAATATGTCTGACAAATTTCTCTGTAGGGAATTTCTAAAGTCTGCCAACTTGTTACATTCCCCAACATATGTTTCCAGTTCTCTCTTTTCCCATTTCACCCCAGCAATTGTCTGCTTGAAGAAGAATTATATGAAATTTGTGTGAACTATAAAAATACTCATGCAACTACTTCCATGCAAAAATCCTAAACCTTTTGAACTTTGTTGCATACTTGAAACCTATGAAAATGTCTTCCCACTTTTGATTTGTATTTTGCCTTTCCATTCTCTCTCCTCAATATTTCCTAACCTCTCCTAATTGATTCCTTTTAATTCCATAGCCTAAATGTTTATTCTTGTTTTGTCCCCATAGATATGTATATTGCCGAACAAATTTGTGTGTGGGTATATAGTTTTCCGATACAGACTTTGCTATGCCTTGAAACTGTCATAAAATGATCAACAAAACTGAAATGTCATTTTCTGGATTTATCAAGTGTAAAATTATACAGCCTGTGAGTAAAGCTAAATCTTCTTGATTATCAACCAGTTATATGCTTGAATTTGTGAGTCCCTTTTATTTCAATGCGGAGGACTGTAAGTAGAACGCAAATAACAGAGGGGAAAGAGGAAATTCCTTCTGTGTTCCTATGTTCAAACACAACTTTGCAGAGAAGAACACTAACAACTTAATTCTAGCCTGTAACCCTTCATATATCCTCTTTAATTAACCATATTGTTCTGTCTGGGAATGCAAATGCTCCCATTGCTGTACTAATAAAATCCAAGTTGACCGGTGAAATGCTTTCTGTGTCCAACAATAGTGGTATTTTCTCATACTGTTCTTCTTCCCGGATCCTCGTTATAGTAATGTTGTCAGATTTTCACTTCCCCTCCACAAAATCATAATATAACTATTAATATTGTCAACACATTTGCCATTCTGTTACCTAGTATAGTCATAAACACATTATAATCCTAATTAAAACTCAAATTGGTATATGTGAATGTCAGTCTGAAGAGTCTTTACCCTCCTTGAGTTAATATAGCCTCCACCTTTTTTTTTCCAAGATGCTTGTACTTTCCCTGGCTTTATCTTCCAGATCTTTGTCACTTTCTTCCCTGCTAATTTCAAAATTTCCACAGGAATACCATCTGTTCCTGGAGACTTCTGTACTGATTAATTATATGTCATCATTTTTATTTCATTGCATCATATCTTAGCTATTAATTCTTGAGCCTTATCTTCTTCTAACCTTGGCATAGTTAAATATTTCATAAATGTTTCCTTTTACCTTTCCTTGGTTTCCTCATTCCTGCTTTATACACATTTTCATGGAATTACCGAAATATCTCTTAAGACCTCTGTGGCATATCTTATTAGTTTTCTTGCTTTAGGGTCCCTGTGTGTGGCAACAATCCTTTCTACTTTCTGTTATCTAAGTCATTGTATTAGACTTTTTTATGCTCTAGAGTTGTTATCAAAAATACTTGCTTAACAGCATCCTTTCTAAACTCATACATATTATTACTTCCTTATTTGTCCTTTAGCACTCAGCGATTGATCCTCTTATTAATTGCGATTCCTCTTCTTCTGCAATACTTTAATGTTTGACAACCCCTATAAATAATTCCTGTTACCCCTTTTCTATATCTCTGTCTTATTTGTACCATATTTTAAACTATATTTTCATTTTTATCTCACTCTGAAACCATCCCTTCTGAAGTAATGCCCATATTCTGTAATAACTCTCAAATAATTCCCACAAACCATTCCTTAAGTTCCTCTTTTCAACAAATAATTTGAAAAGTACTGTTGTCTCATTTTATTTCATTGTTGTGCATTCAGAGTCTCATTTTACTTAATTGCCCTGCATCTTAATTTAGTCTGTATTGGTGCATAATCTGAAATAGTTATTGGATATGTTTCAAAGCTTTCAATTAAATACCCATATCCCTGTGAAATTTAATTTCTATCCAGTCTAGCCAGGTTATTGTACCTTGGTGAATAATATGTAAATTCTTTCGGTAGTAAATTTGCATCTTTCATTTCAAATATTCTTGTATAGCTCATTAGAAATTGTTCAGAAATCCGGCCTCATTTGTTATATTTCCCTTCTAGGTCCCCCTGGATACATCATTGCAAATCAGGTTCTAATTCTAATAATATTACCCGTTGAAAGCTAATTATTTCTGCCAAAATTCTCTTAAGCTCCATAATAGCAGCTTTAAGCAGAATATAAACCTGTGCCAGCCATACTTTTCAGCCTTACCGAATTCCTTGGAAGTTACCAGTTTTGAGGCCAAAATAATGGGGTGCTATGAATTTCCAAGTGGGCCCTTCAATTCCCGATTTCTTTTTTTTTTTTAATTTTGTTTTTAATTTTAAAGTATGGCTGACGTCATTACCTCATCTCCAGCATTTCCTGCACATTATCAACGTGCAGGGATGTGCATGATGACATTGGAGAAGTGGGAGATTTCAAAAAATATTACCAAATTTTAATGCTCTTTTATATCCATATATGTTATGTGTAACATTGCTATTTGCACCATTACTTCTTAATGTAATTCTGTACTCTTTGTCTGTACCTGCTGTGCCATTGATATTCCATGATAAAATTGATAAGGCAGTCATTCTGTTAAGCTATTATTTCACAAATTTTACAAGACAGTTTTTTGAATATATATTTCCAACTTGTACCATGCATGCACATGTTAATTCTTGGCAGCTTGATCTTGTATGGAATTGCTATTTTTGAGCTCTGTTTGAGCCCATGTAACATTTCCCAAACTTTCTGCTTCAAGAAAAAAACACTCAAAAAGCAAGAAACTAAATATATTTCAAGCTGCTGACCCACCTTTAACTCACAGAAAACACACAATTATGTACACTTTCCAAAAAGGGAAGTTACCCCACCATAGTAGGGGCACAGCTATACCCACAGCCTTTACCTGTTCTAAAGTTAGATTTAATTTAAGCATTTTTTTATTTATTTATTTGACATTTTTTAACTGGGTTAGCCTGGCTGGACAAGATGCCCTTTTCAGCAGAGACCTGAGGAGAAAAGCTACAATAACAGAGAAAAAAAATAACAAAATAATACTAATATTTCTTATACAGTAGGTAGAAGGTGTATTTACATATAAATGAAGGTATTTTTTAAGTCTTCAATGGTTACAAAGTATGAAAGATAGTACAAAATATAAAAGAAAAACTAAGTATTGGAGGAGGTTTATGTCATACAAAATATGGTTATAAGTTATCAAAATAACAGGGTAACAAGCTGTAGCAAGATAATATATCAAAGGGACACTTATACAAAGGGAAAGGGCAAAGAAAAGTAGAGTTAATATGTTGAGGGCAGACTTGTGAGTGAATATGCGAGTGGTTATGGTAGTAGATTAAGTAACACATAGCTAGATCAAGAGAAAGAAGAGAGAAGGACAACAGTGGCAGAGGTAGTAGGGTTAGTATGCGAGTAGCACAATTAACACATAGCTAGATCAAGAGAAGGAAGTGAGAAGAAAAACAGTGGCAGAGGTGGTAGGGTTAGTATTCAAATAGGATCATTGCAGGGCCAAGTCCAGGAGTTTTGTAGATATTCCTTAAGTGCGGGTTTGAAACTATTTAAGCTATTGAGCGATCGGATATCGAGAATGAGTTTGTTCCAAGCAGAGGTAACAGAGTGACTATATAGTATTTTGCCTGTTTTTTTTTTTTTAGTTTGGAGATTTGGAGGAGGTGTAGGTCAGAGCTATGGAGTTCACGATTGGGAGCATAAGGGGACATGAGAGTAGTAAGAGAAGGACAGGCTAGGGGTTGGTGAAGGATGGAGCGGGTCAGGGAAAGCTGAGGTAGAATGAGTTGATGTTGAAATTCTTGCCAGTGAAGTTTTTGTAGGGAAAGACAGTGGTGTGAATGATGTGGGAGATCAATTTTATTGTAAGTGAGTTCCAGTTTAGTTGACAATTTTTTTTGGAGGTTAATAAAGATAGGGGCAGCATATAATAAAGCAGGGAGTAGATAGGCTTGAGCTAATGACAAGTTGGATTCTTGAGTTAGGAATTTTTTGTTTCTATAAAGTAGTCCAAGTTTCTGGTGTGATTTTTTTAACGCAGTTATTTATGTGGGTGTCAAATTTAAGCTCATCATCAATGAAAACCCCAAGTAGTTCAGTATAAGATTCAACTTTGATAGTACTGTTATTTAAAGAGGAGACAGAGAATGCAGATCTGAGGTGTCGTAGAGACTTGGGGAGAAAGAGAAGGAGTTTTGTTTTATTAGGGTTAAGTAGTAGTTGATTAGATGTAAGCCATTTTTCTACAGAGTGTAGAGATTCTTGAGTGAGGGTGAGAAAGTGAGGTAGTGCTTTCCTGCTGAAAGCTTATGCTAAAGCCTGTGTTCTACTTACACAGATATTATCCGTCCTTGTCCTATCTTTGTTTTTCTCCCAGAAGTGATTTACATGCTCCTGGTTAATGGACTTTTAGTCTTGAGAAAAATAGGATTTGCCACCTATAAATGAATAGACTAAAGAGTACACTGTTATATTTAATATTAAGTAGAAAGACTGCTAGTGATGCATCTGCTTGCAAAGATATTCCCTTCTCTCAGTATGAAAATTGCATTTATTTTCATTGAATTGCTTTCCAGTTTCTCTTTAAATACGAATCATGAGGTTTCTTATGCAAATGACTCCAAGCACATTTATTTATTTTATTTACTTGACATTCTTCAGTCATTTTCTGATTAATTTTTCACAACTGTGGACTTTCATTCTCCAACTGCTGGTATTTGTTGTTGGAAAAAAGAACAGCTGATATATTTACAAAATGCAAGAAACATCTCTCTTCAAATACTAGAAAACTACCATTTTCTTGTTTTCCATTTTCTAGCCTGTGTGCTTGGGGAAAAAATGTCCATAGTCTGTAGTGTAAATTAAGAAAATTAATCTGTGCCTCCACCAGTATAAAAACATGGGAGATTATTGTATTTAATACACGTAATATAATCAGTACACTTTTACTCTCCCTTGAACAGACCAAGATCTTAACATTGTTTAGTATATCCAGTTTGAATTTTGCTATAGTATAAAACCCAGATACAATACAGTCAAGGAAAAGTACTTTTTTACTATAATTTTACTAGCATAAACAGCAGTCAGCAATGAGACCCCAATCAATCTCACATTTTAAATACCTGTGCAAATTATAGGTTCATAGGTTCATACTAGGCTATCTGCCCTAGGGCATTTATAAGCCTAGCCAGAGTGTGCTTGGCTTTCGCCACCCATTTTAAATTAATTTTGCTATGCCCTTTTTCGAGGTTAGTATACTGTGCCTCTGTCTAACAGTGACACAGAAGTGATACCCAGGGTAAACCTACGATCTCCCATCCACTCATTAAGATTCCTCTTGAAGAGAGTCAATGAGGGACTCTGCCTAACCTGGACTGGGATTTTATTCCAGTGAAGGGAGCCTCTAGGTTATGAATCTGTCCCTCCAGCATGTCCTATTTATTTCAGTGCTGAGGTTCAAGTCTCTCGAGCGCGTAGCTCGATGGGATTTGGATTTTCTGAGGTGCAGCATGCCCATTAATTCCGGGTTGGACATGGCTTTATACATCAGGCACAGATGGCCTCTGAGCAGGCGGTATACCACTGAGTAGAGCTGGAGTTTCTTTAACCGGACAGCATATGGCATCTGTTTGAGCCCTTTGATCCTCTTGGTGAGGTTCTATTGGGGTCTTTCCAGTTGCTGCAGGTGTCTGGTAAGGTACATCCCAAAAGGGGCATTGTACTCAATTATGGGCCTGATGAGGGATGAGTAAAGAGGCACGATGACCTCCCCTGATCTAGATGTGAATCTCTTCATGATTAGGTGGGCTATATAAAATGTTTTTCTAACCACTTTGGCCACGTAATTGTCAAATGAGAGATTGCTATCAACTTGGGTCCCCAGGTCCCTAATTACTACTTCTGTACTTAATGGATTACCACCTATGTGGTAATTTGTGGGCACTTTGTTTTTGCCAAAGGGGATGACTATACACTTTTTGGCGTTTAGCTTGAGGCCATGGCTCTGGCACCAGTTGTCCGTTTCTATGAGGCCCTTTTGGAGGATGCTTGTGTCAGCTGGAGAGTCGATTATGGCGCCCAGTTTGCAGTCATCTGCGAACTTGGTCAGCCACAGTCCTTCCGTGTTGGCCTGTACCTCCGAGAAATATATACCGAACAAGAGAGGTCCCAGAACTGAGCCTTGTGGGACGCCACTTGTAACTGGTTTGGAGTCTGACATGGCTCCAGCAATTCTAACCATGTGGGTTCTGTCCTTGAGCCAGTTTGCAACCCATCTAGTGACATAGGGGTTTATATTTAAGCTGGTGAGCTTCTCTATAATGCCCGAGTGGGGTAGTGTATCGAAGGCTTTTGCGAGGTCCAGGTGTAGGCTGTGTGGACCACCTTCCCCTCGTCAATGGCCTTGGTGACTGTTTCAAAGAAATTGACCAGGTTTAAGAGGCAGGATCTGCCCTTAACAAAGCCGAACTGGGTAGGATCCAGTGTCTGTAGGTCCTCAATATCTTTATTTATGAGGTCCATGATTATCCTTTCCATAGCTTTGCAGACCAAGCTAGTCAGGCTTATGGGGCGATAGTTTCCAGGATCCGTTGAGGCACCACCTTTGTGGAGAGGGACCACTGTTGCTGTACGCCACTCTTTGGGTACATATCCTGTAGTAAGGCTGAGATTGAACAGTAGTTTTATGTTTGGGTTTAGCTCTTCTTGGAGTTCATGTAGGACGCAGCCTGGGACACCGTCTGGTCCCATTGATGCTGTGTTTTTTGCTTTGGAGAGGGCGGCTCTAACCTGAGCATCTGAGATATCAGGAGGGTAGCACTCTGCTGGGATAGATATTTGCCCTTTTGGTGGGGAGAAGTTTGCGCTGAACCTGTCCGCTAGGATGTTGGCAATGTCTGTGGGTTCGGTGTATTTTTTGTCATTTTGGATTAATTCTGAGCATATCTGGGGATTCCCACCCAGGTTCCTAACATAACTAAGGAAAGCCTTGTGATTATCCTTAGTGTCCTGTGCAATGTTTCTCTCGAAGCTGGCCTTAGATGATTTTATGAGTGCCCGTAGTTTTTTGCTAATACTGATCAGAGATGCCTTCCCTTTTTGGGATTTTGCTCTGTCATGTAGTAGCTTCCTCCTTCTATTGTATAGTTTGTTTATGGCTGGGTTCCACCAGACAGGACGTCTGCCTTTGGAGGATTGGGTCTTGGCTTTATTTGGGATTGCATGATCCATGCGTTCCTGAAGGTGTTCATAGAATGCGTTTATAAAGGATTCTGCAGTCTGGGCCATATTTTCCACAGGCCCGGGGGCTTTGAAGGATTCCACCTCGGTTTTGAGGAGTGTGAAATTTGCTTTAGAGAAGTTTTTCACTGTGGTTTTCTGGGCAGGGGGTGGGGTCGGGATGTGAATATCCAGTGAGATTAGTTTATGGTCTGATCTTACCAGTGAGGGATACACTTCTGGTCTGGAGCATAGAGTCCCCATGTTGGTGATGATCAGGTCCAGTATGTTTTCCCCTCTTGTGGGAGTGGTAACAAGTTGTTCCATAGCATTTGAGTTTATAAATTCTAGGAACCTTTGGGTTAGGGTGTTGGAGCTAGAGTAATGCTCCCAGTCTATGTTTGGGTAGTTGTAGTCGCTCAATATAATGGTGTTTGGAGAGACTTCATATTTTCCAATGTTCTCAGGAAGGCAGAGTGGGGTTCCTGGGTTTGGGAGGGTGGTCTGTAGCAGGCTATAAACTGGAAGGCAGTTTTACCCACTGTTAGTTGCACATGGATAGTCTCTGATGCTTCGTGCTGTGCCACCAACCTGGAGGTGTGGGTATCTTTGACGAATATTGATACTCCCCCTCCTTTTGTGGTTCGGTCCAAGTTATGGGGCCGAAAAGCATGGTATGAGGTATAACCTGGTAGTGCTGGGGGTGCATTCGGGAGCCTTGAACCAGGTTTCTGTTACTGCACAGATATCGATGTTCTCCATGCTAAGGACAGTTTCGAGTGCGTGCATCTTGAGGTTTAGACTTCTGGCATTGAGTAGCATTACTCTTAGTTTCTTATCCCTTGTGATACCTATGGAGGTGGGTTTGTCTGTTGAGCCTTGCCTAAAAAAGGCACTATGAGATCTCCTCTATGTCTCTTTTCATGTAGTCCAGGGAGGTACGTCTCAGGTCATTCACACCAGCATGGACAATGACGGAGTCATATTTGTACTTGCCTTGGAGTGACCTGAGTGCTTGTGTTATGTGGCGGATCCTATCACCCGACAGGCAGCTCACTGTGACCTTCTCCTTGTTCAGCCTGGTGAGCGGGGCGTCATTGTGCCTGACGATAGTCACCTATTACAAGTGTATCAGGTGTGTGGTTTAGCCTTAAGGGCTGTGACTGTTCGGCACACTGGCTTTGTGAGCTATGTGTTGCACGTGTTTTGTTTTGGGGTAGCGGTTGCTTTGGTGTCTGCTTTGGAGGTCCCTGCTGCTTAGGCAGATTTTTATTTAGAGCCTCCGAGTATGTTTTTGTGTGTTTGTGTTTGATTTGCAGTCGTGGTAGGTCTATGTGAAACTGGAATTGTAGTGAGTGTGGTTTCATTCTCCTCCTGACTGGTTATGCTAGTACTGAGTTGAGAGAGCTTAGCCTCCAGTTTGGCTATATGGTTGCATCTCTTACATGTGTTGGAATTTGTTGGGAGGAGGAGAGGGTTGTCTGTGTACATGAGGCAGTTGTAACATTGCCTCAAGATTCCCAGATTCACCAGCTGGACCGGAGAGGAGATTGACAACTGACCTTTGGACATGCTAGAATAGTATTGGGAATTCCTTTATAATTGAAAAAAGGGCCAATGGGGAACAAGGTACTCAAGGGGAGTTTGTGAGGGTGTAGTGCTTTTAATTTTTTATTGCTGACTTTGTGAGCAAGTGCCAGGTAACTTAAATACAGTGTGTTACAGGTAACTTAAATGCAAAAACGACAAACAGTAACTTTCTTTCAAGTGAAACAAGGAAATAAGTACAGTAAGCAATGCAGATATCACTAGGGATCCACAGAAGCGCTGAAAAGCCGTGTTTTAGGTGGAATTAGAGTTTCAGGGAAATAACAAGCAAACAAACAACAAGCATACAAACAAAGCTAGATTCAGCAGGCCTGGATCTAGTCTATGCTACAGCAAACAAGGTGTACCAATTTCAGTAAGAAATAGTTCAAATATGCAGGCACTATAAGCCTTTAACCAGAAATTCCCAGCTCAGAAGGGCAGAGACCAGCCTCTCCTCCCACAAGAGTGCAGACCATGAACCTTCTTAATGTAAAATAACTGGCCTGAAGCCCAAGTGCTTAAACCAGAACTAATACACTTTTAGAATAACAGACACTGAGCCCTCAATCAGCAGTTCCCAACTTAGAATGATGTAAGCTACCTGTCCTGCCACCACAGTGCAGGCCACAAACCTTCCTAATGTAAAACAACTGGTCTGAAGCTCAAGTGCTTAATCCAAAAGACTTAGAATGATAGCTACACTTTAATCAAGTTACTACCAAGCAGTAATAAATACAATTGAATACTTTAAAGAATGCCTGGATTAGTGCTCAAGTTATACAAACAAAGCTAGATTCAGCAGGCCTGGATCTAGTCTATGCTACAGCAAACAAGGTGTACCAATTTCAGTAAGAAGCAGTTCAAATATGCAGGCACTATAAGCCTTTAACCAGAAATTCCCAGCTCAGAACGGCAGAGTCCAGCCTCTCCTCCCACAAGAGTGCAGACCACGAACCCTCTTAATGTAAAATAACTGGCCTGAAGCCCAAGTGCTTAAACCAGAATTAATACACTTTTAAAATAACGGACACTGAGCCCTCAATCAGCAGTTCCCAACTTAGAAGGATGTAAGCTACCTGATGTTCATCGTGTTTCACTGTTGCAGTCATCACTGTAGGGTTCTTCCTGCCGGCAGGCAGCCGTCGGTCGGCCAGAATCCCAAAGTCTGGGTCCGGCGTCGGCTGTGCAGTCATCCTCCCTGATGTCAGAGCACCAGGGGTACAAAGCTCCCAGCCGACGCCATGTTCTCCAGTCTTTCTTGCGGTGCAGTGGAAGCAGTTCGCAAGTGCCGGTCGGCTGACTCCTGTTATTTTTGGTGCTTCATTCTGAAGACTTTCTTCTTCTTCTTCTCAAAGCTAAGTACCCCGTTGGGGAAACTTTTTTCTTGCTCCAGTCTGATGTCAGAAAAAGTTTATAATTGTATTTCATGTGGGAAGCAAATACCTCCTAAGGATTTTCACTCTTACTGATTCCTTGTCTAGGCCCTGACCACGACATAGCTAGTTGTCGGTTTTGTGCTAGATTTAATCAATGTACTATTAAGCGGAGATACGATTTTGCTTTTCATTACTTTGGCAGGCGATTTAATTACAGCATGTCGTCGGATACCCTTCTGACTACCAAAGTTCATAAAAAGCGCAAGGATAAGGACAGGCCTCCGAGGTCCAAATCAGACGACAGTTTACAAGCAGAGCCAGCTGCAGGTTCAGCCGTCGTTAGTGAGGCGCTTTTGCAGCCCTTGTCGTCGGCCATTACAGAACCGCTTGCCGAAACGGACTCCCACGAGGAGCTAACTAGGCCTTTGAGTACTCCAGGTGCAGGACCTTCGGATAATGCTCCCTCGGATGGGTTCGGAGCCGCTGTGCGGGCACCGGCTTCCGAGGGGGTTTTCAGGCCTACGCAGCTTCAGATAAAGGCAAAGACTCCTTCTAAAATAAAGACTCAAGCCCAGGCCTCCTCTGATCTGGGACCTAAATCTCAAAAACAAATGCTTAAAATGGCGGAAGACTTACTAACTATGATTAGGGGTTCACATCCCCCTCCAGACAAAAGGCCAAGACAAGATTTGGACTATGAATCCTCTGATCAGGCATCTATCTCTTCAATGTCTTCCTCTGAACAGGATTATACTTTCCCTCCTTATGAGGATTCTGATGCTGAGGAATCCATTCCTTCAGCTTCTCCCCCTGAGGATTTTTCTTTTGGGGAAACTTTACATGACATGAGGGAACATTTTCACTGGGAAGGACAGGAGTACTCTGAATCTATTAGAAGGCTTAAGGATTTCCTTCTTCTTCTTCCCCAACACAGACCCCTGGCTATTCCTCCTATTTTGGATATTACAGAGTCCCTGACTCCCACCAGTTTCTTTATAAAAATCCTACTGCTGATCCAGAAACCATTTCTCAGGGTCCTAAGGGTGTTAAGGCCGCCACTGCTAAGAACCCTATTCCGTCAGATAAGGATTCTAGAGCTTTGGAGAGATGGGGCAAAAAAGTGTACACTTCTGCTACTTTATCCATTAGGGCTTTAAATTGTCAATTTCATATGCTAAAATATCAGCAATTTCTTCTGTCTGTTATGAAACAAAAGCTAGGTACCATTTCTGCATGTGCTAGGTGCCATTTCTGCATGTGCAGACAATAAGGAATTACTCGATTTGATGCATGCTACTGAGCAGGTGGGGAAACATACCTTACACTGTGGTTTTGATGCTTTGGAGGCCTCTTGCAGGGCGGCTGCCACTAGCACGGTCATTAGAAGGCATGCTTGGTTAAAGGAACAAAATTTGCGTGATCAAGTGAAAGCAAAGTTACTGGATGCTCCTGTTCAACATAATGTTTTGTTTGGGTCTATGGAGGATAAGACAAAATCCATGCAAACGGTTAAAGATTTCTTACAAGTTCAGCCCCCAAGATTTAGCAGAAATTGGCCAACTAAAAATTGGTCCTTTCCCAGCTGAGACAGGCCTCAGAGGGGTAGATATAGGCGCCCCAGATGGAGGGCCCAAGCACAGACCTCTTATAGACCTAGACAGTGGAGTGCTTCCACCCCCAGGGGTGGAGAGGACAGACCTCAATCATATAGGAAACAGGCTCAATGACTCTCCCTGCATGGCTCCAGGAACCTCTCGCCTGGAAGCCCCTCTAGGAGGAAAACTCTCTCTTTTTCACCGAAATTGGACTTGCATAACCTAAGACCAGTGGGTTCTGGATGTAGTTTCAAGAGGTTACAGATTCCACTTTCATACCTTGCCAAGACCAAACGGATGGCCAGACCTACCAAAAAACCAATGGGCAGAGGCATTAAACCAGGTGAGAGCCCTCATGGCTATGAGGACCATAGAACTGGTTCCACAATCAAAGACTGGGCAAGGCTTTTATTCAAGACTCTAGTTCCCAGAAAACAAAATTCTTGGAGACCCATCCTGGATCTGTCAGTCTTAAATACTTTCCTGGAGATACCAAAGTTCAAGATGCTTACTCTGCAGCAGCTCCTGCCAATGTTGAGCAAAAATGCATGGATGGTGACATTGGATTTACCTACACATTCCTGTCAGACAGGAGTGCAGAAGATACCTCAGGTTCAAGGCAGGCTCAAAACATTACCAATTCTCTGCGCTGCCCTTTGGCTTGTCTACTGCGCCCAGGGTCTTCACCAAGTGCCTGGCACCAGTAGTAGCTTACTGCAAACTCAAGGGAATTCAAATTTACCCTTATCTGGACGACTGCCTTATTCAAGCAGACAGCAAGGATGTCTTACTCCAGCATCTGGAATTTGTTAAAAATCTACTCAAGTACCTGGGATTCACTGTGAACGTAAAAAAATCAAATTTGACACTCACACAACAGATAACTTTCCTGGGTGCTCTTTTAAACACAACAACCCAGATGGCATTCCTGACATCCGAAAAACAACTTCAGCTGGTTTCAACTTTCAAAACCCTGGCGTTAATGTCTCAGCTAACTGCAAGGAAATTCCTGCAGGCTTTGGGTTACATGGCCTCCTGCATCCTTCTCATACCATGTGCAAGACTGCATATGAGGAAGATACAATGGTACCTAAAAAGCGTATGGTCCCATCATTGTCACAGTCCAGCCACAGAGATTGCTGTCTTGCCTTGCCTGCAAAAGGAATTCTATTGGTGGGCCATGGCATGTCTTCAAAACAAAGGGAAAGCCTTCAGTCTACCTCCAGCCTACCAAGTGTTAACCACGGACACCTCGGATTACACATGGGGAGCCCACTTGCAGGGGAAAGGCCTGCAAGGTTTTTGGACAGAGGATCAGAAGCATCTACATATCAATTTAAAAGAAATGTTAGCTGTGCAGAATGCCCTCTTGGTTTCAGGGATCTTCTACAGCCAAGGCAGCTACTGATATGGACAGACAACACCACAGTTATGTGGTACATAAACAAGCAAGGGGTTTCACACTCCTACCCCCTTTGCAGACTAGCCATGACTCTATGGAGCACAGCACTAGCTTGCAAAGTGGACCTACAAGCTCATTTCCTGCCAGGGAAACAAAATACTCTGGCAGACAGCCTGAGCAGGAACCTGTCTGACCCACACGAGTGGATGCTAGACACCCAAATATTCAAGATGATTACAGAAGCCTGGGGCTGCCCGGACATAGATCTATTTGCATCTCCCCACAACTACCAGTTACAGACTTTTTGCACAAGGACATATCACAAACTAGCATGGAAAGTGGATGCTCTCTCATTCAGTTGGAGGAACCTCTCTGGGTATGCCTTTCCTCCTCTACCTCTTCTTCCATGGGTGTTATTAAAGATAAAACAGGACAAACCCAAGATAATTTTACTGGCCCCAAATTGGCCTCAACAGTTTTAGTACTCAACACTGATGAATCTATCCCAGGAGCCTCCTTGGATTCTACCTCAGATTCCAAATCTTTTGTCCCAACACCAGGGCCAGGTTCTGCACTCTCATATCAAAACTCTCAGCCTAGCAGCCTGGCGTATTCAGGGTCTATGATTAATCCTACCCTTTCCAAACAGGTCATGGATGTTATCTTAGAAGCCAGACGGCCTAGCACTAGGAAATCTTATGAAGGTAAATGAAGAGATTTTGCACCTGGATGCATGCTCAGGACTCAGATCCTCTCATTCCAAATATTCCATTAATTTTACATTAACTAACAGACATGTTACATAAGGGTTTATCCTTTTCTTCCATAAAAATACATGCCTCAGCTATCTCTGCACATTACAATACAGATCCTCCAATTTTTTCACATCTACTTCTGAAACAATATCTCAGAGGAGCAAAGAATTTAAGGCCCCCTAGGACACCACCCATACCTGCCTGGAACCTCAACTATGTTCTGGAAAAACTTACTCTGCCTCCTTTTGAGCCTGCTGCCACATCTGATATAAAGTATTTATCATGGAAGACCGCTATCCTACTGGCTTTGACTTCAGCCAGGAGAGTCTCGGAGTTACAAGCGCTCATGGCTGTGGAACCTTACATTATTTTTCAACAAGACAGGGTTTCTTTAAGGACCAACACTACTTTCATGCCTAAAGTGGTTTCTAAAGTGGCTTTAAACCAAACTATTTACCTGCCAACCTTTTTCCCCAATCCACAAAATAAGGGGGAGAGGATCTTGCATTCTTTGGACGTGCACAGGCAGCTTCGTTTTTACTTGGACAGAACCAAGGATATCAGGAAAACAGAACAACTGTTTGTTTCTTATGCAGCAAATTCCCAATGCAAGGCCATTTCAAAACAGACCATTTCTAAATGGATTGCTCATGGAATCAGATTTTGTTACTCTCATCATGGAAAGCAAATCCCAGGAAAAATTAGGACTCACTCCACCAGAGCTGCTGCTACTTCAGCTGCTTTTCTCAGGGGAGTACCTACCAAAGATATTTTGGAAACTGCAACTTGGAGTTCAGTGCATACTTTCTCTAAGCACTATAATCTACCTCTTTATTCTAAGTCCAGGGCAGGCTTTGCTTCTGCTGTCTTGCAAGGCCTTCTAGCCACCCCTTCTACTCTGTAACCTCCACCCTTTATCTCAGCTTTGGGATTCAACCCTACAGTGATGACTGCAACAGTGAAACACGATGAAAATAGTACAGTTGTGTACACTTACCATAAATGTAGATGTTCGAGTGTCTTCACTGTTGCAGTCTGGGTTACCCACCCCCCTGTCCCCTCTTATTCTTTCATTGGTGTGGTTCCCTACTTCACCCTTCCTCTGAGGTGTATTTGCTACAGGGTATGGGGTTTGTTGTACCTTACTTTTAGCCTTTACTTTTGGGCACCTGACATCTGGGGCAAGAAAAACTGGAGAACATGGCGTCGGCTGGGAGCTTTGTACCCCTGGCGCTCTGACGTCAGGGAGGATGACTGCACAGCCAACGTCGGACCCAGACTTTGGGATTCTGGCTAACCGAGGGCTGCCTGCCGGCAGGAAGAACCCTATGGTGATGACTGCAACAGTGAAGACATTCGAACATCTACATTTATGGTTAGTGTACACAACTGTACTTTCTGCCACTACAGTGCAGACCACAAACCTTCTTAATGTAAAACAACTGGTCTGAAGCCCAAGTGCTTAAACTAAAAGGCTTAGAATGAGTTACACCAAGCAGTAATAAATACAATTGAGTACTTTTAAGATGACACAAAAGCAAAATAAAGTAGGAAGAAACACAAATACAGTAAAAGCAGATACATTTTTTTTTTTTTGTAAGTGGAAAGAGAGAAATGAGTAGCAGAAACTAAGCTGATTGGCCTTCTCAAATGTTCTCCCTGTACTGGGTAGAATGAGGTAATGACACTAGACTGGGAGGAGGGTCCCAGATCAAATTTACACTAGGGGCAGGCAACTGCAAAGCCACCAACTATAAAAACACTATACCAACAAAAGGGGAGGGTGGGAAACAAACTGCAGAAATGTTTCTCACAGCTGAAAAGCAGCAGTGAGCCTTTAAATGAAAGTTTTAAGCAGCTAAAGGAGCCTCTAGAAAAAAAGAGTTTAATTGCAACAAGTTATCAGAAACAAATAACCCAACAGATGCTTAATAAAAGTGGACAATTTCCAGTTAATACCTCACACACAGTGAAACTAGCTAGAAACATACACAGTACACAAAGTGCTATAAATAACAAAGAAATAAAGAACAAAATAAACAAAAAACAGGATACTTAATGTTATATATTATAGCTCCGAGTTTCCCCAGTGTCTTTCCTTCAATCAGCTCAGTGTGAGAATTGATTTACAGTATAACATGCAGTTTACCCCCAAAACATTTATTATAGGCATTTTATTAAGAGCAAAACTAATTTTTATTACTTACAGTCACATCTTCCATCTTTTTATTGCCCTTTTAAACACTAATAACAAAGTGGCAGTTATGCTTTAGAGTCCTCCCACCAATTGAACACAGTCAGCAAACACCGGGTCTGTTTTTTGGCCACTTATTTTTGTAGAATCACAATTCTTATGTCTAAATTGCATTTTATGGAAGTGACATTTTACATTTCTTCAATTTATTTTCTTCTTTCACATTATTGCCTATCTTCTTCCTCATCATCTTGACTGCCCATCACTAGTCTCTGGTTCAAGTCCATAGTACTTCTGATTTTTCTAGCCAGCTCCTGGGCTTTTATCACTCAGTTGTTTTCCTTTGGAAAAAATGGAGACAATTTCACTGGCAAGTTCTCTCTATGGGTTTTGCTACTGTGAAAAGAATGAGAAGCAGAGTCCCCTTCAGCTTGCTGGCTCACTTTTTGCTGGGTAAAGTTAATTTCCATCCTTAGTCTGTTCTGCATCCAACAATATCCTTGATCCTCCAGGAAAAAATATTCTAAAACAGTTGGATATAACAACTTCTCACACACGCCACTCATCACCCCCTAGTTGCAGGCATAGGCATGCTTCCCTTCTGCCTTTTATACAGTGAATAATCATTTTATATAAACAGTCCAGTTTCCCAAATTTTTACTATTTTTTCTTTCTGACACAATTTTTTCAGGAGCAATTCTTTCTGTTGGTATGACTGTATCTTTACTAGTACAGGTCGTGGCTACTTTCTTTTGGACAGATTTGAATCATACAAGCAACGTGCCCTCTCAATTAACAAATCGTGCTGTGGAACACCAGTCTAGTTGCTTATATGTACTTTCATAAAGTTAATGCAGTCTATTACTTCCAGTTTCTCTGTTATAGCAAAAAATCTCAGCTTTTCCCCGCATACCTTGTCTTCTAACTCTACTATAAAACAGTTTCTATTGAGAAGCTTCAACCAGTCTTTCATTTATTTCATTCCTCTGATTTCAGCAGTTTTATCAGTTCATCTGAATAGCTATATACACCTATTTGTTCTAGCCTTTTGTCATATGATGTAATATATTCCCAAAGTGTCTCACTTATTTTTAACACCTCTGAATGCATCTGATTTATTTATTTATTTCCCCCCTCTAAATTACTGGAAGCCAGTTCTTGTACTAAAGCTGAAAATGACCTGCTTTTTGATGAATAGCTGCAAGGCTCTTTACCGCCAGAGTTTTTTTCCCTTTGCCATTTCATTTTCTCTTGCTTTCTCCAGATTTCTTCTTTACTGACATCTAGGCAATGTGGTGACTAACTTTACTCAAATTGATAGCTTTTGCTGGTTGTTTTTTCACAGTTTCTGTTTTCACACTGGGAAAGCTCTCAGCCTTTTGATGAGTGTGCAGTCACCTTGTATGTTTCCCATTGGAAGATTTCTTATCATTACCTCAGAAATATGAATAATCTTAATTCAGATTTACTTTCTTCTCTCCTATCCACCCTCTTCTGTCCTCTCCTCCATATACCCGATAATCTACTCTCTCCTTTTCTCATTTTTTTACCTTTCCATGAAAAATTTGTAGCTATTATAAATACATAATTAATGAAGGTTATTGTATGCTGCTTACTACAAACATTCCAATGTATTACCAGGTTATGCATTCTACTGTTGACAATGTATTTTACATTTGACAGTGTATTTTGTTTCTGCTCTTCCTGAACCTTTCCAGGTTGCGCCTGAAAATGCTTTGTGAGGATCTGTGTTCTTCTGGTTAACAAAGTGTTAAGTAAATAATTACATAGAATCTCACCAGACATCTGTCTGGTGTAGAATGATTAAAGCTGTTTCATAGCCTTCAAATTCTGCCAAATGGAAAAGGTTTTCCTTCTCGGGCAAAACAGCACATACAGTATACCCGGCCTGCATGATTCTACTGTTAGGGTGCTGTTTCATCCCACTGTGACCTGGTGGACATTATTGTCGCCTGGCACTGGCTGGTCCTACAGTTCCTTATGACAGTGATGCATCTCTGCCTACCTTTGAAGGTCCTGTCCCCTTTATGAAGTTTTAACTTTATGAATGACAGGCTTTCCCATATCGCTATTCAAAGAGGGTGATTTGGCAACATTGAAGTTCCTGTCTTAGAAAATACTTTGTGATGTTATCAACTATGTAGTGTCTTAGAGCTATAGGCACCTTATGTGTAAGGAACCATATCCAGTCTTTCTCAATGGTCAGGTGTCCCTTAGGACTAGCATACATCTTTTCCCAAAAGTGGTTTCTGAACTGACCTTGAACCAATCCATTTATCTTCGTCTATTTATTTGGCAGAGTTGAAACCAGGTGAGAAAAATGAATTCACCTTGGATATGAATCATCAGCTCATGTTGTACCTAAACTGAGTTTATGAGTTTTGGAAAATCAAATGGCTCTCCAACTCTTTTGCTGTAGTGAGTGAAGGTCTGGCACTTGCCAAGCATTCCTTTACAAAGGGTGTTACAATTATAGTTTGCCATCTGGTGACTCACCATCAGCTGGAAAATGGTAAAGGTTTGTCTGCATTTAATGCTTACTTGTAGAGCATCTCCATTGCATGTTTCTGTGTCATGGGTATGTGGTTGTGGGTTGACATCTTTACTAAGTGTTGATGTTTAATCCATGTCTGTTGGAATCATTGTCTCCTTTGGTGCATTGTTTTAATGAGTTTGTAGTATGTCAGATTTGCAGTGTAAAAATTGACCAAATAAAACCTCATCATAGGAAGTTGCTAAAAAATTTGTCATAGATAGTTGGTAATTATAGCCCTATGAGATTACATATAGTGGGGTTACACCTTCCAGTTGCTGTGAGGTTAACAGAGATGTGTAGTAGGGAAACTGGAGCTACAGAATTATGGGTGTCTGTAATGGTGTAGAAACCATTCTTTGAGCACCACTGTCAACAGGTAACTGTATTTTAAGTAGCAGATAATAAATACAAATGAGTGAAAAACACAGATGTCTCGTTTCTGAAACAGCATGTACTGTATTTGTCTTGCTTAGGCAAAGGGACCAGGCATAAATGTTGATGCAGTACACTGGAAAATGTTTTTGCGCAGCAGACGTGTTGGCAATTACATTATGACTAGTTCAGTTGAACCAGTGTCAATCTGGGAAATGCCCACAGTGGCTCAGATGACTGATCACTTCTCAACAGACTGTGAATTACTGAAGACCATTTACAGCATGTGCTGGGCACATATGGAACCTCAAGGTGTGCATGATAAACTTGTGATGTTATGTTGTCCTATCTCACCTTCATTCTGTGCTGGTTGGGTTCTTATACAAAAGCTCGAGAGCTTCCACCGGCTCTTGGCTGTACCCTATCCCATGATGCCCAGGGAAGATTACCCAGATCTCATTTGCTGCTAAACAAGATTGGGTGCTTCCTCTAGGCACCAAGTTAAGTGGAAACAATTTCTTCTTTTTCTTGTATTTTTCTAATAAATATTTAGTGTGTTTGGTTCAGTTTATTATTACAGTTGTTTGATACATCTTTTTCTGTCTGTAGTTGCGTTTGTCCGGTTTGTTGTTGGCCGTCGTCTACCGCTAGGCCTGCTTACTTTTTCCTCCCTATCCCAGTCCCAAACTCGCTTAAGTTAGAGTTTTTTGGGTCTTTTGCTGTTTAAACTAACCTTTTATTTCTTATCCCTTTATTGTTGGGTTGTCCATTTGAGTTATAGGGCTCCCTTCAGCCCATTTAACATAGAGGGCTTTCCCTACCTTCCCCCTTTTCCATTTTCTGTGAGGACTTTGTCGTTTGAATTAGAGACTTCTCCTCTTGTTACTGCTACTTATACTTGAGTTTCTCCTTTGGTGTGTTAACTTTATATTGTGAAAAAAAAGTTGTGATTTGTCTTAGTTTTTTTTTTTTTTTTGGCTTCTTGTTGAATGATGTCTAAGGATACTAAATAAACAAAGCTTTCGGGCTTTAAAAAATGTGATAAATGCAGTCAGAAGATGTCTCAGTTGGACACACCAGTTGTGTGCATTGTTTAGATGCTGTCCACCTGCAAGAGTTAAGCTCATTCTGTCATGCATTCAGCTCTAGAGTTTTGATGGAGAGAAAGAATAAGTTGATAGTCAGGGGCTTGTTGAAGGTACCTTTTACTGAGGCTCTAGAAAGAAATCAGAGTCTCTCTAAATCCTCCAATCAGTCTCCATCTTCAAGATCAGAGAAATCTTCAAAAAGAGCATCTTCCACAGGCCCATCATCTAAACCTGCAAAGAAACATGCAAGAGTCATCTACGGACCCGAAGGCTTTCAGGCCCAAGAAAGCTACCTCTTTGGCCCCCCCCTAGTGATTTTGGAGCCGACAGAGATTTGTCTTCGGAGCCAGTCCCCAGTTCTGGAATTGGTCTCTTCTGTGTTGCATTCTCCAATCCTTCAATTAGTGAGGTCCTCGACCCCGTCCTCTTGGTCCTCGAGGAGCCTTTCGGATGACTATGTGGAGCGGGTGATCAAGAGGCTTTTATGGATGCAGGTGCTGGCTAAGATTCTGTCAACCCCGACGCCAAAGGATTCGGGACCGACCAACATCAGTTCCCCTTCTTTGATTCCTCCTCGGACCCATGCTGTGGCTTCGGAGCCGGAGTGCTTGGATCTGATTGCAGTGGAACCATCAGTGCCAAGACCTGCTCTTGGTTCTTCAGCCTTGACTACCACTCTGACCTCTTTGGTTCCATCGGATTTCGAGGGGTCTAAGGGCCAATGCTCCCCATTTGGGTCCAGGGAGGAGAGTCGAGTTGGACAGTTGTCTGACCCATATCTACCTCTTGGGGCTTCAGCGAGGGTGAGCTTGGCACCTATATCAGCCTCAGAGCCCACCGCCTTGGCTTGAGGGGATTCTCCTGGTTCTTTGGAGCTAGGAGTTTTCTTGGAGTGGGGCCATGGTGCCTTCGAGGTTGTGAGGGGAATGCTGTCACCTCAGACAGCTCCACTCTCAGATCCTAGCTCTCTTCCCCCCAGAGTCTGTCTCCTTGCCATCCCTCCCTTCCAAGCATGGAAACCCGAAGTCCCAGGATGCCCCATTGGGCGAAGCCATCTCTTCCGAAACCTCAGAAGAGGTTATGTAAGAAGAAACATCTAAACTCCCCTGAGGAGTCCATTACTTCAGACACAGACCTCGATGAGTCAAAAGGGTCCCCACGGTCACCCTTTGAGGATGTCTCCTTTGCGGACATCCTAGATATCCTTAAACAGAGAGGTGGCTGGAAGCTCATTAACCATTCTAAGGATCAATCTGTGTACCTGGAGGCTTTTGGGTCTCGTCTCTCCACCTCTTGGGTGACTCCGTCTTTCAACCAGGTTATAGGTGTAGTCAGTCAGATGGCGTGGAGTTCTCAGGATTCAGTAGAGCCTGTTCCTAGGAGGCCAGATAGGTTCATTACTGCCCCCACAGATGAGGAGTTTTTTGAGTAAAGGTGTCCCAGTAGATGCTGAGGTGGTGGCGGCGGCCACCAAGAAGGAATAGTCTGAGACATCCTCATCTGTCCATCCACCGAATAAAGAATCTGGAAAGGGTGTGTTTTCTTCAGCTTCCTTTGCTGTTCAGTCGTTGAACTACCTGACCCATTTCATTAGGCTTCAAAGGGATCTCCTGAAGGAGCTAGGAGATACCCTCCAAGGTTCTGTAGCTGCGGGGGTTTCGAACACAGTTACCTCCCAGCTCTCCACTTTAAATTCTGGGGTAAACTCCTCCATGCGACTTATTTCCTATGCAGTCGATGGAACAAGTAGGGCATCTGGTACAGGAATTTCCTTAAGGAGGCATTCCTGGATGTGCTTATGCAGAACCAGTCAACTCTTCCTTTATTAATGCCCCATTTGATGGCTCGTCCTTGTTCGGGCCAAAGGTTAGAGACTCTAACCAGGTGCGAACAGGAGGGAAAGACTCTTTCTGCCACTGGAGTCCATTTCTCCCTCTCTACCAGACCATATGCCAAAGGTCAGAAGGGGGGAAAATGTGGTTTTGTAAGTCCCAAAGAGCTTTCTCAGATGCACGTGGTGATTCTTCCCCCAGGGGCAGAGGGGGAGGTAACAATGGAAGATGCTGACCACACGGCAGAGGGGGTCTGCAAAACCAGGGTGACGGGCGCCTTTCCTGGTAAACCCTTTCAGGACTCCTGAGAGGAGGCCCATCTATCCATCTCTGGAGGCAGTCGGAGGTCGCTTGTCGTTGTACCCAAACGCCGAAATCACAAGAGGCAAATGGGTACAAATTATCATATCCTGAGGTTATTACATACCCTTGTCCTATCTCCCATTAGGAAAAAAATCAGTCCCAGATGTTCCACCCAGTCAAAAGGATCATGCAACTCTAGAGGTAAAAAAGTTGCTAGAAAAAAGAGGCATCCAAAATGTCCCCGCAGACCAAATTGGATCCGGGACATATTCAAGGTTCTTTTTAGTTTCAAAAAAGACAGAGGACTGGAGGCCTATTCTGGATCTCAGCACATTAAACAAATCTGTCAAGAAATTAAAGTTCCGGATGGTGACACTGCAGTTGATACTCCCCTTTCTGGAGAAAGATGATTGGATGTGCTCTGTAGATCTCCAGATGCGTACTACCACATAAAAATGGACAGGCGATCCAGGAGACATTTGCGCTTTCTGCTTGGAGCCAGTCACTACCAGTTTTGAGCTCTGCCCTTTGATCTCACCAGAGCCCCCCAAGTGTTCACCAAATGCATGGCAGTAGTTACGGCTCACTTGAGATGTCTAGGATTCTGGGTGTTTCCGTACTTAGATGACTGGCTCCTAACCGCCACCACCAAGCATCTACTATCAAGAGCGAGAGACACCACCATTCATATTTGTTCCCAGCTAAACATCACAATAAACTTAAAAAAATCTGCCTTTTTGCCATCACAGCATATTGTATTTATAGGGGAAGACTTAGAAATAAGAGAAATGTTAGGAAATGTTAGCCAAACTTCCCTCCCGAGAGGATTCAAACCTTACATCTTCAGGTCAGGAACCTCTTAACCAAGAAGAAAGTACAGGCGAAGGTTGTTTTGAAAGTGTTGGGCACCATGGTGACAGCAATAATCCTTATACCTTTAGCTTGCTTACACATGAGAATTCTTCAGTGACTATTATTCACCCAGTGGTCCATGCAGGAGCTACCCATGTCTCACAAAATTATCATAACAGAATCCTGCAGAAAGGACCTGCGCTGGTGACTTCACTCCACTCAAGTGACCTTAGGTCGACAGTTTGTCCTTCCCCAACCTATAGCCACAGTGACCACAGACGCTTCCCAGATTGGGGGGGCGTTATCTGGGGAAGACTGTCCAAGGTGTTTGGCAGGAAAATGAGTACTGCTTGCATATCAACGTTCTAGAGATGAGAGCGGTGCTGTTGGTGTTGCAAGCATTTCAGAACTCCCTTCTACCAGGAACAGTTGCAATTCAAACAGACAACATATCGGTAGTGTGGTATATAAACAAACAAGGGGAAACCAAATCCTACTCCCTATGTCACGAGGCCCAGAGAGTATGGCAATGGGCAGTCTCTTCCCAACACTTTTTAATAACAATGCACATCCCGGGGAAGTTCACCATGGTAGCGGACAAGCTTCAGCACAGCTATTCTGATGCTTCACGAGTGGTCCCTAAATCAGGAGGTTGTGAAAGAGATTTTCCACAAGTGAGGTCAGCCTTGCTGTGACCTCTTTGCCACATCCATGAATGCCAAATGCAGCAGCTACTTTGCCCTGATCCTCCCTCCGGGGGAGTCACCAAGGGATGCACTTGTACACGATTGGCCCTTGGGTCTCCTCTACGCCTTTCCCTCTTTTCCCTTGATATCGCAACTCCTGCAGAAAGCCAGCACAATGGAAAGCAGAATAATACTCATTGCTCCATACTGGCCTCGTCAGATTTGGTTTCTCTTTCTATGGCCCCATCTTCAGGAGGAGATGTGGATTCTGGACCCAGTTCCAGATCTCCTGACCCATTTGTCAGGGTCTCTCCATCCATCTGTTCAAACCCTGAAGTTGACAGCTTGGTTGCTCCAGTTCCACAAATAGCCAGGCTTCCTGATATTTCTCCTGCAGTAAAACATATATTGATTTCGTCTCATAAGCTTTCAACCAGAAAGTTATACTCTAACAAAAGGTTTTCCTGTTGGGCTTGAAAAAATCATATTGATCCCTTTACTGCCCTCGTAACAGCTGTGTTAAACTTTTTGGCTAAGCTTTTTAATGAAGGCATGGCAGAAGCTACTATCCAAGTTCAGTTAGCTGCTATATCTAACTATTGTATTGGGGAAAGGGTCTAAGAATCATGCCCCACAGACTTTTCAAGGCTTTCTTGAAGGGTACTTTTTTACTGAGGCCTCCAGTAAAGGAACCTCCAGCACCATGGGACCTAAATTTTTTTCTGTCTGTGTTGATTCTTCCTCCCTTTGAACCTGCATCATCTTGTGACACAAAGTTTTTATTGTGGAAGACAGCATTATCGGTGGCAATTACATCCGCTAGATGAGTGTCTGAACTTCAAGCTTCGTCAATACGTCCTCCTTACTCAATCTTTCACAAAGATAGAGTTTCCTTACAAACCAGTCCCTCTCTTTTACCAAAAGTGTGCTCAGAAGCCAATTTACACATATAGATCTCAGAACCAGAGAACTTCCAGGGAAAGTGAAAGGCCATTCCACAAGAGCTATGTCTACCTCATATGCCTTTCAAGCGAGGCTACCTATGGATTCCATTTGTGCAGCAGCAATGTGGGTAAAGCCTCATACCTTTATCAATCATTACAAAGTCTGTTTGGCCTCCAAAAACAGTGCCTCCTTTAGGTCTACTGTTCTGAAGAGTTTTCTCAGTTGAGCCATCCAAGAAAGAAGGTGCTAGGGATGCTGTCCCAACCAGCAAAGAATGAAGGCGAGATAGGACAACATAACATTAAGAAGTTATGTACTCACTGGGACTATATTAAATCAGTGAACACTTAAAAAAGCGAATGCTGATTTATCGACCCCATGTAAGCAAAAGCTTACAATCCCGACCACTTGGAACAGAGATTTTTTTCCCAGGGAAAAAAATCGCTCTTCCACAAAAAAATAAATAAATAAAAACTTCAAAACATTGCATAAAGTGGGGGGATTTGCCCCCCCCCCCCGATGTGGGGGGATGTGTCTCCCACACCCCCCTACTTAAATATACTAACTTCAAGATCACACTACAGTGAGGAAAGTGGCAGAATAACGGAGGAGGCCAAGCGATTTCTTTCACCAGGGAAAGAAATCGCTTGTATGCCTTTTCGCTATTTTGCTGTTTCGTGCTTTCAAGTTCGATCAAGACGCATTTGAAGGATTGCATCCTCGATTATATAATAGGAACGCTACTCACCATAATGTTCCATGTTTGTTGTCCATCTCACCTTCATTCTTGCTTCCCACCCTCCTTCCCCCACCTTCGCTCCTGGAGGAACGAGTGGTTCTTATTAAGATTGGTTACTATGTCTCTCCTATGATATGGTTGTATACTACTGTATAATTTTTGTGGTATATGCAAACAAGATCTGGGTAATCTTACCTGAGCATCATGGGATAGTGTCAGCCATGAGCCGGTGGAAGCTCTCAAGCTTTTGTATAAGGCCGAGTCGGAACCGATTCTTGGTTCTGAACCCAACCAGCAAAGAATGAAGGCGAGATGGACAACAGACATGGAATGTTATGGTGAGTACATAACTTATTATTATTCATAGGTAAGTACTAGGTTATTGGCCCTAGGGCCTATACAAGCCTAGCCAAAAAGCTACCCTGGCTTTCACCACCCAAGAAAATTATTTTCCTGTGCCCCTATCAAGCAGAGCCACAGAAGTGATCCCCGGGATGAATTTCCTATTACCCATCTAATCATCAAGATTTTTCTTGGAGTGCTAATGAGGAGCTCCGTTTGACATTGATAGGTAGTCTGTTCCAGAGTATGGGAAGTCTCTGGGACAGGAATCTATCCCTCCAGCATGTTCTGTTTATTGTGGTGACAAGGTTTAGGTACCTAGAATCGTGTAGCTCGGAGGGATTGGAATTTCTTTAAGTGGAGCATGTCCAACAGCTCTGGGTTTGACATAGCTTTGTATAATAGGCAAAGACTGACTCTGAGTATGCAGTATGCGACGGAGTAAAGCTGGAGTTTTTTTTAGACGGTCTGCATAGGGCATCTGTTTGAGGCCAGTAATCCCCTTTGTGAGGTATTCCTGCAGCCTTTCCAATTGTTGTAGATTTCTTGTGAGGTACATACCAAAAGAGGCATTGTACTCTATAATGAGTCTAATGAGTGATGAGTAGAGGGGAATAATGACCTCTTTTTTTTTTGGATGAGAAACCTTTTGTGATGAGGTGTGCCATGTAGAAGGATTTCCTGACCACTGTGGCGATATGATTATCAAAGGAGAGACTACTGTCCACCTGTGTTCCAAGGTCTCTTATCACACTACCGCCTATGTGGTAGTTCATGGGTACAGAGTTTTTCCAAAGGGAATGACAATGCACTTTTAGGCATTGAGCTTGAGGCCATGACATTGACACCAGGCATCTGTCTCAGTGAGGCCCTTTTGTAAGATGTCCACATCGTTAGGAGTTTCGATTATGGCTCCTAGTTTGCAGTATTCTGAGAACTTAGTTAGCCAAAGACCTTCTGTGTTAGCCCGTACTTCAGAGAAGTAGATACCAAACAGGAGAGGACCCAGGACTGAACCCTGTGGTACTCCACTTGTCACTGGTCTGAAATCTGATTTGGAGTCTGCTACTTTCACAGTGTGGGTTCTGTCAGTAAGCCAGTTGGCAACCCATCTTGTGACATAGGGATTTATACCTAGTTTAGTAAGTGTATCTATAATTCCAGAGTGGGAGATGGTGTTGAACGCCTTGGTGAGATCTAGATAGGCTGTGTGAACCAGCTTACCCTCATCTAAGGCTTTGGTGACTGCTTCAAAGAAGTCTATCAGATTTAGGGGACATGACCTGCCTTTTACAAGCTGAACTGTGTGGGGTCCAGAGTTTGGAGATCTCCAATGTCTTTGAGTTCCAATGTCATACGTTCCATGGCCTTGCAGACCAGGCTCGTCAGGCTAATGGGGCGGTAGTTCACGGAGTCTGTCATGGCTCCCCCTTTGTGGAGTGGGATAACCGTCGTGGTGCGCCATTCAATGGGCACAAAGCCTGAGGTGAGGCTATGACTGAGCATGGTACTTAGGTGGGGTGTCAGTTCATTCTGTAGTTCATGTAGAAGGCAACCTGGGATGTTGTCGGGTACCGTGGATGCTGTGTTCTTGGCTTTGGCGAGTGAGGATTTTACCTGTGCAGCTGTGATTACAGGAACTTTGCGTTCTTTCAGTATAGAGATGGGCCCTTTAGGGGGTGAGAGAGGGGTAAAGTTAGCACTGAACCTATCTGCTAGGATGTTGCCAATATCATTTTGTTATGTATATTTATTGCCATTGTGCTGTACCTCAGAGCAGATCTGAGTGTTGCCATTGAGATTCATGACATAGCTATAGAATGCCTTGTGGTTGTCTTTAGAATCAGTGGCGATTTTGTTTTCATAACTAGCTTTGGAGGATTTTATGAGGGATCTCAGCTTCTTACTGAGGCTGATCAGGGATTGAAACATAAGGCATGTGTTGCCTCAACTCTTCTGACCACATGGACTTTTCACTGTTCACTTTGAGGTTTTGTTGGGGTCTCCTAGTCATCCACCAAAAGGATAACTGACAGGTTCAACATAATCCCCTTCCTAATATCTTAATCAGCTCTTTGCATGGTTATATAGCCACTACATATTTACCTTTCTCCCCCTACTTCTTGCCTATTTCCTTTGACCATGCTTACTCCCCTAACTCTGCCTCTTTCCCCATTCTCTGCCTCACTAACCCACTATCTCCATTTCAAGCACATTAATTACTCTGGTAAATCTACAGATCCCACCTGTCATGCTTATCTCACATCCTTCTAAACTGTCATTAAGCCTCTCCTACTTAGTTTGTATACTTTTCTTCTCTGTCTCTGGAAATGTATTCAGCAGCAGTTATTTATGGTATTTAACCTGTGTTCCACTGTATCATAAATTCAATTGTGTGCTCTGTGCTGAATGTATTTTTTTTGCTAATTTTGTATCATCAGAAATACGCATCTTGGTACTTCTAGTGTATTCAGTATTCACTAATGTGCTCTTTACGGAAATAATTTACTGTTTTACTTAGCCTTACAGCTGCATATTATGTATATACAGTAATTATTTGTGCTGTGTTGTTCTCCAACTTTTGCAAATAATGTATTTGCCTTATGGCCTGGATTATGCTTGAAAATGGTCCTCAGACTGGTGCACTTACCCATTTAGCAAATGTATAAAGTGTCAGCAATCATATCTGGGCCCCCATGACACAGCACTAGAGAGCCTTATGCCTGAAAAAGTTCCTCGACTGGTGCACTTACCCATTTAGCAGATGTATAAAGTGTCAGCAGTCCTATCTGGATCCCCATGACATAGCACTAGGAGCCACCATGGTCTATACATTCTATAGCATTGCTCTCTTATTTTCAGTACTGAGAGAATTAACTGCATACTTGTTGCAGTTAGTGCACAAGTTGGTTCCTACGATTGGTAGGGTCATCATGATATCTTTCTTACAGTTGTATGCAAATGTATAAGCTGCCTGTTAACTCTCCATCTCCTCTGACTATCTTTCAGTCGGGGGGGGGGGGGGGGGCACATTTTGAAGATGGTGCTAGCAGAGCAACACATGGCATCTTTTTTGTCCTGGTGGAGGTTGCAAATTCTTTGTTTTTGTTTAAGTGCATATTTGTCTTCAAAGCTGTAGAAATGTGTCAAGCTGACAGTAGGAGGGCAGTGACAGCAGTGCACAACCTTAGTGTCAACTGAGTCAGGCTTATTTTAGAGGAGGAAAATCCTTCCATTGTCAAAAAAAAGTATATTAATCTGAGTATAGTAGTTAGGAGATGCTAACTACAGGGACTTTGTGCTCTTTTTTTTTCCTGCACGGAATTACAACTTTCACTTGGCATTTTATGGGTCTTGTATGTATCTCTTGGCTATTATCATTTGTTTGGTCATTGGTTGTACATTTTTTGTTTTTATCCATGTTTTCTTTTATTGAGCATTCATAATAGAGTTTGACTATTTAGTAGGTGGATAGGAAAACACTGGGGTGGTTCAGTGTGGTTTATGTAGAATTCAGATTGTAATTACAAGGTTTTGACCTTGATAAAGTATGGATATGTATAAATGACTAAAGCAGTCTGGACTCTGGTCTTGGATTGGAATTGTTTGACAGATTTGAGGCTCACAACAGTTATAGATACTTAACTTATTCTCACCTATGTCACATTTTTGTCTACTTCCTATTAACACCCATAACATTTTAAGACCTCTTGACATTTTTTTAAAGCTAGCTTCCTCCTCTAAGTGAATTACTAAAAAAACAAAAGGCATCAAAAAAACGGGCCAAGGTGCACATAATAAAGTGGTATTAAAATTACTAATTGTATTTTCATATTTGCATTCATATTTTCCCAACTGAGAAAGCTGTGTTTTAGTGGGGGCGTGATGTGAAATGTCTCAGTGGGAGACAGAAAAATAGATGGTCACTTTCTATGTATAATACACTATACTGAGGCATCACTATTTGCTTGCTAGTAATTATGAAGATATGCAATATTTCCATATGTACATTAATATTTCCAAAACCAAGTACCTTCAGGTAAAAATATTAGATTATGTTTGAAGAAAATTGTCACATTGTTATTTGCACTGTAAGTTGTCCATCTTGAGAGCTATTCAGTGCTGTTTATGTTAGCAGGGCTAGCCACTCAACGGTGTAAAATATATCTGTAGGCGATTCAGTCATGTTGACTAAAGTCACCAAAGTGGGCATGGGTACTGATAAGTGGGTTGAGGACCTGGCCTACTCCAACCTATGTCAGGGATCCATGCTAACAATGGGAGGGGATGTGTGTGTGTCTGTTGGTCAATGGTGCCTGCCATAAAGCCCAGCAGCCCTGGGTGAATAAGCTACTGGCCGGCTGGTGTCCAGTTACCCAGCCTTGGTTACCTGGGATAGCTCTGTTTGGCAAAAGCTCGATGTAAAACCAATCAGCCTGCCAAACATGAACTAAGAATTGCTAAACTCAGTGTGGGTTCACTAACTGGATGGAGCTTGGAAGTGGATGACGTGATGTTACAGAGGAGGATGGACATCCTATATATCCAAGAGACACTTACACTCATCAAGGGTATCAGAACTTGTCAGAGATTTGAGGAGCATGGCTAGGCTTAAAAAGGCCCTTATGGTCGTTAGCCTAGTAAACACCTATGAACCTATAAGATGGATGGGACAGTGCAGCAAAGCCACTTGGCTTGGGATCCAGAGTCTACTACTCTGGAGGAGAATGAAGGTAGGAATGTTGTTGGAATTACAATAAGAGACCGGCTTCAGATGGCAGTGTTGGATGTCATCAGAATTAGTGAGAGACTCATGGGAATCGGACTCCAGTGTAATGATAGGGCAGTATGCACCACAGCAGGGTTGTGATAGTGAGGAAAAGAGTGCATTCAAACAGCAGTTGCAGGACCCACTAAATAAAGCAGGACAGCATGAACTGATGTTGGTAATGGGTGACTTGAATGCCAATATTGGGACAGACGGAGCAAAATATGAGGACTTCCTGGGTCCATATGGATGGGGCAACAGGAATAAAGAAGGAGAGGCCATTCTAGACTTCTGTCTGGAAAATGGCTTGATAGTAGCAAACACCTGTTTCAGCAAAAGAGGCAGTCACAAGATCACATACAGGAGTGGCCAACATGTGACTCAGGTAGACTTCCTCCTAGTAAGGAAGGAAGGTTAATACTAGGACCCTTCCCTTATCTCTCTCTATCTCCTTACCTATCACATCTTTATACCATACTTCTTCTCTCCTCACATCTTTTATTATAACTACCTTTTCCTTTCCCTTGCTTTGCTTAATGATAGCTGCTTAAACTTAACTACTATCTGTTGAAACTAATATTTTAAATTAATACATTAATTTTGATGGTGCTATTATATAATTGTATGTCTTATGTTAACATGCTGATTATCATCAATGTACTGTACTGTGTGAATTTAAATTGAAAACTGTTATTGTGCATGAATTCACATTGAAAATTATTATTGTGTCTGTAAATGTTATTTGTGGAGCTTTTCTCCCCATCCTCTGCTGAAAAAGGACCCATGTCCAGTTGGACTTTCCCAGTAACTAAATGTAAAATAAATAAATAAAAGGACATTGGGGGTAGAATCAGTGATTGCAAAGTCATTCCCAGTGAAACAGTTGGCCCACAGCAAAAAACACTGGTTAGAGAAGGCTCTAAGGTCAACAGAGACCAGGCTGAAGACATGGAAGTTGACTGGAGAGAAAGTACAACAGTTCAAGGAGATACTCAGGGGTCTTGCACCCCAAGAAGAGGAGGAAATAGATGGAGATAAAGAAGAATGGCAGAGCCTCAAAACAGCATGTGTGAGGACTACAATGTACATAAGAAAAGCTGGTGGTAGAATGCAGAAGTCCAGGAAGTCATCAAAAGAAAGGAGGAATGCAGGCAAACGTGGGAGATTGAAAAGACAAACCAGACTCTGAAGGAATCCTAGTTGGCTAACAAAGAAGCTAAGAAAGGAGTTGCAATAGCATAGAATAGGGGATCGCAGGGACTCGACCAGCTTCTGGAAAGTGACTCACTAGGTGGCACATAGAAACTATATCAGGTTGCAAGGCAATGATAGAAAGATAAAGAAGATAGTCAGGCACTCTTCATAAAGGATGCCAGAAAGAGCTTGCTCAGCAGCCCACAAGACATCAAAGGCAGATGGAAGGAGTACTTCCATCAGCTTCTAAATGAAGAAAACCCCACAGAAGCTGCACAGCTCCAGACATAGCCTACAATGAGAGAAGAAGAGGAACCCATCCTAGAAGTGGTAAGAATAGCACTATGGAAAATGAAGTTAGGGAAAGCAGCAGACTCAGATGAAGTCACAGGAGATATGATAAATATGCTGGGTGAGATAGGGGAAAGCAGCAGACTCAGATGAGGTCACAGGAGATAGATAAATATGCTGGGTGAGATAGGGGAGAAATGGCTTCTGAGGGTACTCATAGCTGGGTGAGATAGGGGAGAAATGGCTTCTGATGGTACTCATAGCAGTGTGGAGTGAAAGGCATATCCAAGATAACTGGAGAATAAACATACTTTTTGCCAGTGTACAAGAACAAAGGGGACATCCTTAACTGTGGGCAGTGCAAAGGAATGAAACTCTTGTCACATTGCATGAAAATTTTTGAGAGGGTGATTGGTAAAGGGATACACAGAGTAAAGGGATACACAGAGTAGTAGAAAGTAAGATGGGAGATGAGTAGTATCTGGGAGGGGTGATTGATGAGAAGTGAAGCCTGAAAGAAGAGGTCAAAGCTATAATCAAAAGGGCTGCAGCCAACTGGCATAGAGTGTCAGGTGTAGTGTATGACAGAAGAATGCCAAAGAAACTGATAAGTAAGGTGTACAAAACAGTGGTGTGACCAGTACTACTGTATGGTACAGAAACTGGGCAGTAAAGGCAGGGCAGATGAGGAAGTTAGAGGTGATGGAAATGAAGTGCCTGAGAAGGGTGGTAGGATGCACACTTTAGAAATTAAACATGCTCTCATGAATTCAAGCAGAAATTACTGGACATACAACTAACCCATCCTGCTACTACAATTTGCAGCCAATATATATTTTTTTCTCTAAATGTTATGTTCTGTACTTGGTCTCCATATCTGTGAAATTATTTTGTATACGTATACTTGCCTTTTGCATATTTACAAACTCTGGACCTTTTCTCCCCGGGTCTCCGCTGAAAATGGGCATTTACCCAGTCGGATTCTTCCGGTCAACAAATGTAAAATAAAATAAAATAAATAAAAAGAAGTACACAGAAACTGCAAAGATCATTATTTACAGTAGAGCTGCAAATGATAGCATAAACATATGTGATGTGTTGTAAGTTGAAAATGCTTACATTTTGACTAAAAGTAATAAAATATAATCAGGTATACAAGACTGCATTCAGATTCACAGTATTCACTCATAACCTTCACAATTTCCAATGTTTTGTTGTTGAACTTAGAGCAGTGCACTGGCTCATTGGTAAAACATCTTCCCCACAGCTGTGAAATTTTGCATGTGCTTCTTGTGCCTGCATGAGTTCTGCTTTAGTTTTTGTATATATATATATATATATATATATATATATATATATATATATATATATATATACACACATATATATGCATGTGTGTGTCTACTTCTAATCATCGAAAGATACCCAAAACTGAATTTACTCGGACGACAACACTGAACTTTGAATACACAGAACATTTACACTACCAAATTTTTTTTTTTAACAGGGAATGAATGTACTTGGCCAACATGGGGAAATTTGCCCTTTTCTCCACTATAGTGTAATCCCGGAGTTGGTATATTTAGTTGGGGGGGGGTGATCTACTGCAGTGTGTTTCTGTGTTGAATGTTGGTCAAGTGCATACGTTCCCTGTTAAAAAAAAATTTGTTAGCGTGATCTTTCATTGTATTTACAGTTCGGTGTTTTCGTTCCCAGTACCTAATAACCATCTAGCTGTTTCTGGAGTCTGCAGTCTTGCTCAGTGGTTGCTCATCAATGAAACAACAGCTGCTTGAGGCAAAGCCAGACTCTAGGCTGCCATGATATATATATATATATATATATATATATATATTTTTTTTTTGCTTTTTCAGGCCCTAACTCCTCTTTGCCTGCTGTACCTTCTCCTTTGAGAATGCATAGCCCTGCAATCACCACATTAAGGTTACCATGGAGATGCAGCTTGGGAGAACCAACTGCATGTCCCTGGCCAAGTGCTGCATGCTATGCACCTGTCAGTCACCAGTAAGTGCTGACATTGCAGTGTTTTATAGACTAGCCTTACACTAGAGTAAGTCACTTACACCGGGAATAACTCTTTTGGAATTGCGGCCGACTTGCACCAGAGTGAATGACTTGCACCGAGAGCAAATCTGGAGTCTACCCTCTGGTGTTTCTGTGATGTTTAGGAGGGGCAGGCTGTCATATACAATGCTGATGCTTCATGAATGTGAAAGGGTCAGTGCCACGTGGTTGTTACGTGTGATCATTAGAAAGCATTATAGAAACCAAAACTTTTTTCTTGTAAGAACTTTCTTCCCATTTAATCTCTGATCACGTGGTTATACATAATATATTGTAATATAATATAATAGCCAGGTGAAGGTCCATAGTTAGCATTCTTGATCTATAGGGCATGGCTGTGAAGCTCAACAGGTCAGTTATACCTAGGAACACTGACAGTGTGTTAAATAATTAAGCAATAACTGATGACGTGGTGTGGTATATTGAAGATTTACCCACTGTTGGTGTGGTTTAATTACGAGGGCGAAGCCCGAGTGATTAAATAAAGCCAACCTTGGGTAAATTTCAATATACCACAACCACGGAGTCGGTTATTGCTATTATACAATGACATTATTTAAGAAAAAAAATACTTAATTTTTTTAAATAATGTCTTTGTATAATGGCGCATTACTGTTCTTCCACTGATTGTAGTACATTGCTTCCTTGTTTTGATGTACTGAGCATGCGTATGGGACTTGTGTCCCATGCATACCCAGTACATCAATGCTTTGAAACAGAAGTAATGGAGAAAAGAATGTCTCAGTTGCTCCGTGTTTTCTTTTTTTTTTTTTTGTTAAAAAAAAAAAGTTTTTAGCACTTTATACCAATGGAAAAAAATCTGGGCGATCGGACCTTTTTCGATTGGTATATTCTGGGATTTACAATGGGCACACTGGCCAGTCAGCGTGCACGTTTTGGAATATTAATGGGGGGCCATTGTATAATTAGCTATTATAGTGGGCTGGCAACTCGACACCGTAAAACTCCACTGCCAATCATGAGCGGACAGATGATCCGCTGTGGTGACTCCTAACTGGGAAAAGCCAAAAGAAGAAGAAGTCTGTAATCTATCGAGTAAGAGAGTTTTGTCTAAATTGCTTTAATTTGTCTGCATTTACTGCATGAACTGCTTCTTGAGTGAGTATAATATACTAATTATGTACCTGCTAAAGTATAATTGCATATAAAAATGTAGCAAGTAGTGACAAAGTTATCTACTAGTCTGCCCTATTTATTTTGCTGAACGTGATTGCTGCTTATGCATACTGTTTTGGAGTCCAGTGTTGTTAAAAGCATGGCAGATGGTAATTACTTGGCTGCTGCTTAAGTATCTGTTAAGTTGTCTGGTATTTGCTAAAGCAGGTCACTAAAATACTTAGTACAATGGCCCAGCAAAAGTGATGATAAACTAAGAAAAGAAAAAAGAACAGATCCATGAGCAGGATAGGAAGTAGAGAGTAGTACAGGGTAGAGGAGGGGATGAGAGAGAGATACGTTAGATTTGCAGGGTGTAGGGCCAGGGCTGACTGAGGGAGTGTTGAGATGTCAGAGGATGTGAGGTCTACTGTAGAATGAGAAAGCTTTTGGGGAGAATGTGGAAGTTTGATGAAGGTGGGTTGACAAGTCAGGTGAGAAATGACTTAAGAGAGACTGATGAGAAGCAGATATCAGGAGGCCAGGAGATAGGGCAGGGCGGAAAAAGATAGGAAGAAGACATACAATGACTTGCAATGACTATAATGACCAGAGCAGATACAGAAGAATACAGGCAGTTGGAGCTGCAACCAGAAGGTCAGTAGAGGAAAGGGGGGGGGGGGGGGGGCAAAGTATAGGAATGAATCTGAAACAAGGAGGGAGAAGTATGAAAGTATGAGAGGCAGTCTGGAAGAGGTATTATTGCTAAGGAAGTCATGCAGGGGGGCCGGGACAGAAAGCTGTGATTAATGATGAAGGCTAGGCAGACCTAGAGGTTGCTGCACAGTCAGTAATACAAGAGGGAAAGCAGGAGGGAAGGGGTCAGGAAGTAAGCCTTCTCTAGGTGGGAGGAAAGTAGTGGATTTAGGTGGTACAGGTGGTTAAGAAAAGACCTAACAAAAGAAGAGATGGGAACGGTAGAAGCAACATGGGGCATGACGCAGGCAGATATTAGCTTAGGAGGAGGAAAAAGTGGGAGTTTGGAACATGGGGTCGGGCAAAAGGAATTACACTTACAGATATATGGTATCAGTCCTGATGTCTTCTTCTTCAAAGAATTCATCAGTGGTGAACTATATGATGCCCCTCTGTGAGAACACTGAATTGCCAGATTACAGAAACTGAAAAATGTTTTATCCTTATTTTTTCCAGCAAACCAAAATCATTTTAGTTTTATCACTTTTAAACTTAAGTTTTCTAAATTGTCAGTTTGGTCATACAAATTTTGTTTTCATTAATTAGCACATCTACTTACATTTCAGGCTCTTAAAGTTCTGTTCTTTGCACTGGTCATGATCTCTTGAATAACTATTTTTCTTTTTGTGGGCTTCCAGTAGTGACTTTAGTTCTTTCTGCTGGTCTATCATTTGTTGTTTCAAGCCAGTTGAAGCTTAAAGCTATTGTGAGTTATTCAATGCTTTGTTATGAAGGCAGCTGTGATCACTCACTAATAGCTTATGGAGCTGGAAATCTTGTGTTGAGCTGCGGGGCACGGGGAATGTTTATTATTTTTAGCAAACATCAGAATCTGAATATGAACAGAAGTTGACTTGGAATTCACTTTCAGTCCCAGTTAGCCATCAGATTAAAGTTTTGGATTATTTTATGCAGCCTTTTTCAAATAGTTTAATTTGATTTAGAACATCTGACAAACTACTGCTGCGCCTGAAAATCTGCTTTTGGAATGCCAACATCGTGGGAAGTCTTTGCTCCTTAATTCTACCACCATGACTGTATGGAAGTACTGAAAAAGCTTAGCTGCGTTTTGGTTAGATAAGGACTCCAGAATGTTAGACTTCATCTAAGAAAGTATTTTTGATTTATTTTATTTAGCCATTGTGGTCTTGCACTGTATTGTTTCTACTGTTAGGTAATAGGACAGACAAAGCAGTGACTTAAGAGTCAGAGGGCAGTGAGTGAGTGAGCAGTGAATGAGCTAAGTGAGGAAATTCATCATTATTTGGCTTTGCTAACTTATGACATGAGATTACATTACACAAAACCTAATTTCTGGCAGCTGGAATTTATGTGAAGCACTGATTCACCTTTGCCCAGAACATGAAATAGCCTGTTTGGAGTGTACTATCAGAAGAGTACAAGCTCTTTAGGGCAAATACACATGCTTTTGATACTTCTAAGTTTTCAGACGTACCCTGCATTTTGTCTTCTGTTTGTAATATACTGTGCCAAAATCTAAGCATTAAAACCCAGTGTTACTCTCTGTTTGGTTAATCAAAATATACCCTCTGTCCTTACCATTCCTTCCACTGAAAAATTCCTTAGGAAATGACAGGTGATGTCAAATCCTAGGGACCATTAAATACTTTAAGTAGTGGATTAAAAAAAAGTGTGCCTGAACTACTTCATATATTTATTTTATTTATTTATCATTTGTTGACAGCGTAAGAAGGCTGGTCTTTAGACCCTTTTCATCCACGGCCTGGGACAGAAGGGCAAGATTAAAGATGACATAAAATGTAACTAATCTGTAAGGTGGGAGGAAACCAGAGTACCTGGAGAAATCCCATAAAGACTTGAGGAGAGCATGCATAACTCTACAAATAGTAAAAGAAGGTTAAGACTGAACCCTAGCCCATGAAGCTCTGAGTCAGTGATCTTAGCACTAAGACATTTGCTGCATTTAATTTTACATATATTGATGCTGGACCGAAGTTATGTCCGAAAAAGTATTCGGGCTCAATCTGTTTACCTTGTCAGCAAACAAACTAAAAACAATATCGTATTAAGGGACTTTTCCTCTGTGTCACTGGTTTTAAGAGAGGAAGTATGTATACTTGAATGTTCAGCTTTGATTTAGAACATTTGATAAATAAATTCTAGAAGCGACTCCTGCAAAAACTTTGGTTCTATTTACTAACCCTGTTCCATGCTCCCCATTATCAGAATTGTAAGATATCTAACACTTAGTATCATGTAATTTTGTATTGTTTCTTTTACCAAATTTTATGCTTCTGCAGTATTTTGTCTAATAAAATATAAAGGTATTTGCTGTTTTCATATTGTTTGAAAAGCACTGCTGCCCAAGGTGGAAAAGTCCTGAGAAAACCAGGAGAGGAAGTAACTTTACCCACTCTCGGGTGTGTGCTGTCTCAGTCACTATCCATAATGCAGTGCAGAATAAGTCTTTTTAGTTACTGCTTCTTCTCTGTCAGAGAAACTGGACAAGCTGTAGTGACATGCAGGATGCAGACACTGTTGAATGCAGAGAGGTATAAACAGGAATTAAACGAGTTCCTCTTCCTGTTTTGTATGTGAAACAGAATTCCTTTACTTGTACTGAAGCAACATTTGTTCAGATGATACCATAACAGCAGTTTCAGGATGATTTTAGTCATGTAATCTTTCTGTTTCCTTTGAAAAAAGACTGACATGCAAGCATGTTAATTTCTCGGACTTATGCAAGTGCGTGTTCATTTTTATGATCAAATGAGCATTAGTAGTTATGCTTTAAGGTGGAGGTCTTCATTTTGCATTTGTCAGTCATTGTTTTGAGGCTTTAGAGAATGGGCGACCTGTGCATCTTTGTCCTGACTAGAGAACCAACATTCTCCAGCAGGATGTTAATGTGAAAGTAATGCCCGGAAAAAAAAAAAAAGTCTGCCTCTTCATGACAGCAAGCTTAAACGGTAAAAAAGCAAATGATACTATGGACTTCTTCCACTCTGCAGAACCGTGACAAAACTACATTTATGTACTTTTTATATTTCTAGGTGCTGTACAGAAGAACGGAAATTCAGATTTTAAGTGAAAAGCACAGTTACCCAAATGGCAAAGGGAGTTGAAGCACTTGGGATATGTAGAGAGATATAAAGCGATGGGTATGTGTATGTCAAAGGGGCAGACAAAACTTGATAAGATCTAAATGCACAGCATTATTTGGAGGGAATAATGAGCTGAAAAAGGAGAAATGGAGACTGGGACAGTGGTGATGGCTAGAAGAGAGAAGGTTTAAGGAGAGATGATGAAGTACTATTTCATTAAGAGGGTTGTGGGATCCTGAAATGTAATGCTGGAAGCAGTGATACAGTTAAATGCTGTGAGAGATCAAAGTAGCAGCTGTCGGCAGGGAAGAATGAGATGACAGCAGGGGGAGGAACAGCTGTGTGGGACCTAACAAAAGCAGTCAGATGAACTCTGTTAAACCATTGGTTTCTTCAGTGAGACACAGATGCACAGTGAATGTTTGTCTCCAAGTGCATCATGTGACAAAATTTAGTTCCATTATTTTTTATTGTCAGTTTACCAGAGCTACTCAGAGTTTGGCCTCCTTAGTCGGAGATCTGAAGTCAATCTAAACGAAATCCAAGGCATCCTATGAATTTTCCTGAAAAATAATTATTTTTATAGCCTTCTTTGCACTTTTAAACTGTTTGCAACTGTTTTGCCAACTACATTAAATTGTTTTTATTGCTTCTGTTTTCTGCATTGCCTATTTACAGTATTTGAACACTTTATAGCACAGGCTAGATTCAGACTTGCTGGATCTAGACTGTTTGGCTTTTTCTGAGCACTAAAGCCAGCCAGTTTACATTAAGAGGGCCCTTCTGCACCCTTGTGGCAGAAAAGTATAGTCAAGGACTCATCTTAGTTGAGTATTGTTGGAACAAGGCTCAGTCTCGGGATTTCCAATTGGTTGGATTGTTTGAAAACTGTTGTACTTAGCTGATATTTAAACATAGCATTTGATAGAGTTTGTGCTCAGTTTTCCAGAGCTGCTCAGAGTTTGACCTCCTTAGCCAGAGATCTGAAGTCAATCTGAACAAAATCCAAGACATCCTGTGAATCCTATTGAAAAATAAGTATTTTTTATAACATTCTTTGCACTTTTAAACTATTTGCATCTGTTTTGCTGCCTACTTTAAACTGTTTTTATTGTTTGTGACTGTGTTTTCTGAACTGCCTATTTATAAAATTATATACAAGAACACTCGTTTCGCTCACAAGTAATAACATGTATTTGATATAACATTTGGTAGAAATTATTTTCCTTCACAGTATTAATCTTGTTTCACCCACTTGGGAATTCCTGATACTGTTGAGTTCCAGAGAAAACCAGTTCCTTTAGCAGGCTGAAATGTTCTTTCATTGATAGGGATAGTCTGTAACATTTCTGCTGTGATAGTCTGTAACATTTCTGCTGTGTTAGCCATGGTCAGAGAAAACCAATTTTCAGCATGCCAAAATATTTCATTGATAGGATAGTTTGTAACTTTTTTCTGCTGTGTTAGCCATTTCCCTTTTCACTTCAATATTTCAACACGCCTCTGTTGTTAACTACAATTTCCCTTAAGGGCACACAGAGGTCACAATCAGTCTGGGGCTAGTTTCTCCCTTTATCTCCATATCCCCAGTAAGACTCCCCACTGGCACAGCTATAAAGTGGAGTCCTTAGCCAGGGTTCCAAGCCAAGTCCTCCTAGCACACCCTCTGTCCAACCAGTGCTTCATGTCCCTGCCCAAGTAGCTGAAACACACACACACACACACACACACATACACACTGAAATATGATTTATATATGACCACACAGACACTCCTGGAGAAGGCTGGCACAGGTTCACTAGCTGTGCCCCTTCTGTCCAGGCTACAAGGTAGTAATCCATTGCCACCAGAACCTCTATTTATCAGCTACCAATAAGACCCTTTTCAAAGGGGTCAAATTTTACTGTGCAATATTATTATCCAGTTAGTAAGTGTGACTAGAACGTTTAAGGGTTATTGGAGTGGCTTTGTACAGGATCACTTATATACATGCAATGTCCTCTAGAGCTTAAATTTTCTCTATACAAAACAGCCACAGATGAAAGGTTTAAAAATATTTAATAATAAATAATAAAAACACAAGACAAATCTCCTCAATTCAACACAGTGCTAGTCAAGAGTTCAGAGATCACAGGAAAATGCTTAAAATGATACTGTAGAATAGTCTGACAAAAACATGGAAAATAGCTAGACTAAACTTACTATTTTCTACCTATTTCTAAAAGAAACACGTCTAAGATTCTAAACATGGAAAACAGCTAGACTAAACTTACTATTTCTACCTATTTCTAAGAGAAACACTAACATCTAAGTTTCTACTTACATACAGAGCAAAGGCAGGATACTGGTGAGTAGATGTACTTCAGACAAAAGCCAAAATGCTCTCACTTTCTCTCTGAGATATCTTAAATTGGTAATAGATCACTGCTTGACTCATTTTAGATTACATCATTCTTATGTGGTTCTCTGGCTAACAGAAACTCAGAGTGTAACATATCTTTGATCTTGCAGCTGCCAGGAACCCACAGCAATAAAAGACATTATACATTTAAAAAATAGCAATTAACTCTGGTCTCAAAACTATAGAAGGAATTCCTTAGTCCAGACACTCTGTCTCCGAGCTTTGAGATCAAACAGTCATAAAATGCTTTACTGTATCAGCTTTCTACCAGCAGAACACACTGTGGTTACATTTTTAAAGTTCAACATTTAACACAGTTTTCTTTACATTTGTGAGACAGACTGTGGATTTTATTAATATTTACAATTATATAGAATTATCTACAAAATTCTATCTAGTTGGGCTGGTAGCCTTTCAGTTTTTCACAATTGCTGTGAGAGAAACAAGTATTATGCTTATATAATTTTATCACCTACTTACAGTACTTGAACAATTTATGGCACAGACTTGATTCAGACTTGCTGAATCTAGACTGTTTGGCATTTTCTGAACACTAAAGCCAGACATCTTACATTAAGAGGGCCCTCCTGCACCCTTAGTCAACGACCCATCTGAGTTGGGGATTCTTAGCATACGGCTCAGTCTTGGCCTTTCCTGTTGGTTGAATTGTTTAAAAACTGTTTTTCTTAGCTGATATTTAAACACAATGTTTGCACGTAGCTGTGCACCATGCAATGAGGGTTAGCACTGCTGTGTATAGATGTAAATACTTAAAAAGTCAAGACTTTCCTAGATAACTGCTAGGAAACCCTCATAAGCTTCCCTGCTTCTCGGCGTTCAACGCATTTGCACACTGCTGCTCAGGAAGCAACCCAGGTGTGCTTTTTGAGGTGCTGGTGCAGGTTTCTGCCCCTAAACCTCCCATAGATTAGCTGATTTTACTAGTTCAACAACAGAACCTAGTCCATCTAGCCCACCCTCCACCACGTATTACAGAATACACTTGGCATAATGGAAGGTCGGTTTCCCACCCTTTCTCCAGCCAACCTGATTGACATGGAGATCCTGAAGCAATGTAACAATTGCCTGATGTGTACAGACAACCTACTGCTCCTAAAACATGCAAATAGAATATGTGAGAGATGTATCTATACTATGAATCTGGAATCAGTGCTCCCTCTCATGTAACAACAAACCAATAACAAGCAGGTTGTCAGCACTCACACTCCACCTCCCACACATACATAGCACGCAACACATAAACCCACGTAAGAAGAGGTACTCACTAGAAATATAGCAAAGTAGCAAAGACCTCCCAAGTGGAAACCTTTTGCACACAGCATGGTCCCAACAGCACCTACTGCACATAGTAACACACATCAATGTCTCACCCAATAAGCCCCTTAGGCAAAACATATCTAAACCAAATGTCTTGGTTATAGGTGACTCTATAGTGAGACACACACATGTCCCCCTCACTAGGCTGGAGAAGGAGAAGGCCACTGTCAGCTGCCTGTCTGGTGCCAGGATCTGTCAAATCATGCAAGCACTCAAGTCTCTCAACAACAAGTACTGTTATGACTCTGTCATAGTCCATGTTGGAGTGAATGACTTGAGATGTACCTCACTGAACTATATGAAGAGAGACGTGAATCAGCTTTCAGAATGTGTTCCAGGCAGGTATGTCCATAGCCCTAAACAGCATTCTTCCCCCACCCAGGATGATGCCACAATGCAGACAAAAAATAATTAACTTCAACAATTGGCTTGTCAGTCCTGGGGGATCCAGTATCTGACAGCCTGGGATGATATAGTCGACAGACCACGCTGCTTTGCCAGAGATGGCCTTCACCTGTCACCTCTAGGCTTTAGGTTGCCGGCAAAGGTACTTGCCTCCCCCCATAGTGTCTTTTTAGGCAGTGTCATAAGAACAAAATTCCCAATGTAAAAATATCTTCCAGAAACAAACTCAGGGTTATGGTGTTTAATGCTAGGAGTCTAAATCAGAAACTGCACTCATTTGAAGCCTTTCTCACCGTGGAAGATGCTGATGTCTGAACAGATACAGAGACATGGTTTAAGGCTTCAGAAAGTACCTCGGCCATGTGGGGCTACAATACCTTCCACACAATGAATGTGAAAAAACCAAGGGAGGAGGAATATCCCTCTTCATTAAAGACATATACACATCTAGGCTGGTTAAACAGTATGACTGCCTAGAGTTACTCCAAGTCCATCTAACTGTAGGAAGACCCCCCCCCCCTCCACATCATTGTTGGCTGTAGCTCCCCCATCCTGAATCGCGATAACCACACAGCCTACCTGGACCTAGTTGAGTCACTCTCAGTACAACCAAATACCCTGGTCGTGGGTGACTTTAACTATCCTTCCGTCAATTGGGTAACCTATATTAGCACGAAGGTGCTCACCCAAGGGTTCCTGGTCTTCACACATGCCCTGGAGCAGATAGTCAGCACCCCCACAAGGGTGTTCACCAACATGGAGGATCACTGCACCACCCCATGTGGGGGGCCCTCCCTGGTAAAGTCCAATCATGAGTCAGTCTCATTCAAAGTAACAATCGTACCTGACCCACCCTCATTAGCAAAAAGCTTAAAATGTTTCTCCACAACAAACTATAGCCTACTGAGTGATGGCATTAGTAATTTCAGACCACCTACCAACATTGACAGCAATGATTTCAATACCGAGGTGTACACAAATGTCTTGTAAAAACACCTATACAAATGTGTAGACTCAGCCGTACCGGAATGGATCAAATCAAGTTCCTCACGAAAAAATAAGCCACCCTGATGGACATCCAGCATAAACAGGTTATACAATAAGAGAAAGAAACTGCTGTCAAAAAACAAGGTGGAACAGTCCCAGCAAAGGAAAAACTCCCTCCAAAGCATAAATAAGCATATTAGACATCTTGTAAAGGCCTCTAAAGCTAATCATGAAACTAAATTAGTATTTCTAAGGTAAATCACAAAGCATTCTTTAGCTATATCTGAAATCTAAAAGGGAAGGCCCAGCTTTGTGCCAAATTAGCTGTCAACAGTACCACTTACATTGAACCTGAGGACATTGCCAACCTGCTAGTAGACAGGTTTGGTGAAAATTTCACCCCCCTCCGTCCCCACCAGTCATACCCCACAACATATCTGTCACCAGTCCTCTGCCTAGTATCTCCAGAGAGCAGGTTATAGCCACAATCTCCAAGGCCAAAAACATAGTCTCTATGGGACCGGACAGCATCCCAGGCTGCTTATTAATTGGTTTGAAACAGGAGTTAGTGGAACTGCTGAGCACGCTCTACAGTTTCAGTCTAAGTACCATCTTTGTCCCAGCTGAGTGGAAAACAGCAACCGTAATCCCCTTGCACAAAGGGGGTCCCTCAACCAACCCTGGGAACTATGACCTATAAGCCTAACCAACCTTATCTGCAAGGCCATGAAGAGAATCATCATGAATCTTATCAACAAGGATATAGGTGACCTTAAAACTTTTGACTCCGACCCAGTTTGGCTTCGTTAAGGGCAGATCATGCCTGCTAAACCTGGTGGACTTCTTTGAGAATGTCACCAAGGCACTGGAGAAGACAAAACAGTTCACACTGCCTATCTCAACCTAGCCAAGGTCTTTGACACAATCCGTTACTCAGGTCTCATTGAGAAATTCACCCAGCTGGGGATTAACCCTTATGCCACTAGATAGGTTGCCAGTTGGTTCACAAACAGAACACATACAGTCAGAATTTGGGATGGCAACTCTACTAGCAGACCTGTTACTAGTGGTGTTCCACAGGGATATGTGCTATGTCCCCTACTGTTTGGCATCTATTTTTCAGAAGTCCAGATGAAAACAGATGACTTGTGGCTTACCAAGTTTGCTGATGACTACAAACTGCGTGCAATCATTGAATCCCCCAGAGATGTCAACATGCTACAAAATGGGCTTACACAGACAAATGATTGGTGTCAAAGCCATGGACCTAAACTAAATGCAAAAAAATGCATTATCATCACCTTTGGCAAAGGACAAAGCCCTGCTAATTACAAGATTAATAATGTCTCCCTAAGTTCAAACCCAGTGGTGAGAGATGTAGGAATGCAGGTTGATAGCAGCCGTAATTTTGATCATCAGGTGTCCACAGTAGTAAGTAAGGCCTTCTACACTGCACACCTCATATGCAAGGGTGTAAGATCCAAAGCTAAGGAGGTTAAAACTCCCCTGTGCTCTGCTCTCACCAATAATAGAATACAATGCTCCCTTCTGAATGTACCTCACCAGACATCTGCAGCAACTGAAGAGACCTCAGAGGTTTCTCATCAAGAAACTGCAAGGCCTACAACACATGACCGACATGAACAGACTGAAGGCCCTATCACTTTACTCTATCATGTAGACTACTTAGAGGTGACTTGTGCCTGGCCTACAAAGTAGTCTCAGACCTTGCCTTGATGAAGCTGCTGCACATCCACAAATCCAATGGGACAAGATTCACTCACTCTAGGGATCTTAACCTAGCCTGTGATACTATCGGTACATGCTGGAGAGACAGATACGTCTCCCAGAGGTTGTCACTGCTCTGGAACAAACTCCCAATTCATGTAAAGCAGAGCTCCTCAATGACCCTAGTTAAGTGTAACCTCGACATTTGGATGGGAAACCATAAATTTCCACTGGGGGTTTCACCTATGTCCCTCTTAGACAGAGGCAGCCGATGCTGATCTTAGATTTGCACACACAGACTGTATATCTTGGTTCATAAGGGAACAAGGGTATAACATGGCTGGGCTTGTAGCGGCCTTAGGGCCAATAGCCTAGTAACCTCCTGTGATCCTTTGATCATCTTTGCTCTTGTGTGTCTTGAAGTTACTTTGAGTAGCATGTTGAACCGTAAGAATCAGGCCTGTTTCTCAGAGAACAAAATGGCCCTTAATACCATCAAGACTACACACTAGCCAGGCAATACTGATGTTAAGAACTGAACACCAGTAACTGAAAAAAAAATGCAGTAATTGAAACTGTTTTGTGTCAGCTGCACAGATCATGGACATGGTTTCCAATAGTCTCGAAGCAACATACACATCCATTCTTTATTCAGTTATGTGTTTACACAAAACAAATATACTCAGGATTTTGTTGAGGAAATGTTTCATTTTTACAAAGGCTTGTATCCCAAATTTCACTCATAAAATGTATGCTCATTACAAATGCTCCCTGTTAAATTAGCCCTAGCATAGTTAATTTGCTTGTGATGATAAACAAGGTGTTACATAAAAATTTATAATTTTTCCAGAATATATATATTGTGTGTGTGTGTGTGTGTGTGTGTGTGTGTGTGTGTGTGTGTGTGTGTGTACATAAAGAGAGAGAGAGAGAGAGAGACAGAACTACAGATACATGTGTAGATGTACATCCATGAATTGAAAAAAAAATATTGAACACATCTGGTCAATCACCAGCCAATCGAGAACAGAAAAAACAAAACAAAATTAAACTTTTTTTTGCAGGATCAGGCCCCCCCCCCTGCACTCCCACCCCTACTAATTATATATATATATATCAATGCCAAGATCACACTACAGTGTGGAAAGTGCAGATTCCTCAATCACCACTGTACCATGATTATGCACACGTTTAAAAAGTCATTATGTGCAATTAGCTGATTTTCGATTACACATGCTGACATTTTTTTTTCAGTCAATAAACTGACCAACTGTTTGTAAACTGTATGTATATATAATGAATGTGATAAAGACACAAACTTGTAACCAGACAAATACCTTCCGAAGGCTGCTGATGAATATTAAAAATCCTTTATTGGAGGAATGTCCATAATACAACCACCATAAAACCATAAAAAACTGTTGAGCTTTCGTACACCATCTTAGGTGAACTTCTTCAGACAAGAAGTTCGCCTAAAAGGGTGTACGAAAGCACTCAACAGTTTTTTATGGTTTTATGGTGGTTGTATTATAGACATTCCTCCAGTAAAGGATGTTTAATATTCATCAGCAGCCTTTGGAAGGTATTTGTCTGGTTACAAGTTTGTGTCTTTATCTTTTGGATTGGTCGTTTGTCTTCCTTTCATAAGCTGCTTATATAGATTAACCACAAACCATTGGTGAGATGATGCAACCTACACAACATATTCCTGCCAATTCTTATGGATGGGGAAACAATTCCAACAATAGAACACCACAAAGCACCCTGGGTTTGCCTTTAACTCAACAAACAGCGGGTGTGAGTAACAGTATGAATGAAGAAACTGCTATGTTAGATACTCAGTATGCACAGTGGAAGAGCAACACATTTATGTTCAGCTTGCACAATGATGAAGTTAATAGAACAGTAAAAGCACAGAGTAGTTTGGCTGATAAACTTAAAGAATTTGAAACAGTGTTATTGAAATATAAAAAGAGACAATTGGAGAACGCATATTTGCAAACAAATGTTGATAGTAATTGCGTTCCCAAAGGACTTAGACTATGGCGCTATCCTAATGGTGCTGGAGCTAAACCAAACATGATAAAAGACTTGCATGATATATTTAATAAAGCAGGGTTGGACATTTTAAGATTAATTATCCTTTACAACAATGACGATTTACAAAAGTGGTCTTCACAAATGGACAGTCTTAATAGACAAATAAAAGATGATCTAATATTTGGACACTATGAAACCAATTACATGCACATTTTTCTTAGAGTTGATAGCCACTGCAATGAGCTATTACAGCGGAAAGTTAACAAGTTAAAAAGAGATATTGCAGACTACGAGATGGGGAGGGCGTATCCCAAACCGAAAGGCTTTCATGGTAACAAAAATACAACCAATCCAAGGGAAGGAGAAGGCGCTTACCCCAACGAATTGAATAAAACCAACTTCAATACGCAGGCCAGCCCTTTAGGTGAGGAAGGGCCGAGGAGATCAGAGAGGTTATGTGGATATCAGCAACAGAATCCAACAATGAGGTCCTACGAGAACCCCCCGAACAATTTTGGAGGCCTGGGAGCAGCACCGAAGAAGCGACAGGGGAGGTACTATCGATAGCTGCCGGTATGGAGCAGGACAATACAGGTATGACGGTGGTTTTTAACACCGTAGCAGACTTTCGCCTTTATAACTTTTCCAATGTACTGCTGACTGTTGAACATGCTGAACTGTTATCTAAAGGGCTAACGTTTGTACCAGCCTGAAAAGCGAACATTACCAATACACTTATAGACTTAAAAATGTTTGTCAGAAGGCTGAATTTAGCAATGTGATTTAACAATGTTCCTAATGTAACAGCAAATGGTGTTTTGCGTAGACCTAGCATATTCAATCCACCAACCCACCCTATTTTAACAGTTATTGAAAAAAGTTGTGAAAATGACATTAGAAATATTGGGTCTAATATAATACAACATATATCTAATATGTCAACAAATGAGGAGAGATTATTAAAAGAAATTACAGGTGACCGGAATATAAGAGTAATGAAGCCTGATGGGGGGGGGTCTAGTTGTAATGAATAGGATTGATTATACAGCTAAAATGCATGAATTATTAATGACTGATGTGTAGGAAATTGTGTCCAGAAATGAAATAGCGATTGCATATAGTAAAATTGATGCCAATTTGATGGATATGTTATTAGATGGGACACTAACCCAGGCCGATTACGATTTTATGCACAATGATCAACTGATAATTGCAAGCATTTTTGGAGTTCCTAAAATGCATAAGGATTTATATAATCCTCCATTTCGCCCGATAGTGGATGCAAAGAAGTCTAAGACTTTTTTCATAGCTAAATACTTGGACAAAAAATTGCAGTCCGGAATAAATAAGATTGAACAAATATGTAAGGATTCCTGGCATTTCTTAAGGGAATCTTGCATTTAACAAGGAGGCAGTTTTAGTTACATTAGATGTGAATGGTTTATTCTCTGTTATTCCACATGGAGTTGGTGTAGAATGGTTTGAAGAGCAACTATATAAAAGTAGAACTATACATAAGTGTGATGTGACTACTATGTGTGCCCTTATGGAAATTGTCCTTAAAAATAATTTTTTATATTTCGAGGGGCAGTATTTCAGACAAAGTACTGGGGTCCCCATGGGAGCATCATGTGCCCCCATGTTTGCTAACTATATTATGACAGAATGGGAAGAAATGTATATTAAAACTAGCCCATTTTTTGTCAAATGTAGTATCTGTGTAAGATACTTGGACGGCCTGTTTTTGGTGTGGAATGGTACTATAGATGAGTTAAACCAGTTCTTGAATTATGTCAATGAAACAGTTCCTTTTTTACAATTTTCTCATAATGTTGGCCAGCATAAAGTTGTGTTTTTAGATGTGGAAGTGAGTAAAAATTATACTGAAGGCAAATATGAGTCCAATATTTACAGAAAACCTGTTTTTTTCTAATACATATTTACATTACACCAGTAATCATGTAAAACATCAGAGAAAAGCTGTTGTAAAAGGCCAGTTTGTCAGACTGGCCAGGATGATATCTAATGAAAGGAATTTTACAGATGAGTGTGGGAAAGTGGTAAAATGTTTCTAATGAGAGGTTATCCGGAAGGCTTTGTCTATGATATTTTAGGAGAAGTTCAATGAAAAAGAAAAATGGGGATAATTCAACCAATCCTCTACATAGTGGGACGGTAAATACTAATAGGCAATATGAACAAGAGGGATACAATGGAGCCTTTATTACCACATACAGTTTTGATGCCAGATGTATCACCAATGTAATTTTTAAAAACTGGTGGTTGATTTTATCTGAACCAAATATGGTGGAAAAATAGGAATAGCAGCTAAGGTGATATATAAAAAATATATCACCTTTAAACACATATTGGAAAGGGCCACTACTACCTCCCAGCCTAATCTAAATAAAAAGACTAGCACATTCAAATGTGGGGCATGTAAGTTTTGCACACACATATTAGTGAATAATCAGGTAACAATTCACAAATATACATATACTGCTAGATCTTATTATAATTGTAACACAGTGAAAGTAGTATATGTTTCTTTATGCCAACAATGTTCATGTTTGTATGTAGGGAAGACCTCTAGGAGGTTGAGAGATCGGATTTACGATCATATGAGAGACATTAGACTAGAGGCTTCAACAAATGCCCTATATAGACATATACAAAAAAATAACACACGTAGGTTTAAACTTTTTGTATTGGATTCTATACAAAAGGATATGCAGGGCAAAGTAACACATGACAATTTAAATCTTAAGGAAATTAGATGGCAAATCAGTTTAAGAGCAACAGTATATCCTGGTTTAAATGATAGTTGCTCTGTTGTACCAGTGTTAAAGATGAAACATTATGTATTGTACAAAGAGGGGAAGTATGCCCCTTTAATTTTTTAAAAGAATTTGTAATTGTTTAATTGCGAACAAGCTGTGTAGATATTTAAGTGCATCTGAATTGTTCTGAAGAAATTCACCTAAGAGGTTGTACGAAAGCGCTCAACATTTTTTATGGTTTTATGGGGGTTGTATTATGGACATTCCTCCAATAAAGGATTTTTAATATTCATCAGCAGCCTTCGGAAGGTATTTGTCTGGTTATAACAAATGTGATACTGTTAGAGAAAGGGGTTTTAGTAATACAATGTGTAGGGTTACGGTAGCACACATGAGTAAGAGTGCAAAACAGGCAAAAACTAATTCTGATATATCTGAGTGTACCATGAATGGTAGAAAACTCAAAAGAGAGAATTACAAATGGTAGGAAAAAAAGAGAGAATCACAAAACACTGGATGACTAATAAGAGTGAATCACAAAACATTAAATATTTCTCTCCCACTGAAAAAGCCCTAGATCAGTAAATCACAGTTATAGTACCGAGATCAAGTGTCATCTTGGTAGTGATACTGTTAGGGTAAGGGTTTTTACTAATGTAATATGTAGGGTTAGCACACATGATTAAGGTAGGTGGGGGGCTTTACTTCTTGTACCATCTTATTCATGTGTAAACCCCAACCACAACCGTAACCCTACACATTACATTACTAAAAACCCTTTCCCTAGCAGTACCATTACACAAGACAAAAGGATTTAGAACATAGACAACACAAAACATGCACACCGGCAAAGACCTGTATATTCACAATCACTGCTTTAGCACAGTCATACACATCTTCATAATCACCACTTTCATTCAAACATTCATTTTCCTGCACACTCCTACTTTCCTACACTATATAAAACTAAATTCAACTATATGTGATTCACTCAAATGAGTGTTTACTAATTTTGTGCATTCTACTTTTTGTTACACCCACATAAACCTTTCTACTAAATGTGATTCTACCTTTTGAATTATCCCCTTATAGGTATATGATTATTTATATATATATATATATATATATATATATATATATATATATATATATATATATATATATCTTTATTTTATTTTACATTTGTTAACCGGGGGTGTCTGACTGAGCCGAAAAGGCCCTTTTTCAGCAGAGGCCCATGTAGAAAAGCTCCACAAAGAAAAATTACAGACACATTTAATTATTCAGATATGATCAGTATACACACAAATTACAAGACATGTTTTTACAGTGGTATGTGGCACATCAACAGTTACAGTGGTGAGAACAAGCAAAAAAATATTAATTTAAAAATAAAGGTAATTAATAGATTTGTGGTGTACAGCTGAAATTTGGAACTTAGGTAGAATACATACGTAGTACACAGGTACAGTACATACATTGTAGATTAGCCAGTGTTTGTGAGTAAGATTAAGAACTATTATCAAGTGCTCTAGATTTTAGTATGTATATCTTATCCACTTTCACTAGCCTGGGGAGCAATCATGGCACTACCAACTTTGCTTGAGATGTTGCCTATTGAGGTTTTTAAAGGAGGCTTTGGATGATGTGTTTTGAATGCTAGTAGGGACAGAGTTCCATTTTTTAGGCACTGAACTACTATATAGCACATCTCCAAAGCTATTGCAGTTTTCTTGATGATCTAAGAGGCTTTTTGGCTGAATGATGTTGTACTACGTTTTTGAGAGCAGGACACATATTGGGGAGGTAATAGATAGAATGGCAGAGGCAGAGCTGATTGTAGGTTAGGAGGTTGAGCAGTTCAAGCCAGTGGAGCTGTCTTAAAGCAGTACAGTGATGGGTTCTATATGAGCAAGTTGCAGCAAAGCGGGCAATTCTGTTATAGCAGGCTTCCATTTTGCTTAGTTCAGTTTTGTTGAAGTTAGTCAGAATGGGAGATGCGTAGAGTAGGGTGGATAGAAGTTGGGAGCGAGCAATGGCTGATCTTGTGTTGTTGGTAAGAAATGGTTTGATACGGTAGAGTGACCCCAGTTTGGCATGTACTTTTTGAGTAGTTAAGTTGAGATGACCATCAAATTTTATATATATATATATATATATATATATATATCTATATATATATATATATATATATATATATATATATATTAGATAGATTAGATAGATATATGTGTATATGTGTGTGTATGGTTCCACTTTTTAATTTCAAAATTCTACGATTCTGAAGTGCACAATATTGAACTCAAAACCTCGAGATTGTGGAATCACAAAGTTTAAAAAAAAAAAAAAAAAGACATAGAAACCATGGTTTTGCAGTGGGGAAAGCCCCCCTGCTTCCCCTACACCCTCTGCAACTTAAAAATACTAAGTCCGAGATCACACTACGGTGAAGAGAACAGTGATGCTCCCATTCTGCACTGTATAGCGATCTCCATTTCCATTCTCTTCACCGTAAATCTTGGAGTTAGTATATTTAAGTTGCAGGGGGTGTGGCGGGTGCAGGGGGCCTTGCCCCCCCCCCCCTACAAAACCATGTTTTTTTTATGTTTTCTTTTTTTTTTTTTTTTTTTTTTTTTTAATTTCAAGGTTCCATATTGTGCACTTCGGGATTGTGGAATTTCGAAATTAAAAAGTGGACCCATGTGTGTGTGTGTGTGTGTGTGTGTGTGTGTATATATATATATATATATATATATATATATATATATATATATATATATTAGTGGGGGGAAAAAAACAAGTGTTCCTTTCAGCATTTCATTATATAGTCCCAACTATCTCACTGTAGTAGACTTGGCAACAACAGTGTAAACAGAAAAGTCTGGAAAAAACGAGCTTCATCATAGCCAACTCCCTCACAGCACGATAGATTCTACAGTAAGTACAGACATTCTCCACCATCTTTTTGTTCATGTTCTCATCCTGTTCTCCCCCTTCACTCCCAAGAGTAAAGATTTAAATGTCTTTCAATTTAGCAGACTCACATAACTTTGCTGAGATGACTCAAGGTAGAGTAACTGGTTACACCATAAAGGTTTCTATCCCTTCAATACCAGAACCTTTACCTCGCACATCGGGAATCAGATTCACTTGACCTTGTCTGTAAGCAAACAGCTATTGGATATATCAGCCATACAACTATTAACAGTGGCAGGTAGTTAAAATTTACTTTGTTCTAGTTTCTTCCGAATACCAAACAAGAAGGTAAGTGTTGGCCCTAACCTCAGATATGTAGTATGCCTGTCTTCTCATTCCTATACATAAAGCCTTTAGGCAATTCCTCAACTTTTGTGTGGGAGCCTTCCCTTGCCAGTTTACCTCTTTGACATTTGACCTTTCTGCTGTGCCCAAAGTATCTACCAAATGTATAGCTTTAGTATTTGTTCTCTTGAGACTGTTAAGGATACATGTGTAGCCTTATCTGGATAATCAACTGATTTAGGCTTACTATTGGCAAAATCTATAACTGATAATCCAACTGACTCAGGAGTCTTTCCAGAATGTGAGAATCCAGAAAGCACCTTTGCTGCCTTCCGAGACCAAGAAATTCTTAAGGGCTGTCATGGACAGCAAATTCTGCAAAATATAGTGGTACAGGCACAATCTTTGGAATCAGCATTCCTTGGGACATATGCCTGTCTTACTTAACCTGTTGTTGGAGGAGGAAGATGGTTCATCCCACTGTAGAAGTGGCATCTCAGAATGGGGAGAGAGAGTGAGAGAGAAAAGTGTGCGCCATGCATGAAGAGGCAGAGGAAGTACACTAGGTTCTTCCAAGCTGTATCCATAGGGCAGCTTCTACTGAGTATGTGTGAAAAAGTGCATGTTGATAGGGGAATAAATAACAAGCTCTCACTCCTACCAGTATGCATGTTTTCCAATGGGGAAGAGTTTAAGGCCAGGAAAATGAAAATCCCTCATGGCTGCCTAGGTAGCAGCTAGGCTAGGATGATCTATTGCCTTGAAGATGAAGACCGATTAGTCATGGACACAGTAGAGGCATGCTGATTAGCAAACACAGGGAAAGAAAAATAACATAGAAAAATAAATTCTAGACTTTGTGAAGAGTTCCAGTGGTAATGGAGCCAAATTACCATAAAAGAGTCTCCTTTTTGTTTTCTCTGATACTGGACCTAAAGTGTACCACAGATTATATGGATTGTGTTTATGACTATGCTTGGGATTGAGCAATCTCTTAAACAAACTTTCACTTTGCCTCCTCAGTCAAGTTCCACACTGCCTTCTGCAGCTTTGACTGTGTGGATGTGGTGCCCAGAGTTGTAAGAGTTGCACTGATTTTTGAGTGTAATTCTGTAATGTTTGTTTTTTGGACAGCGTCATTAAAATTAGTTTTCTGAGGGTGGAAGTTGCAGTGGGGGAAATGTCCCTTTCACCTGAATTGCAGCATCTTTGAAAATGATTCTTATAAGTAGAGGTGTACAGGGAGTGGAGCACTGTACTTTAGTGGTGTAGGAAGCTTTGCTGTCAACATACTAAACCTTTTTCTGTTTGAAAATGCCATTTCATATATTTCTGTTCAAAAGTGGTAGTCCCAGAAGTGCCATTGTACAATGCCCCTGATGCATGTCAGTCTTGGATGGAATTGCTGAGGCTGTTCTTTTTTTTAGGATGACCATGAGCAGATTATGTTAAACACCTCTTTTTAGGAGAGGACATTTTGAACAGCTTCAGAGAAGGTGAGAGGGCATTATTCTGTGTTAAGCCTATGTACAGTAACACCATGCCTTCTTGTTCGATTAGATTGGTCCATTCTTTCAGTTGGAGGAAACCCTTTTCATCATCAAGCTGTCTTGCTTCCCCCACCAGTACTTTCAAGCCCTGCCCTCCCAAAAGTTAGTCTTTGCAGAAGGGATGTGGCTGACCAGGTTATCAGCTAGAGTTGCAAGTTAGGAACTGTACCTCACTTTTAAATTCAAGGAATGTCTACCTGGTCATCTTAGTGAAATTAAACACAAAGTCACTACTAACGCACTTAGTAAGCATATATTAGAAAAGGGAGATGAACATAGTTTTAAATTTATGATTATGAAAGTAATTTATAAGCCCTTAAGGGGAGGGGATATGAAACTTAACAGAAAATGAAGAGATGAAATGGATATTACATATGAGAGCCCACATACCCCCAGACTCGATGATTATTTTACTTTAAATCCCTACTTGAAAGTGTTACATCAGAAGGCTTAACTGACTGTCGTGTGACTTTAAGTATTTAAGTTGTGTGTGTTTTAAACTGATTTGTATTCACCTGAGGAAGCCTTGATGGTGAAAGTTTTGACTTTGTGTCAGAAGTTTTAACTTGCGATTTTAAAGTGTTTCCAGTGCCTCTTTTTCTGGACTTTGCTGGTATACTGAGGACTGGTTTACATCCAACTTGTTGATTTTTGTGGACATGTTTGCTAATTACAGAAACTAAAGATGCACAAAGTACCAAGTATCGATGCTCCAGAGAGGGCATCAGCAGACGGTATCCAAAAAGCTCGGACAGCAACAGGATAAAATATTCCACCGTTTTATTGTAAAATCACAAACATCAAAATTGTAGCAACACAAGGTTAAGCGCTTTCGTCTGACCAACGTCAGACTTCCTCAGAACCACCATTTAAAATCTTACATATGTATTTAAATACATTTTGGCGCCAACAACCTACAAGACAGTTACATCTTAAAAGGGCAACGCTCCTTTAGTATTACATACTGTTGAACTTCCTTTGTATATTTAATAACATATAATAATACACAAATTTCTAATGTTTAAAATTGCATACTAAATAAAAATTCATATAACAATACAATACATAGCTACACTGTCTACAAAAGTGTATAATGCAACTGATAGCACAACAATGCTCATAGACCCTATTCTTATAACATAAACTAATCTAATCCCTCCAATACCACTAGAATACTCGTCTAACACTAATAATATATAAAAATAAATGTTAGTATAAATAGAAACATATACAAAAAAACAGTAGATAGTGTACATGCTACAATAATTGATAGTATATTATATAATATAATGAGAAAGTACCAACAAACCTTACAAAAAACTTACCAAGGTAAAGTGATCAACTTAAAAAGAATAAAATCTATAAATGGATATCTATGAAAGGGTACTGCCTAGAATACTGATGATATAAATCTGTATAACTGAATAATTATATCTGTGCACATTTATTTTTATATATTATTAGTGTTAGACGAGTATTCTAGTGGTATTGGAGGGATTAGATTAGTTTATGTTATAAGAATAGGGTCTATGAGCATTGTTGTGCAATCAGTTGCATTATACATTTTTGTAGACAGTGTAGCTATGTATTGTATTGTTATATGAATTTTTATTTAGTATGCAATTTTAAACATTAGAAATTTGTGTATTATTATATGTTATTAAATATACAAAGGAAGTTCAACAGTATGTAATACTAAAGGAGCGTTGCCCTTTTAAGATGTAACTGTCTTGTAGGTTGTTGGCGCCAAAATGTATTTAAATACATATGTAAGATTTTAAATGGTGGTTCTGAGGAAGTCTGACGTTGGTCAGACGAAAGCGCTTAACCTTGTGTTGCTACAATTTTGATGTTTGTGATTTTACAATAAAACGGTGGAATATTTTATCCTGTTGCTGTCCGAGCTTTTTGGATACTGTCTGCTGACGCCCTCTCTGGAGCATCGATGTTTGCTAATTACATAATGAGGAAGTGGTTTCTACTCCATTTTTATTTTGTCCTAAAATTTTTGCCCATCTTGGACCTCAACAGACACATCTTTAGTATCAGGATTCAGATAGTGACTTTCCTGATCAGGATATCCTTGTTGCTTTGAGAAGGGGGAGTTGGATATTGTTCCTCTATATGGTGGATGCCTACTGGTATATTACCATTTGGGATGAGATTCCTGTACTATGTTATTAGCCATATGCTTTTCCAGTTTGCTGTCCTTTACCTTCCATAGTCACAGTGATAGTAGAAGATCTGAAGGAAGTGGACTTTTAGCATTTCTGTACCTGGCTGACTGGATGATGGTTGCCCCTTTCAGGGACTCTTTGTCCAAATCCTGACCAAGGGCCTTGTCATGGTTGCAGTCCTTGGCAGTAACTGTAAACTGTAAGAAGTAAAATAAATAATTATTTAACAGAAATGGAACCCAGACTCTCCTTTGCTGGGCCTTCATTCCCCATGAGATAGCCTGTGTTAAGTCATGGCTCTTGCGGTTCTTGTCTTTTGAATAAGGATGCAAAGAGAAGTAGTTGCTTGTACTTTGGTGTGTTCTTCAAACGCGATATATTTTAGTAATTAATTAATTTGGATGGCAGGTTCCAGTAGTACATCACATTTAATGCTTGTGACTAGCCTGATTCAAATGAGACTACTAGTATAAAGAACATATCAAAATTCACGACAGTTGAGAAATGAAATATTACTATAATTAATGTTTGTTTGTCTTTTCGGCTTTTCCCGGTAAGAGGTCACCACAGCGGAACTCCGGTCCGCTAATGATTGTCGGTACATTTTTATGGTGCCGAGTTGCCAGCCCGAAGCCCAACCTTCAGCGAAGGCACGCCCATTCACGCATGTCTTTCGGAGGCCGCTCGACCGCGGGGAGGACGTGCAGACTCCACATGTATTGGTAATTTATATATGTCACTATGTTTTTTATTGCTGCAGTTATTTGAATACACATATAATAGTCACATGATTATTAATTTGTATTTAAAGTGAATTGGTGGAGTGCTGCATTGTTTTTTATGTAGTTTAGTTATGCAAGAAAAAAAAATGCTAAAACATAAACTGCTAGTTTATATTTTTCAGGGTTTCTTAGTGCTCAGCTATTATTGCCATTTCTGAAATACATACTTCTTTCTTCCTCAGACGTTTTACTTTCTTATTTCTCTTCTACATGTTTTTTTGGCATAACTGATGGGTCATCTCTGTGTCATTGCTAGATAGAGGCACAGTAAACTAAATTTAATTTAAATTGTACACTTTTGTATCATTACATGGGGTGGCGAAAGCCACATACACTCTGGCTAGGCTTATAAATGCCCTAGGGCAGATAGCCTAGTACTATACTATGAAACTATATTAGACTTACTTGTGAGTGCGTGTCTTACATCCTGACTTAACAGTATTACATAATACTACATATTGTATGTTATACGTATGGCATATTTAATGAGCTGAATGAGGTTCTCTGGGTAGGTTCTTGGCTGGAGCTCCTTCTATCTGGAATGTACCTGTGCTCTTTGTGTTTGGATGTTTTTTCTCCAGGTACTGCAGTTATGACTCTTAATTTACTGATTGACAACTCTTAAATTGTCCATAGGTGTGTTTGCAGTGTCTGCACAGTATGTAAGGAAGGCCTGATAATCTGCTTCCATTGCCACTTGTCTAGTAAACTCTGTGGATGGCAGCTGCTGTTCATGGGATTGCTACAGGAGTTGTATATGACTAAACAATACTGAATAAACTGGATATGTAAATTCTGGTCTCCAGTATTGATAGAGTTTAATACTTTTGTCCTAAATAATTTAACTATATTGTTTTCACCTAGGAGAAGGAATGGGTGTCATTGTGTGTGGAACTGCTTGCCTTATCTGTTGTCACATCAGACACACGACTGTTACAGTTAAATATTTTAAACATATAGCACTTACATCAAAATTAGTCAACTTTATTTTGTTGCTATCAAGTCAGTATTATATTTTTGGCATTATTACTTTTCTAATTTTTCCATTTTTATTTATTAGTCAAACCAAACCAGAATTAAATACAAACTTACTCTGGTAAAAACAATTGTCAGCATTTCCCCAATATACTAAAGTCCTTCTTGGAGGAAGCATTCACCCTAATCCTGGCCCTACCTATCACAATGAACATCAAGATGATTCAGTACCACACGCTAATCTAACCCTACAGCGTTCGACCCTCAACCCCATTAATCTAACTTTTACTGCCGTAAATGTTAGAAGCATAACAAATCATATTGCTTAACTACATGCCTGTATTATCCAATGTAAGCTGGACTTTTTTGCTGTAATGGAAACTTGGCTTAATCCCACTTTAAATTACTCCAGTTTTACACCTACTGGCTATAATATCATCATTAATGACCATATAAAGAGAAACAGTGGTGGTATTCTTTTAATATTTCCCAACAACTACCACTTTTCCCCTTATTATAAAACTATACCAAAATTCAATTCAGAAGAACTTATTACTTTCTTGAAATTAAGGAATTATAAACAAATACGTATTGCTGATGTTCTTCATGTTTCACTGTTGCAGTCCTCAAATATGGGTTATCCGGCTCCCAGTAGCCCTCAATCGGCCCGAATACCAGAGTCCTTGGTATATGACGTCAGCTGCTGCCAGTTGTAAAACTGATGTCAGAACGTCAGGTATAAAGGGAGGCAGCCAACGCCATTTCCTCAGTCTTTCTTGCAGCAGAGCCCGATGCAGATGCAATTCGCACTAGTGCCAGTCGGCCGTTTACCTTCGTTTCGCTTTCCAACTACCAAGTTGAAGACACCTTCAGATAAGTACCCCGTTGGGGATCCTCTTTTCTTGCTTTAACGAATGTCAGATAAAGGTAATAACTGTCTTGCCTGTGGAAAACAGATTCCGCACCGTGGTTTCCATTCCTATTGTATAACTTGTTTGGGCCTTGAGCATGACGTCCCTAACTGCGATCTTTGTGCTTCCTTTAACCCGCGTACCATACTTCTTTCGGCTGATCCCGTTAGCGGTCACCACAGCGGATCAACTGTTTTCATTTCTTCCTGTCCTCTTTATCTTGCTCTGTCACACCAACCACCTGCATGTCCTCTCTCACCACATCCATAAACCTTATCTTAGGCCTTCCTCTTTTCCTGTTACCTGGCAGCTTCTTCCTTAGCATCTTTTTCCCAATATACTCTGCATCCCTCCTCAGGACATGTCCAAACCAATGTAATCTTACCTCTCTGGACGTCTCCAAACCTTCCAACCTGTGCTGACCCTCTAATATACTTATTCCTAATCCTGTCCATCCTCGTCACACCCAGTGCAAATCTTAACATCTTCAACTCTGCCACGTCAAGCTCTGACTCCTGCCTTTTAGTCAGTGCCACTGTCTCCAACCCATATAACATAGCTGGTCTCACTACCCTCTTGTAGACCTTCCCTTTCACTCTTACTTTTACTTGTCTGTCACAAATCACTCCTGACACTCTTCTCCACCCACTCCATCCTGCCTGTACTCTCTTCTTCACCTTTCTTCCACAATCACCATTACTCTGAACTGTTGATCCCAAGTATTTAAATTCATCCACCTTCACTACCTCTACTCCCTGCATCTTCATCATTCTTCTGTCCTCCCTCTCACTCACACACATATATTCTGTCTTAGTCCTGCTGACCTTCATTCCTCTTCTCTCTAGAGCATAACTTCACCTCTCCAGGGTCTCCTCCACCTGTTCCCTACTCTCACTACAGATCACAATGTCATCTGCAAACATCATAGTCCACTGGGACTCCTGTCTGATCTCGTCTGTCAACCTGTCTATCACCATTGCAAATAAGAAAGGGCTCAGAGCTGATCCTTGATGTAATCCCACCTCCACCTTATACACATCCGTCACTCCCACGACAGACCTCACCGCTGTTGCACTACCCTCGTACATATCCTGTACCACTCTTACATACTTCTCTGACGCTCCCGACTTCCTCATACAATACCACAACTCCTCCTCTAGGCACCCTGTCATATGCTTTCTCTAAATCCACAAAGACACAATGCAGCTCCGTCTGACCTTCTCTGTACTTCTCCATCAACACTCTCACAGCAAACATTGCATCTGTAGTGCTCTTTCCTGGCATGAAACCATACTGCTGATCACTAATGATCACCTCCCTTCTTAACCTAGCTTCCACTACTCTTTCCCATAACTTCAAGCTGTGACTGATCAATTTAATCCCTCTGTAGTTACTACAGCTCTGCACATCACCCTTATTCTTAAAAATGGATACCAAAACACTTTTTTCTCCATTCCTCAGGCATCCTCTCACTTTCCAAGATTTCATTAAACAATCTAGTTAAAAACTCCACTGCCATTTCACCTAAACACCTCCATGCTGCCACAGGTATGTCATCTGGACCAACATCCTTTCCATTCTTCATCCTCTTCAAAGCTATCCTCTTCAAAGCTATCCTTACTTCCTCCTTGCTAATCCACTGCACTTTATGATTCACTATCCGCACATCATCCAACCTTCTCTCCCTCTCATTCTCTTCATTCATCAGCCCCTCAAAGTACTCTTTCCATCTGCTCAACACACACTTTTCGCGTGTGAGTATGTTTCCCTCATTATCCTTTATCACCCTTACCTGCTGCACATTTTTACTAGCTCGGTCCCTCTGTCTAGCCAATCGGTACAAGTCCTTTTCTCCCTCCTTAGTGTCCAACCTTTCATACAACTCTTCATACGCCATATCCTTAGCATTTGCCACCTCTCTCTTTGCCATGCACCTCATCTCCTTATACTCTTGTCTACTTTCTTCATCTCTCGGACAATCCCACTTCTTCTTCGCCAACCTCTTTCTCTGTATACTCTCCTGTACTTCTTCATTCCACCACCAGGTCTCCTTGTCCTCCTTCCTCTTTCCAAATGTCACACCAAGCACCCTTCTAGCTATCTCTCTTACTAGCTCTGCTGTAGTTACCCAGCTATTCGGTAACTCTTCACTGCCACCCAGTGCCTGTCTTAACTCTTCCCTGAACATCACCTCACAATTACCCTTTTTCAGTTTCCACCATTTGATCCTTGGTGCTGCCCTCACACTCATCCTCCTCTTCTTGATCACCAATGTCATCCTACAAACCACCATCCTGTGCTGCCTAACTACACTTTCCCCTGTCACCACTTTACAGTCTCCAATCTCCTTCAGACTGGCCCTTATACGTAATATATAATCCACCTGTGTGCATCTTCCTCCACTCTTGTATGTCACCCTATGCTCCTCCCTCTTGTTAAAGTACGTTTTCATCACAGCCATGTATATCCTTTTCACAAAATCCACTATGACCTTCTGCATTCCTTTGCTTAACACAATACCTACCCATCACTTCCTCATCCCCTCTGTTCCCTTCACCAACATGCCCATTGAAATCTGCTCCAATCACCAGTCTTTCACCCTTGGGTACAGTCATCACCACTTCGTCCAACTCCCTCCAAAATTTTTCTTCTTCATCCATCGCACACTCAGCTTGTGGAGCATATGTACTAACAACATTCATCATTACACCATCAATTTCCAGCTTCATAAACATCACTCTATCCGACACTCTTTTCACCTCCAAAACACTCTTAGCATACTCTTCCTTCTGGATAACCCCTACACCATTTCTCCTCCCCATCCACACCATGATAAAACAATTTGAACCGGCCTTCCATCTGGTCTCTTGCACCCACAATATACCAACCTTCCTTCAGTCCATCATATCAGCTAGCTCTCTCCCTATACCAGTCATACTGCCAACATTCAAAGTTCCGACCCTCACTGTCACAGTCCTAACCTTTACCTGCCTTTGGGCATCCCTTCCTCCTCTTCTGCTCCTTCGGCTAACAGTAGCCCAGTCTCCGCCAGTACCCTGTTGGCCAACAGTACTGTTGTTAACCCGGGCCTCGACCGATCTGGTATGTATATCTGTACTGTTGTCCGCATGTATGATTTGGCAACATTTTATGCCGAATGCCTTCCTGACACAACCCTCCCCATTAATCTGGGCTTGGGACCAACACAAAGAAATGCACCAGCTTGTGCATCCCCAGTGGCCGCCGTAGAGCTAAGATTTTTTTGTAAGCATTCCTTGAAAATGCAAAGACAAGGACCGCAACAGGCCTAGGGTTAAATCTACTGATGACGCAGTGGTGAAATTGGTCGTCAGCACAGCGGTAGTCAGTAAGGTGCTTTTGCAGCCCCTGCAGTCCGCAGATTTTTCAGCCACAAGCCTCCGCTGAGACCTTTATGGAGTACTCCATGCCACAGGCTGCTATTTCGTCTTCAGACCCACCACCTGTCGCCACCTCAGATGGGTCCAGAGCCGCTTTGCAGGCACCAGCTTCTGATGCCTCTTCTTTTCAACATGAGACCAGAACCAGACCCGACTACCTTAGCTCAGACTTCTGCAGTTGCTAGGCCTCCCAAGTCCCTCCGGATTGGTAGTATACCTTCCACCCACAAACCTACTCACAAGCAGGCATCGGCTTCCCCTCCTGTACCTCAGTTTCAGTTGGTAAAGATGGCTAGTGATCCTGATTAGGGGCTCTCATCCCCCACCCCCCTTCAAAGAGGGCTAGGTAATTATCTCCTGATGTTTTGTCTGTCTCAGATTCTGAGATTTCCAGTATGTCTGCTGGTGAAGAAGGAAATTCTCAATTTTTTTCTGGCTTTGAGGATTCTGAGGCTGAGGACTCTATCCCTTCTGCCTCCCCTCCAGAAGATTTTTCCTTTGGGGATACTTTGAATACTCTTAGGCATTTTAAATGGGAATGTCAGGATTTTCCACAGTCTAAGAAAAGAATCAGTGAATTTTTAGATTTGCCACAGCATAAGCCTCTGGCTATACCACCAGTTTTGGAAGTTGTGGATGATGTTTTCATGGAAAAGTCTTTAACTCCTAATTCTGTTCCTCCTGCCCCCAGAAAATCGGATAGATATTACAGGGTTCCTGAATCCCATCAATTCCTTTTTAGAAAGCCTACTGCTGATCCAGAAATTATTTCTCAAGGCCCCAAGGGTGTTAAGGCTACTATGCTAGAAACCCTGTGCTTTCTGATAAGGAATCTAGGGCCTTGGACAGGTGGGGTAAAAAAAGTCTATATTTCTGCAACTCTTGCCATTAGATCCGTGAATTGTTTTTTTCACATGCTTAAGTATCAGCAGCATACGTTGGAGGCTATTAAGGCTAAACTTGGAGATATTCCTTCCATGACTGAAAACAAAGATTTACAAGAAAAAAACTAAAAACTGTAACGGAGACTCTTACTGATAAAAAAACAACCTGATAATCCAAAAATCAGTAAGGGAAGACCGCAACCACTCACTTTGTAACACTCACTTTATTTCTTTTTTATAACTCTGATATTAGAGCTGTGGCTCAGTTCAAAAAGTAAAGCATTTTCTTGCATAGTTAAATTAGCAGAAAATCTGTTTTTTCTAGTATGTTTCCTTATTTGTTGCTCTATTCTATTTTCTAAATTCCTCAATTGTGGATGTATAGGAGGGTTGTAAATACTAGGCCTAGAAGGGAAAGAAAAATCAGCTTGTGTACTGTGTCCAAACAGGTTCTCCAGATTAAGTTTTCTAATGAACATTTTAAGGTCCAGAATGACCTTGGTGATGTTGCTGTTCCTTTTCGGTACATATTTGAAACCTTTGGTAAATAAATCAAAAAATGTATCGGTAACTACCAGGTCACTGTAATTATATACAAGATAACCTGCTCTCCTGAGGACACATATGTTATCACTTTCTTGCTCTACAACAATACCAGGCGTCACTTCTACCATTTCTGGTTCCTGTTCTGTTTCGCATTCCTGTTGTACCCCCCCCCCCCCGTAGGGATGCTGAGCTGGGGAACAATGGTTTGAATCTTGTTGATTACGCTGATTGCGTATTCTCTCCGACCTCCTGGGAAGAGGCTCCTGGCCATAATCTACTACCTCTTCTTCTTCATAGTCATCCCCCCCGTGTGTTGAATCAAAAACATAAGGAATATTGTCATTTCTGTTTTTACCAAACCGTATAGGTGGAGGTGCTGGATACTGGCATCCCTCCTGATATTCCTTAATGTCCCTACTAAGCTTTATACTTACTTTTAAGTATTTCATCACATTTCTTGTCAATCTGAATTCTGATGTCATAATATTTTTTCTTTTCAAGGTCAACATTGAACAACAAATCATTAACAACAGCTTGGTTAAATCTTTCTATATCTTTATGTAATTTGACAATATCTTTTTCATTTCTATTAATAATAGCTTGTACAATTCCAAGTCCACAATTATCAAATGCTCTAACCAGTTCCTTGTAAAAGTCACTGCCAACCATGACATTATTGGGATATTTAAATAAACGGAGCCCTTTGTGCACAATCCGTTTTTAAGGAAAAGAATCAGTGAATTTTTAGATTTGCCACAGCATAAGCCTCTGGCTATACCTCCAGTTTTGGAAGTTGTGGATAATATTTTCATGGAAAAGTCTTTAACTCCTAATTCTGTTCCTCCTGCCCCCAGAAAACCGGATAGATATTACAGGGTTCCTGAATCCCATCAATTCCTTTTTAGAAAGCCTACTGCTGATCCAGAAATTATTTCTCAAGGCCCCAAGGGTGTTAAGGCTACTATTGCTAGAAACCCTGTGCTTTCTGATCAGGAATCTAGGGCCTTGGACAGGTGGGGTAAAAATAGTCTATATTTCTGCAACTCTTGCCATTAGATCCGTGAATTGTCTTTTTCACATGCTTAAGTATCAGCAGCATACGTTGGAGGCTATTAAGGCTAAACTTGGAGATATTCCTTCCATGACGGAAAACAAAGATTTACAAGACTTACTGAATTCTGCCACTTTAGTTAATAAGCATTCACTTCATTGTGGTTTTGACACTTTGGAGGCTTCCTGCAGAGCAGCAGCCATTGGTTCCGTAATTAGAAGCTATGCTTGGCTCAGGGAGCAGCCTCTTTCTGAACCAGTTAAGTCTAAATTGCTGGATGTTCCTTTGCACAAGGACAACCTTTTTGGTAATAAGGCTGAGGAGGTACTGAAAAAGTTGAAGGATAAGGCAAAATCTATGCAAGCTGTAAAAGATTTCCTTCGGGTTCAGCCTCCTCATTTTAGTAGGCGTTATACTTCCAAGAGTTGTTCTTTCCCTGATCCTGGCAAGCAGGGTCACTCTAGGCCTAGGGGTTTCAGATCTTCAGAGGGCAGGCTTCTGCTCCTCAAAGGGCTAAACAGTGGCATTCTTCTTCTGCTAAATTGGGGAGTTCTAAGCCAGCTTCCCAAAGCAAGCATTCTGAATGACTCCGGCCTTCTTGTACCTACCTCTGCAGACCCTGGGTTTCCTTTGGGGGGAAGGTTAGCCAGGTTTGCAGAAGTATGGTCTCCCATCACAGACTACAAATGGGTGCTCAATATAGTAAACCAAGGTTACAAGTTTTACTTTCACACCTTCCCTGTTTTACAGGGGTACCCAAACATAACGCAAAATACTCAAGGCAGAGGTAGAAACTCTAATTTCTTCTCTACTGACTATGGGGGCCATAGAGTCAGTTCCTGCAAATCAGGCAAGCCTAGGTTTTTATTCAAGACTTTTTCTGGTACCCAAGAAAAGGGGGCACCTGGTGCCCTATTTTGGATCTGTCATTCTAAACACTTTTCTGGTGATTCCCAAATTCAAGATGCTCACCCTTCAACAAGTACTACCAGTGCTGGCCAGGGATTCATGGCTGATAACTATGGATCTCTTTCAGTTCTCTGCCTTGCCCTTTGGCTTATCTACTGCTCCCAGAGTTTTTATAAAGTGCCTGGCTCCATCCATTGCTTTTTGCAGGCAGAGAAACATTCAGATTTACCCTTACCTGGACGACTGTTTCATTCAAACAAACTCCCCAGAACAACTAGAAAAGGATTTGGATTTCGTGAAGAACATTCTCTCCTCTTTGGGTTACACTCTAAATGAAAAGAAGTCAAATTTGGTTCCTTCAAGGGAGATTGTTTTCCTGGGAGTGAGTCTGAATACAGCCACCCAGATGGTATTCCTCCCTCAAAAGTAGCAAGAAGATCTTTCCGCTTGCTTTATGAACCTGGCAAGCATGACCCAGCTCTCTGCAAGGCAATTCCTGCAAGCACTGGGGTTCATGGCTTTATGTATTTTGATGATCCTATATGCAAGGCTGCATATGAGAAAACTTCAATGGTACCTCAAGAATCTTTGGTGTCAGCACACACAGGACTTAGACTTGATTCTTCCCCTGATTCCCTGTCTACAAATGGAGTCCCTCTGGTGGGTGACAGCCAGTTCTCAGAACAAGGGTCTGCCTTTCTGCCCACCGCCTGCCAGCCAGACTCTCATCACAGACGCCTCAGATGTTGCATAGGGGGCTCATCTGGAGGGCAGGGGCTTACAGGGGACTTGTAGCACCCAGCAGATTCATCTGCACATAAACTTAAAAGAATTGATGGCAGTGCAGCAGGCCTTGCTGGCTTTCAAGGACCTACTCTACCCTGGGACTCTGCTAATCAGGACAGACAATACCACAGTCATGTGGTACATCAACAAGCAAGGGGGGACTCACTCTTACCCCTTGTGCAGGCAAAGCATGAGACTATGGTCCATAGCAGCATCCACAAACTTGCATCTAATAGCCGACTATCTTTCAGGGAAGCTAAACTCCTTGGCGTATCATTTGAGCAGACATGTTCTGGATCCTCACGAGTGGCAGCTGAACAGGGACATTTTCCATTGCATCACTCATCACTGGGGAACCCCACAAGTGGATCTTTTCTCCTCTCACACCAATCATCTCCTTCCAACCTTCGTCTGCACCAGGGAGTCTCACAACAAAGCTTTGTGGGTGGATGTGTTGTCCTTCCCATGGACACATCTCTCAGTTTATACATTTCCTCCTCTGCCTCTTCTTCCCAGAGTGCTGCTAAAGATAAGGGACAAAAAAACAAAAATTATTTTGATGGCTCCAGATTGGCCCAGGCAGCATTGGTATCCCCTCCTTCGCAGCCTTTCCCAGGCTCAGCCTTTGCATCTTCCCTTGGTACCAGATCTGTTGGTTCAGGGAGGGGGAAAGTTCCTTCATCATCATCTTCAAACTCTGCATTTAACTGCCTGGCTAATACCATAAATCTTTCCCAACAAGTGGTTGAAGTGTTTCATGAGGCCAGGAGGCCTAGCACAAGAAAATCCTATGCAGATAAATGGAAGAGATTTTGCTCTTGGATGCTGGCTAAAGGAGAAGACTCTTCTCATCCTTCTCTCTCACTCATTCTTGACTACCTAGCAGGATTGCTTGACTTTCTTTTTCTTCAGTTAAAATTCACGCTTCTGCAATTTCAGCCCATTGTTCTTTTGAGCAACTAATTTTTTCTCACCCCTTGATGAAACCGTTCCTGAGGTGAGCTAGTAATCTTAGAACTACCAGAATAGCTCCTACTCCTGCTTTGGATCATAATTTTGTCCTGAAAAAACTTACTCTGTCTCCCTTTGCACCAGCTGCTTCTGCAGATTTGAAGTTTCTATCCTGGAAGACTGCTTTCCTTTTAGCTATTACTTCAGCTAGAAGGGTATTTGAGCTGCAAGCCTTAATGGCAGTAGAACCTTTCATTATTTTTCACTCAAATCTGGTTTCTCTGAGAACCAATCCCTCCTTTATGCCTAAGGTAGTTTCCAGTTTAACCCTTAACCAGTCTGTTCACCTGCCTACTTTTTTCAACAATCCCCAAAATAAAAGGGGAAAGGATTCTGCACTCTCTTGATGTCGATAGACAGCTGAGATTTTACTTAGGACTAAATCCTTTCGTAAATCTGAACAGTTATTGGTTAGTTTTGCTCCTGGGGATCAGGGTAAAGCTATTTCGAAACAAACCATCTCCAAATGGATTGCTCATTGTATTCACTTTTGTTACCTGCAGCACGAGAAGGTTCCCCCTCAGGGTATTAGGACCCGTTCTACTAGAGCAGCCTCTACCTCTGCAGCCTTTCTGAGAGGTGTGCCTACTAAGGACATTCTAGAAGCAGCTACTTGGTCTTCTGTCCATACTTTCACAAAGCATTACAATTTACCTTTGTTTTCCAAATTCAGGGCTGGTTTTGCCTTTGCAGTTTTGCAGGGCCTCCTTACCAACCTTTAATCTGTGATCCTTCCTCCCCCTTTGTTTTTTTACTGGGCTTTGGGAATCAACCCATATGTGAGATCTGCAGCAGTGAAACACGAAGAACATAGTACAGTTGTGTACACTTACCATAAATGTAGATGTTCGAGTGTATTCACTGTTGCAATCCTGGTTTCCCACCCTCCATTCCCCCTTTTTTCCTAAGGCACAGACTATGGATTTTTATTTTTTGTATGATGTATCCAGGGTTCTACCATTCCTGGATTAGCCTTCTTTTAGGGGCTCCTGACAGTTAAGGCAAGAAAAACTGAGGAAATGGCATTGGCTGCCTACATTTATGCCCGATGTACTGGCATCAGTTTTACAACCGGCAGCAGCCAACGTCATATACCAAGGACTCTGGTATTCTGTTCGATTGAGGGCTACCGGGAGCCAAATAAACCCATATGTGAGGACTGCAACAGTGAATACACTCGGAACATCTACATTTATGGTAAGTGTACACAACTGTACTTTCTTTACATCCCTCCTGGTGACAGTACAGCTATACTAGAAGATATTCTACACTGGATATCCCATAATAATTTCAGAAGAAAAACTACTACTAGGTGATGTGAATATCAGTTGATTAGACATAAACTCTAACTCTGTATCTAGTGTGAAGATGTTTGGTTTACACAATTAATAAACAGCCCCACTCATTTAACAAGACATCAAATGCCCTATTAGACTAGATCCTAGTGTGAGACCCTATCAAATACATCACCTCAGGTGCAGTGTCTGACTGTCTCACTGATCATCTCCCAATCTATACAGACTTCTCAGTTATCCACTTAAACAACATGTTTATAAAACAGCATGCAATGTTTCCAGGTTTAACCCAAAAATGTTCATAGTACCCTACCATCTATTAATTGGAACTTCTTAAAAATCCTCCCCTTAGATGATGCTGTAAATTAATTCAGTACAACTTTCTTATCCTAAATAGCCTTGCACCTCATGGAAGGAGGAAATTAAAACAAATAATGCAACTTGGCTATCCAAAAAGAGTAGCATGCTAATAAACGATAGAGAAAGATCATGGAAAAAATGGCAGAAATGTAAAATACCACAATATTTTGAAAACTTCAGAATGCTTCGCAATCATACCAAAAAGCAAATTTATGAAAGCAAAAAACTATACTATAATAACTTTCAGAATAATAGTAAACACAACCCTAAAAAATTCTGGATAGCCCTTAAAGAAATCTTGCATCCTGTCAAGATGACAGGGTAGTAATGAACATTTCTGGGTCAACCCTAACCCCTCTCCCAATAACTTATCACTGAGAACCATAATACAGTTCAACTCTTATTTCATAGAAAGTATAACATCTCTATCCAAGGACTACCCAATATCTAATCTTAACCTTGCCCAGCAGCCATGTATCACCACATCCACGTGTGCCTTCAAACCTCTGCCCACATGCTATAAAAAAAGCTACTCTTAAACTCAAATCATGCTCTACTTCAGTTAATGAACTTCCAAGTGAGTACTTTAAAATGGCAGCTGATAGCATTGCATACTCTGTCTCATTTTGTACCAGTAAGAATCCAGGAATCCTACATTCCCTCTCCCTGGAAAAAGTCCTACATTATCCCTCTGCAAAAAGGAAGAAATTCAACAGACTTTACTAACTTAGTCCTATAACAGTCTTATCACCTTCTTCAAAATACTTAAAAAAAAAATGTATTCAAAAACAATGGCTAAACTCTCTCCTGCCTAAAGAACACCTCTCCTCCACACAACATGGCATCCATCCTTCCCATAGTACTAATACTGCACTTCTAACCCATGTGGATGTTGTCAGTAAAGATAGAGATAATGGCAAACTAGTCTCCTCCTTTTGTCTAGACTTGTCTAGTCTTTTTCACAGTTTGTGATAGCAGACTTCTACTTCAAAAGTCCTCATTAGATCTCTGTCAGCCCACATTTCTATGATTCTAAAGCTACCTATCCAATAAATATCAGTTAGCAAAATGTCACCCTCTCGCCATACCTCCCAGTCACCATCGGTGTACAACAAGGCTCTATCCTTGGTCCTTTCCTTTTTAATATTCTCACCAACACCTTCCTTACATCCACACAACAGGCCTCCCTAATACAGTGTGCAGATGACTCTGCACTCATTTGCACATCTTACCACCTACAAAGTTATCCAGAATCCATCTAGTTGTCCAGCACTAAATAATATTCTGTATAACTCTTTTCTCAGTCGGCCATTGTGATCCAATGACCAAAAACTCCTGTCTGTCCACATACCTATCAAATCTGTGTGGCATTGTGTGTACTTGTACCATGTTGCTAAGATCTGGAACTCCTTATCTGTATCCATCAGGTCAACAGCCTCCTTCCCATCCTTCAAAACCATTCTGAAAGACTTTCTAGCCAAATGCTGTCTCTTCTTGCTCAGTGCCAAGATAAGCTATATCCATAAATGTGAGCAAATACCTACTCATACCTTACATCCCTTCTTTACACACTTCCTTATTTCTATCAATTTCTCTCTCCTGGCTTCTTCTCTAAATATACCATAAGCCTGCTTTTCTCTCGCATTGTATTGCAATTCCTGTGTGTTATACTAACTTACCTTTAATTTCTTTATAAACTGGATAACTTTTCTCTAATTATTAAATAATTGTCATATAACTTGTATCTTTTCTTAACCAATGTTTTCATATTAATTTGTTATAGTTATATAAACTGTATTTTGTTTTGTATTATTTTGAAAGACTGTAAAATGGCTGTTCTTAAAATGTTTTATAATACTTTGGAGCTTTTCTCCCGGGCTTCCACTGAAAACGGGCTCCTGCCCAGTAAGAATTTCCTGGTAATCAAATGTCAATAAATAAATAATTATAAATACTGGGTTTTCAGGTTTAAACTGCTGATTCTATTGGAGCACTGTTCAAGGTGTTTTGTAACTTAATGTGGTGCTTTTTTTTATTCTGGTCCTGTTCCTTTACTACAACACTACTTACAGCTGCTTCCTCAGGAAGAGAGGTTAGTGGTAATTTCCTTGGTTTGCCTTCTGTAAATTCATTTTCATGTGCTTGGCTCAGACTACTTGAGTTGATGTTTCTTCTGTTTCAGTCATCACACTATGCCCCTAGTTATGTCTTTCAATGACTATACATTTTCCTTCTCCTCACATCTTTCCTTTTCTTTTCTTTGTCTATCAACAGATCCCATTTTAGATAAGTCACTTATCTCTGGGTGTCTTTTGTAGCTTTTGATCAAATACATAAAGATTTCTCCTGATTTGTCAAAGGGATATTTCGTTCATCTTTTTAATCCTTACGTGTTACTTCAGGTGAACCCCAGAACCCTTGCTATTTGACAGCCTTTCCTTCTGTCACGTCTGGTAAGGTTTTCTTCTACATCTCTCCTGTTTCAGACTCTCCAAAGGTCAGGGTTACAAAGCTCTTTTAAGTCTTATGCCTTTTTATGACTGCATTTTTTCTACTCAAATTTTTTGTTTTGCTTTTCCTTTATATATCAACAGATACACTTTAGATATTGATTCATAGATATTGCAAGGCTGTTGAGTCTTATGACCATTTACACCTTGCCATTAACCTTCTTATAAGAGCACACCTACAAACTTTAGGAGGGCCTTAACAAGTCAGTCCTGGAGTACATTTTAGAATACCCATCTAGTTGTTTAGGTTGTTTTTAAAGGATATGAGTTACAGTGATTAACATGAAGGGAGAATTTATTCTAGAGGCTTGGGAGGCACTGAGTTATAAATATATCCCTCCACTGTGTTTTCGTAACCTGTTGGTGAAGATTTAGGCCCATGATTCTAGTACTGGTGCAGCCATTGGACTTACAGAAGTATAGACAATGCAGGATAACTAGGTCTTTAAGGTAAGCGAGACAGAGATGTCCCCTCAAAAGTCTATAAGACACTAAATAAAGTGGTAGCGCTTCCAGCTTTTCTTGGTAGCTCAGGAACTTTAGGCCTGTGATAATTTTGGTTAGGAACCTTTGAGGTCATTCTAATTCTGTTATATTTAATGAGATACTTAACAATTGGTCTGATCTGGGCTGAACATAAGAGAGTGAGTACCTCTTTAGACCCTGAAGGTATTCTTTTGGCAATTAGCAGGGCTAAATA
>NC_056731.1:1630651300-1630683800 GCF_019279795.1 Protopterus annectens | reverse complement strand
CTTTCCCATTAAGTGATTATCTCCTTGTATATTGCTGCAGTATCCTTGTGTGAGTCCATGTTCAGTGGACATAGTTGAACTGAATTGTTAAAGTAGATGTCTGCATGGGTTTGCATTGATGTTCGTAATTTATAATGCACTTGTCACAGGAATAACTTGGCCTTCTTCAGCTTCCTTGCATCAGAGTGGGTCGATCAACCTAGATACCTTCTTCAGTCTGGTACAAGGCAATGTGATTCTTAGAGAAAGTAATGCAAATTTTAGGTATGTTGTAGAAGTTTCCTCTAGTAAATCTTATTTATTTATTTATTGACATTTGTTAACCGGGTTAGTCCAACTGGGTTATTGTCCCATTTTCATTGGAGACCCGAGGAGAAAAGCTCCAGCAAATACAATATATGATCACAGAACAAGAAAAAACAAGTATTACAAACAATAATAGCAAACAATAGAAATAAACATCTAACTGTATAGAAATAAACAATCACATTTTTTGTTTCTTTGAAAAAGTTAAATTCTTAGTTGCTGAACAGAAGGGGAAAGTCAAGAGTGATAGTAGGATGTAATGAGAGAGATATGAGTGTGGTAGGAGGGGAGAGCTAAGTAGGGTAATAGCAGGGACAGGTTCTGGAATTGAGTAAATGTGTCTTCAGTTCTTTTTTAAATAGTGGAGTATGAGAGAGAGAGCGTATATCAAGGGGAAGTTTATTCCAAGCTTGGGCCACAGAATGCTTGTAGAGTTGCTTACCAACAGACTTGTTAGGGTGGTAGACATCAAGCAATTGCTGATTTGAGGTGCGGAGAGATCGAGAAGGGGTATAGATGGAAACAAGGACAGATAGGGAAGGACAGCAGGAGGGTTTAAACAGCATAGAGTGCAGCTTGTGAAATTGGTAGAGATGAAGTAATTGTGGGAGCTCCAGCCATTGTAGGGACTTTAAGGCAATACAGTGGTGTGTGTTGTTTTAGCTGTTAGTGATGAATCTGGCTATTTTGTGGTAGGTTTGTTGAAGTTTGTTCAGGGTAGTAGTTTGAATATTTGTGAGAACTGGGGCGGGGCAGCATAGAGGAGAGAGGGGAGAGAACTGGGGCAGCATAGAGGAGAGAGGGGAGGAGAACTGCTTGTCCAAAGGTGAGTCTAGACTCAGGAGTGAGGTATTTTCTGTTCTGATATAGGAAACCAAGTTTTTGATGGGTTTTCTTGATGCATTGCTGTATATGTTGATTGAATTTTAGTTCATCGTCAGTGATAACTCATAAGAGTTTAGTGTGGGTGTCAGGATAGATGGCTGTATTATCACAGGATTTAATGATAAAGGAAGATCTATGTTGAGCAAGAGAACGGGGGAAGAAGAGCAAGACTTTGTTTTTTTTGGGATTTAGGATTAGTAAGTTTTTTGAAAGCCATTGTTCTGTGGGGAGTAGAGCTTTTTGGGTTAGAGTGTGTAGGTCAGAGATGTTGTCGGCTGTAGAAATAATAGTGGAGTCAGCGTATTGAATGAGAGATGAATTATTGCAAGAGGTGAAGAGGTCATTAGTGAAGATATTGAATAAAAGGGGGCCTAAGATGGAACCTTGTGGAACCCCAGTAGAGATAGGCAGGAAAGGAGAATATGAGGAGAGCCATTTGACAGATTGTCGGTGTCCAGATAGATAGCTAGTGAACCAGCTGAGGGTGGAGGAGGATAGGTGAAAGTTTGCAAGTTTAGATCGAAGTAAAGGATGGGATACAGTATCAAAAGCTTTGGAGAGGTCTAGAAAGAGACAGGAAGTAGGTTTATTATTGTCCAGGAATTCTGCAATGGTGTGGGTGAAGGAGAGTAGAGCAGTAGTAGTGCTATGATAGGGGCGGAAACCGTGTTGAGTAGGGGTGAGTAAGTTGTGATTGAGAAGGTGGTTTAGAAGCGGAGTATGGATACATTTTTCTAGTATCTTAGATAGGGGGGCAATAGGTCGATAGTTGGTAGGATCAGTAGAGTTGCCTCCCTTATGGAGAGGGGTGGTGTAGAAAGATTTCCAAAGAGTAGGAACAGTAGATTCTAGCATGGATCTATTAATTAATATAGTCACAGGGTAGGCAATAGAGTCAGCTGCAAGTTTGAGGAAGGTGGGAGGTAATTTATCAGTAGCGAGAGAGCAGGGTTTGAGTTTGAGCAGTAGAGATTTGATGTAAGAAGTGGGAAGTGGCTGGAAGGAGAAAAAAAGTGTTATTGGGGCTGGGTGTTGGATCAGGTAAGGAGTAGGAGTTAGTTTGAGAGGGTGGGAGGTTCTGGATGGAGGAGATGAAGTGGGAATTTAGTAGGGTAGCTGTTTCCTCCGGAGTTGAGTTTGGGTAGGGGGAAGGGTTAGAGGGAGAGCCTGGGTAAAGGATGCTGTTTAGTGTAGACCAGAATTTACGGGGGTTAGATGTATGTGTATGCTGGCCTGAGCTATAAAATGATGTTTTGTCTTTCATTGTCTGTTTTTTGGCAAGATTACATAGGTGTCTGTATTTGAGAAGATGAGGTGTTTGTTTAGTTTTGATCAAGGCTTTCCAGGCACTGTGTTTGTTTCATGATGGTCTTAGTTTGTTTTGAAAGCCAGGGGGCATGATTAGATTTCACTCTGATCATTCTAGAGGGAGCAAGAGAGTCCAGGGTATTTAGGAAGATGCTATTAAAAGTGTCAACGGCATCATTCAGGGGAAGATGTTTAAGGATGGACCAGTCAATGTTTTGCAGTAGTGAGTTAAATTGAGAAGAGTTAAATGAGGATAGTTTCCGACAATCTTTAAAGTGGTGAGGTTTAGGAGTGTGAGGGGCGTATCTTAGGATAGAGGTAGGGAGATGGTCACTGAGGGAGTCTGGTAGGCTTTTTGGCTGGTGGTAATGTTGAGGGGAGTTAGTAAGAATCCAGTCTATAGTGGAGCTGGAGGTAGAGTTTTTTTGGAAACGGGTGGGGGTAGAAATTAGTTGGTGGAAACCATGAAGGTGAATACTGAGTGAAGGAGAGTCAGTAGAAAGTTTAGACCAGTCTATATTGACATCCCCAAGAATGAGTGTTTCGTAAGGTATATTGAGATAGAACCAGGATAGTATGTTTTTGAGAATGGTATATTGTTGCCAGGAGGAATATAGATGGAAGCTACAGAAAGTTTTTTGTAAGGGTTTAGATGGAGGAGTTCAGCAGGATGGAAGCTAGGAATAGGTGTGGGGTAAGGCGAAAGGTTAAGGCTGTTAGAGTAGAGGATGGCTACACCACCTCCTTTCTTTGTTGTTCTATCAGAGCGGTAGATGTTGTAACCAGGGGGGAGTATTTTCACTGTCTGAGATGGGAGGCTTGAGCCATTTGAATGTTTAGTGAATAAAAGGTTAGGTGTTTGTGAGGTTTTGGGTATTGGGACTGAGGGTTGTATATCTGATTGCATATTTATATATATTTATAGATATTTATATATCCACATACAAGTCATGCACATCCTGGTGCAATGAGAAAGGGGCTAACCAAGCAAGGGCTGCATCATTGCTGTCATACCTCATGCATCATATGCTCAAGTTTGTTGGTTTCATCTTTTTAATAGATTTTTTAAGCATCTGTGAAAGCTTACTTCTCAGCAGCAGATGCATGTTATCTACAACATCTTGTCTTTAGAAGCCTCTGTGTCTGTCTTCCGGGGAGAACACCTTTCCAGTCTTTGGATATGTATGGGTGTGTAATGTGCTCTGTGCACAGCTTGTCTTCTTCAGCCCATGACCTTATTCTTTGTTACTTCGAAAACTGAATTTTTTTTTTTTTTTTTTTTTTAAGATTAAGACTTCAACAAGAAGAGTAAGTAGCATAGAAGCTTTGTTAGTGGAACAACTTATTTCCCCCTTCAAAAGACATTGTGATACTTAGGACAGACAGGATTTTTTTTCTACTTTACTTTCAGAATATTTTATGTCTCACTCAGCTGCTCTGCCTCAGTTTATTGCTGAGTACTTCTTTTCATGCAGAAGGGTGGTCCTCCTAAACAACTACATTATTTTTTTTCTTATAAGGTAAAAAAAAAAAGAATTAAAAGAATATAGGAGCTTTTACCAGATGTATGGAATTCTGTTTCTGTAACTACATAAGCAAGGCTATAGCAGGAATCCATAGCAGACACAATATACAAATCGAACTTTTATTGCTAACATTGAAGCGCTTTTCATCAGGGTATTAAGACTTCATCAGAATGACCTTGTATAACAATCACTCCATTTAAATAATATACCCCAGCCTCTCATTGGTCCTTAGTAAAGCATCACTTCCTCAATAAAACAATGTTTTTACATACAAAATTAATCAATGTAAACATAAAATAAAACTCAGTGACAATAAAATAAACCATACTGCTAAAAATAATAGTTAACTTCACATAAAAAACATAGATTTCAACTTTAATACAGAACTAATGGAAATCCTGTCATTTAATCCAGGAACTTGGCATGTGTTAGTCTTGATCTGTCATTTAAGCTCCATAAATTCCAAAAAATTCATCAGAAGGTCCACCTTGTGGTCCCAGGTCCACTTGATCAATAATGAAGAATTTAAAAGAATGTGTTGGGAACAGGGAGATATGCCTAAACAGGGTGTTATTCTCATTCCTCTGCTTTATGTCGTATGTTGATGTTTTTCCCACATAGTGCGCATCACGTGAACCACATAGTGCAACATAAACAACCCCCTTGGAGTAACAAAAATGCTTTCTAATGGGGATGATGTACCCAAAGTTCTTGATGTTGATCTTATTAGTGTCCATCATGTATGGGCATTGAGGAGGGCTACCACATTTAAAGCTACCACCCTGACCTAGTTTTGGAGTACATCTTTCCATCAACCCGAGATCTCCTTCTTGTAAAGAACTAATGGTCTATTTCTTAGCCTATCGTGAATGTCTGAATCCAGGTTGAAAATTGCCCAAAATTTCATCGCAATGTCCTTAATGTCGTAAAAATTGATAGTAAATGGAAGAATAAAGGCTCTACTGTAACCATTCACTTGTTCCTGTACACCCATCCTGCCAGGTGTATGTGACAAAAGAGTGCAAAAGGTCCCCACTTCCCTCTTATTAATTACTTCATCAGTTATATTGTTAATAAAGTTGTGACGCCCGTGCCCTGGCCCAGTAATCAAGGAGCCTCAACCTCGCCACTAACACCAGAAAGGCTGTCTCATATAGGAGGGAAAGGATAACAAATACACACAGTAAAGTGCAATTTCCGTTAAGAGCACACAGGGATCACAGTCACTCCGAGGCTGGTCACACCCTTGGTCCCCAGTAAGACTCCCCACTGGCACAACTATAGGGTCCAGATCTTAGCCTAGCTGGGCAAGCTAAAATCTCCAGCACCCTCTCTATCCAACCAGTGTTTCGTGTCCCTGCCCAAGTAGCTGACACACACACACACACACACACACACACACACACACACACACACACACACACTTTAAGATAAGAGTTTACACAACCACACAGACACTTCTGGGGATGGCTGGCACAGGTTCTCTAGCTGTGCCCCTTTTACCCAGACTATACGGTAGTACCCTGCCACCACCCAGCTAATAATTATCAGCTACTCAAAGGCCTTTAAAAGGTGTCCAATTATTACTGTGCAATATTATTATCCAATTGGTAGTATAGCCCATGGCTAAAGCTATTAGAGTGGCTTTGTACAGTTTTACCAAAGGCATAGAGTTTAAATTATCTCTACACAAACCAGCCACAGTAAAAAGGTTTTAAAATATTTAATAATAAATAATTAAAACCACAAGACAATACTTTCTACTACATACACACAGTGCTAGTCAAGAGTTCAGAGATCACACAGAAGTACTTAAAATAAATCAGTAGTACAATTCTGACATCAAGGAAAATACACTTAGTTTAATCTTTCTAATTTTCTAGCTATTACAAAAAGAAAACACAAGTCTAAGATAACTTACATAAGACAACAGGCAGAGTGCTGAGTTGGATAGTCAATACAAAAATGCTTAATAATCTGTGGTTCTCTCTGTTTAAATTGAAACTGCAGTTCTGATATAACATTACATCATTTCACACTTTCTTGGTGTTCCCAGGCTGGTAACTGCATTTACATTTGTTTACACTTAGAGAAATAAAGGACCTTACACATGTAAATTCTGGTCATTAACTTTAGCCTTAAAATAATAGGCAGGAAGCCTTCATCTAGCCCGGCCGGAGCAGACTTTAGATCAAGGGGTTACAACATGCTTTTACTGGGTCAGTAGAGAGCACTGTTGCGAAATTTTTGTAACAGCATTTTTTTCATTTAAGACAACAAGCCTGTGATTCACATTCATATTTACAAATGATAGAATTGTGCAGATAATTCTATCTGGCTAGGCTGGCAGCCTTCACCCATCTCTACCACTTTGGGGGGCATATTTCCCCACTTAATTTGGCTTTCTGTTCTCTGGTTTTGTTAAACCCAACTAGGTGGGGGACTACGTCCCCCACACACCCTCAGTGTGCCCCCCCCACACCCTCCCCTAACTATATATACTAACACCAGGATCACACTGCAGTGGGGAAAAGGACATACACCTTTGACTATATATACACACACACACACACACATATATATATATATATATATATATATATATATATATATATATATATATATAGATTCACTTTAGAACATTAAAAGCCCATAACACTGAATTTCAAAACATTGAGACCAAAATCTTAAACTAAAAACACTGAAAACTCAAAACATTGAATCCCATAACATTGAAAAAGCATAGGAAACCAACATTTAATATATCCCAGCACAACTACATGCAGAAATAAATAATAAACAAACCATATTACACTTCTCCAAATATAAGTAGGGGGGCAACCCCCCCCCACCCCACACTCCCTGCTACTTAAATATGTCAGCTCAGAGATCGCATTACACAGAACAAAATGGCAAACATATCATTCCACTCTAAATGACTGCCTGTTTAAATTGCAAAAAAACTACCCTTAACCTTCTCTTAGAAATACTACTTCACTGTTAAAACATTACACATTACTATATTTCTCTGTCCAGTACTTACCAGAGTTTCATAGGTAACTTCAGTCATATTCCCTTCTTCCTTGCTATACTACAATATAACACATCTTAGTGTAGCTTAGTGCGATCTTGGAGTTGATATATTTAAGTACCAGGAAGTGTAGTGGGGCTTAAACCCTGCTTATATTTGAAGAAGTGTAATATGTTTTTTTTTTTTGTTTCTGTATGTAGTTGTGGTGGAACATAGTACATGTTGCTTTCCTATGTTTTTTCAATGTTATGGGATTCAATGTTTTGAGTTTTCAGTGTTTTGAATTTTCAAGATTTTGGTTTCAATGTTTTGAATTTCAGTGTTATAGGCTTGTGATGTTCTAAAGTGAATATATATATATATATATATATATATATATATATATATATATATGTGTGTGTGTTTGTATATGTGCAAACACACACAGATACATAATTTATCATTCAGACTTGCAATTAGACGTAAATGTATGTTCTTTCCATTTCTAGAGCTACAGTATATGAAACATTCTACTATAAATAAACATGGAAAAAGGTTACTTTTTATAACAGAAATGCCAATAAACACAAATACGTTCATAGGTTCATACTAGGCTATCTGCCCTAGGGCATTTATAAGCCTAGCCAGAGTGTGTTTGGCTTTCGCCACCCATTTTAAATTAATTTTGCTATGCCGTTTTTCGAGGTTAGTATACTGTGCCTCTGTCTAACTGTGACATAGAAGTGATACCCGGGGTAAACCTACGATCTCTCATCCACTCATCAAGATTCCTCTTGAAGAGAGTCAATGAGGGACTCTGCCTAACCTGGACTTAGATTTTATTCCAGAGTGAAGGGAGACTCTGGGTTATGAATCTGTCCCTCCAGCATGTCGTATTTATTTCAGTGCTGAGGTTCAAGTCTCTCGAGCACGTAGCTCAATGGGATTTGGATTTTCTGAGGTGCAGCATGTCCATTAATTCCGGGTTGGACATGGCTTTATACGTCAGGGCACAGATCGCCTCTGAGCAGGCGGTATGCCACTGAGTAGAGCTGGAGTTTCTTTAACCGGGCAGCATATGGCATCTGTTTCAGCCCTTTGATCCTCTTGGTGAGGTACTTTTGGGGTCCTTCCAGTTGCTGCAGGTGTCTGGTAAGGTACATCCCAAAAGGGGCATTGTACTCAATTATGGGCCTGATAAGGGATGAATAAAGAGGCACGATGACCTCCCCTGATCTAGATGTGAATCCCTTCATGATTAGGTGGGCTATATATAATGTTTTTCTAACCACTTTGGCCACATGGTTGTCAAATGAGAGATTGCTATCAACTTGGGTCCCCAGGTCCCTAATTACTTCTTCTGTACTTAATGGATTACCACCTATGTGGTAATTTGTGGGCACTTTGTTTTTGCCAAAGGGGATGACTATGCACTTTTTGGCATTTAGCTTGAGGCCATGGCTCTGGCACCAGTTGTCTGTCTCTATGTGGCCCTTTTGGAGGATGCTTGTGTCGGCTGGAGAGTCTATTAAGTTTGCAGTCATCTGCGAACCTGGTCAGCCAGTCCTTCCATGTTGGCCTGTACCTCCGAGAAATATATACTGAACAAGAGAGGTCCCAGGACTGAGCCTTGTGGGATGCCACTTGTAACTGGTTTGGAGTCTGACATGGCTCCAGCAATTCTAACCATGTGGGTTCTGTCCTTGAGCCAGTTTGCAACCCATCTAGTGACATAGGAATTTATATTTAAGCAGGTGAGCTTATCTATAATGCCCGAGTGGGGTATTGTATCGAAGGCTTTTGCGAGGTCCAGGTAGGCTGTGTGGACCACCTTCCCATCGTCAATGGCCTTGGTGACTGTTTCAAAGAAATCGACCAGGTTTAAGAGGCAAATCTGCCCTTAACAAAGCCGAACTGGGTAGGATCCAGTGGCTGTAGGTCCCCAATATCTTTATTTATGAGGTCCATTATGATCCTTTCCATAGCTTTGCAGACCAAGCTAGTCAGGCTTATGGGGCGATAGTTTCCAGGATCCATTGAGGCACCACCTTTGTGGAGAGGGACCACTGTTGCTGTACCACCACTCTTTGGGTACATATCTTGTAGTAAGGCTGAGATTGAACAGTAGTTTTTGGTTTGGGTTTAGCTCTTCTTGGAGTTCATGTAGGATGCAGCCCGAGACACCATCTGTTCCCATTGATGCTGTGTTTTTTGCTTTGGAGAGGGCAGCTCTTACCTGGGCATCTGAGATGTCAGGGGGGCAGCACTCTGCTGGGATAGATATTTGCCCCTTTGGTGGGAAGGCGGGGGAGAAATTTGCGCTGAACCTGACAGCTAGGATGTTGGCAATGTCTGTGGGTTCGGTGTATTTTTTGTCATTTTGGACTAATTCTGAGCATATCTGGTAATTCCCACCCAGGTTCCTAACATAACTAAAGAAAGCCTTGTGATTATCCTTAGTGTCCTGTGCAGTTTTTCTCTTGAAGCTGGCCTTAGACGATTTTATGAGTGCCCGTAGTTTTTTGCTAATACTGATCAGAGATGCCTTCCCTTTTTGGGATTTTGCTCTGTCATGTAGTAGCTTCCTCCTTCTAGTGTGTATTTTGTTTATGGCTGAGGTCCACCAGACAGGACGTCTGCCTTTGGAGGATTGGGTCTTGGTTTTATTTGGGATTGCATGATCCATGCATTCCTGAAGGTGTTCATAGAATGCGTTTATAAAGGATTCTGCGGTCTGGGCCGTATTTTCCACAGGCCTGGGGGCTTTGAAGGATTCCACCTCAGTTTTGAGGAGTGTGAAATTTGCTTTAGAGAAGTTTTTCACTGTGGTTTTCTGGGCAGGGGGTGGGGTCGGGATGTGAATATCCAGTGAGATTAGTTTATGGTCTGATCTTACCAGTGAGGGATACACTTCTGGTCTGGAGCATAGAGTCCCCATGTTGGTGATGATCAGGTCCAGTATGTTTTCCCCCTCTTGTGGGAGTGGTAACAAGTTGTTCCATAGCATTTGAGTTTATAAATTCTAGGAACCTTTGGGCTAGGGTGTTGGCGCTAGAGTAATGCTCCCAGTCTATGTTTGGGTAGTTGAAGTCGCCCAATATAATCGTGTTTTGAGAGACCTTCATATTTTACAGTGTTGTCAGGAAGGTCAAGTGCGTTTCCTGGGTTTGGAAGCGTGGTCTGTAGCAGGCTATAAACTGGAAGGCAGTTTTACCCTCTGTTAGCTGCACATGGATAGTCTCTGATGCTTCGTGCTGTGCCACCAACCTGGAGGTGTGGGTATCTTTGACGAATATTGATACTCCCCCCTCCTTTTGTGGTTCAGTCCAAGTTTTGGGGCCGAAAAGCATGGTATAAAACTTGGTAGTGTTGGGGTGCTCTCAGGAGCCTTGAACCAGGTTTCTGTTACTGCACAGATATCGATGTTCTCCATGCTACGGAGAGTTTTGAGTGCGTGCATCTTGAGGTTTAGACTTCTGGCGTTGAGTAGCATTACTCTTAGTTTCTTATCCCTTGTGATACCTATGGAGGTGGGTTTGTCTTTTGATCCTTGCCTAAAAAAGGCACTATGGGGGTAGCAAGAGCGTATGCCAATATCTGAAAGCCCAGGGGTGACAGGTGCAAGCCGTCCCTAGCGAAGCATCGTGGCTTGTCGAGCATGTCATCCCAGGCTGACAGGCATTGGATCCTCTTTGAATGTAACCAATACTTAAGCCAATTGTTGAAATTGATCATCTTGTCTTCATATTGTGACATAATTCTTATTGAGGGTAAGATGCTACTCAAGGTCAGGGTCATACCGGCCTGGGCTACATGCTCAGAGAGCTCCTCTATGTCTCTTTTCATGTAGTCCAGGGAGGTACATCTCAGGTCATTCACACCAGCATGGACAATGACTGAGTCATATTTGTACTTGCCTTGGAGTGACCTGAGTACTTGTGTTATGTGGTGGATCCTAGCGCCCGACAGGCAGCTCACCATGACCTTCTCCTTGTTCAGCCTGGTGAGCGGGACGTCAGTGTGTATCAGTGTATCAGGTGTGTTGTTTAGCCTTAAGGGCTGTGACTGTTTGGCAGACTGGCTTTGTGAGCTATGTGTTGCACGTGTTTTGTTTTGCGGTAGCGGTGTCTTGGGTGTCTGCTTTGGAGGTCTCTGCTGCTAAGGCAGATTTTTATTTAGAGCCTCCGAGTATGTTTTTGTGTGTTTGTGTTTGGTTTGCTGTCATGGTAGGTCTATGTGAGACTGGAATTGTAGTGAGTGTGGTTTCCTTCTCCTCCTGACTGGTTATGCCAGTACTGAGTTGAGAGAGCTTAGCCTCCAGTTTGGCTATATTGTTGCATCTCTCACATGTGTTGGAATTTGTTGGGAGGAGGAGAGGGTTGTCTGTGTACATGAGGCAGTTGTAACATTGCCTCAAGATTCCCAGATTCACCAGCTGGACCGGAGAGGAGATTGACAACTGACCTTTGGACATGCTTGAATAGTATTGGGAATTCCTTTATAATTGAAAAAAGGGCCAATGGGGAACAAGGTACTCAAGGGGAGTTTGTGAGGATGTAGTGCTTTTAATTTTTTAGTGCTGACTTATATAATTGCTTTAGTGAGCAAGTGCCAGGTAACTTAAATGCAAATCGACAAACAGTAACTTTCTTTCAAGTGAAACAAGGAAATAAGTACAGTAAGCAATGCAGATATCACTAGGGATCCACAGAAGCACTGAAAAGCTGCGTTTTAGGTGGAATTAGCGTTTCAGGGAAATAACAAGCAAACAAACAACAAGCATACAAACAAAGCTAGATTCAGCAGGCCTGGATCTAGTCTATGCTACAGCAAACAAGGTGTACCAATTTCAGTAAGAAACAGTTGAAATATGCAGGCACTATAAGCCTTTAACCAGAAATTCCCAGCTCAGAAGGACTGGGAGTCCAGCCTCTCCTCCCACAAGAGTGCAGACCATGAACCTTCTTAATATAAAATAACTGGCCTGAAGCCCAAGTGCTTAAATATCATTTAAACTTGTAAAACTGTACAATAAAAACATAAAAAATGCAGAGGCCTTTTGTTAAGCATAATAAAGCTCTTCAGGATGAGAATTATAGGGAAGTAATAAACCTTCCTTTGTACTATATGGCCATAATGTGTTTTGTTTCCTGTTTGAACATTTTAGATGCTAAGAAATAACTTTTTCTGACAGAACATAGTGGTTTTAGTTCTTATGTTATAAAATCAAATGTACTTATGGTTCTATATATAAAGTTCCATGGGGAAAAAGTAAAATGCTCATATTTGCTATTATCCAGACCTGAAGTTATTTGGATTAGGAATGTTGTGAGATTATTATAAAGTAACAATGTGACAAACACAACATGGGTGGTGTGCCATCGTTTTTTTCAAATAGATCAAATATTAATTTCAGCTCATTTTACATGTATGTCAGATACACTATCCTTGTAGAATGTGCTATATCTGATAGAGTACACCTTTTTGACTGTGAAGAAATCAATTAAATTGTGCATGTGTAAAATCTGTGGCTGTCATTATTTTTATGACATAGAATACCCCAACACAAGCGCACACACACACACACACACACACACACACACACACACACACACACACACACACACACACACACACACACACACACTGCTTCTGAGAATCTAGGTGAATGACTGCTTAACTGAGACCAGATGACAGCTGTGGTTTGTCCATTTCATACCTGGCTTGCCTTGCCTCAGTGAAAGATAGATACAGTAATGTATTTCACTCTGTTGCTTTCAGACAATACTGCCAGCAACAAGCCATGTCACTGATTGTTTAACAGTAGTCACATAATTGTCTTTTATTTTCATAAACATCCTACATCCACACAGAGACAGACACTTTATTTGTAAATATCACTTGTCTGATTTTGATGAAGATGAAAGAAGAAATGGTCACAATAATGTATTTTGTCTTTGATGCTCACATGCATGCACCTTCTTGGTGACCTATATTAGTTATCGCTTAAAAAGATCATATTGTTTCCCTTTGCTTGGAAACACAGCTTGCCTCTCCAAAAAGACACCCAGTTTCTGTGTATTCCTTTGATGTTTGATTGGGAAGATAGTGAAAGAAATAATGGCCAAGGTAATGCATTCCATCTAGTTTTTTTCTCACGTGCTGTTGCCGCACAACAAACCATGACAATAAACTGTGATCATTCAGTTGCCCTTTACTTTCACACACAACCTTCCCCATCCTCCTCAGAAATATCTGCGTTCAGTCATGTTTGTGTTTAAGATATAGCCACAATAATGTATTTACACTTGCCTGTGTCAGACTGGTACAGTGGCCCTGCTCCAATGCAGTTTATATCAGTAATTATGTAACAGTAATAAAGCAGTTGCCCATTGTATTCACTTACAGCCTGCCACATCCCCAAAAATGTCAGTTGGTGTGTAATGCTCTGATATGTGTGATGAGAGTGAAAGATGCAATGCCCACAGTAATGTATTTCACGTTGCTGCTATCATACACATATACACTACCATCCCAGAAGCCATATCAGTAATCATTGAACAGTTGATTAAGCAGTGTCCCTTTTTTTTTAAACACAACCTGCCACCCACTTCACATGAGAATTACTAGATTTTGACTGTTTAAACTTGGGTGCTTGAATTATCAATGTGAAAGAAATAATGAGGAGTGAGCAGCTGCTGCAGGCTTGCCTATTTGGGGCAGGGGGATATGGCATTGGTCTGCCACTTAGAAGGAGCTTTGGAAGTTGTACCTGTGGATTATTGGCCTGCTAAGCACATATTTCCAGCAGTGCTCAAAAGAGTTGTGTGGTTATGCATGTCTCACAGAGTATTTAGCAATTGTTGCACTCAAGAAAGCTGCTGCTGGGGATATGACTCCAGGAGTTGTGGAGGGCAGTTTACAAATCATGCAGAATGATCCTCTACCTACTATCTGACTCTTGCCTTTCTAGAGGCCAAATAAGCTAATAAGACCCCCAGAGGAAGAATGGATGGTATTAGAGCTATCAGCTAGACTGAGAAACTGTCTTGTGCACCAGTGGAGAGAGATAAATGGGTTAGTGTGACAGGCAAAGTTTACCACTGGTAAAGATCTGGTGGATGTGGGATTCTTCTTCTTCTTTCGGCTTTTCCCAGTTAGGGGTCGTCACAGCAGATCATCTGTCCGCTCATGATTGGTAGTGGAGTTTTACAGTGTCAAGTTGCCAGCCCAGCGCCCAACCTTCCCCAGAAGACACACACACACAGACACACCTAGGGCCAATATAGAGTGTCCAATCCACCTACTGCATGTCTTTGGGATGTGGGAGGAAACCAGAGCACCCGGAGGAAACCTACGCGACCACAGGGAGGACATGCAGACTCCGCACAGATGGCACCCCAGCCGAGAATTGAACCAGAGAACCTCTTGCTGTGATACGATCTGGTGGATGTGAGATAAAAAGTGAAATGAAATATATTTCAGTGCATATTATTTAACTTTCTGCTGTCACTCATACCCACTGCTTTTCCTAGAAAACAGTATCAAGAGTCTTCTAACAGTGATTATGTAACTCTCTATACTAATAAAATTTGTATCCTGTGCTGTACGGCTCAATATTTTGTTTTATTTTGATCTTTAGAGTTATACTGATATTGAGCTTTTGTCCACATACTCTGCTTAGTTTCTTCTTGTGATACTTGGTTGTGGCATGGTTGTGGAGTATGGCAGAAGGATGGAATATAGAGCTGGATTGCAATCTAGTTAACAGGTCTACAACATCATAACTTGATCGTTTGAACAGGATTTTAAGTAATCCTTCTAATCCTCTGTTTGATTCAGTAATGGGGCAAGGAGATGCTAATGGCACCATAAATGAAGATGTGCAGAATTCCTTCAATAGATGAGTGAGGGAACTGGAGAACAAATTGTACAACTTTAAATGGCTTCCGTGGCAGAGGTCTCATTCTGAAGCTGCCCTGCAACACAAGGTAGTTACCAGGGGACTGAGACTTTTGAATATGCCCACCTATGGGAACATCTACCCGGAATTTTTACAACAATGGCAGGCACTTAATTTAATTTGAAGTTAAGTATGGACTATATGAAATTATTAATTGACTTTTTTCTGCCACAAGAAAAGGAGTTGCTGACTGAAATCAGGGACCTGCAAGTGATTATTTGTACCAGTTTTCCAATAGAGGTAATTTGCGATTGGTGTGGTATTCTATACAGTGCTATTTTGAACTATGAAAGGAGGCTATGTGCAATAAAAACTAAAAAACTTTTAAGAGACCTGAATGATTTTAAAACTAGTGCCATTTTTATTTCCTGGCCCAGAGACCGAGGGGATCATATAACAACTAATGAAGTACAAGCAGCTCTAGTATTGGCAACAGAAGTATCTGTTGCCTTAGAAACAGCACCGACATCATCAGTACCTGTACCAGTGCCTTATGGGGCTACATGAGTGTTAAGAAAGAACATGGCAGCTGCTTTGACATCTTCAACATTAGAAGCAGTAAATATAGCTGTAAATACAGCCTCCTTAGTAAATCCAGCCCCTTTTTCCTTCAAGGGGCCATTTCCAATACAATCAAAGAATGATCAAGGAGCAGAACCAGAAGGGGCATGTTCGGAGCCTTCAGAGCACAGAGGAGGCACGTATGAGTATGCGAGCCAGGGACAAGATGTAAATGGTCTTGTTTTGAACTTGTCTTCTTTTGCTTTAACATCTGCACAGATTTCATTGCTGAACAAAGGATTATCCTTTGTTCCAGCAAAGAGATCATATAAGGTTGATGTTTTAACTGATTTAAGATTATTTTGTAAGAGTTTAATGTTAAAGTTGATTTCTTCCAACTCCCACTACCTCTGTAAGGGAATTTAAGAAACCTAGCATATGTGTGCCTAAAAATCACCCTGCTGTTGATACGTTTTTGCTGGTCTGTGATAAACAGATATGAGATGCCTATGACGGAGGCCATAGTGCATCTTTTCATAATTTGAGTAAATCTGAGTTTGAGGCCTTAAATGAACTTAAGATAATTACTTGTATAGAAATCAAGCCAGCAGATAAAGGTGGTGGGATTGTAGTCATGGACAAAGACTTTTATTATCAACAAATGTCTAAACATTTAAGGGACACTACTGTATATTTAAGCATTCCCCGTAGATTCTTACAGGGTGTGATGGAAAGAGTATCATTTTTAGTTTTTGATATGTTTATGATAGAGCTAATCACAGAAGACTTGTTTAAATATTTTAATGTGAAATTTCCTACAGTCCTGATATTATACAGGCTATCTAAAGTACATAAAACATGGTGGTGGATGCTCAGTAAACACCTTTTCCATGGATCTCCTAACAAAAACTAAATTATCCTGATTAAAGCCAACAATCCAGCAATAAGAGGAGAAAATTGAGTAAACAGACAATCTACATTCCTATTGCTAATGCACTGGCTTTCAGGTATTTCTTGGCTTAGAAGACACCAATCTGCAGACTAAATATCTCCAGGGATTTTTCCACATGCAAATTCAGGCCTGAGGACATTATTTCATCTACAGTGTATTTACCAGAAAACTAAAACATCAAGATTTTGAAAGAAACAGAAATAATGGAGACTCAAACCATAAAAACAAAACTCTCTGCCATTGCATCTCCTGAAAAAGAAATAATATCCAAGAGGCAGAAAATGTCAAAACAACAAGAAACCGCTAAACAAATAGTGAAACAGAAGTCTGAAACTAGTTTCCACATGAAGGATCTTAAACAAGCTCTCCTACCACTTCAGCCAGTGATACAAAATTTTTCTGTTCAACTCTCTAATTTTGACAGAACGATGAATCAGATAGCTGAATGCATAGACATTATTGAATCCAAAAACCAAGACAACGAATTCCCAGATAAGTAAATTAAAAGGGGAAATTGGTGCCAAAAGCGATACAATACTTGAAATACAGCAGAAACAGGTGGACTTAAAAGCCAGACGTTGACGAAACAATATCTTAATCAGAGGGTTACCCAAGAAATATGAACAATAGTCAACTTCCATCAATAACTAAGCAAATCTTTGCTAGTATACTTCCCCAAGAAAAAAAAAAACAAAGAGATAATAGTCGAGAGAGTCCATCGCTCATTACGTAAAAATCAGACCACTGATACACACCGAGACAATTATATGCCAAGCTACTAAATTAGCAAGCGACACACAAAATTTTGTTGCCAGCCAAAAAACAAAAGATAGTGATCTGGTGTGGTATCAAAGTAACGTTAACACAGGACCGTCCTTTGGAGATCAAGAAAAAGCATCCGAGTCTAGCACCTTACTGCACTGATTTAATCAAGCGCAAAATAAAATTCCAGATGAGATACCCTAACGTGCTTATTTTCCATCAGAACAATGTTAAATATACAGCAGACTCACTTAAAGATGTGAAAGCTGCTTTTTTACAAAGCTTTGGCAAAGCTCCAGAACCTTGAAAGCATGCAGGCTTGATTTAATTAACAACTGCCAAGTTTTACCTTCACTACCTTCTTAATCGTTCTTTAAAACTGTTATCCCAGTTAAATTGAATCTTCAGAAACTAGTCCCTAGAGGAACTTTAATTGCAGCAGCCGTTTGTTGGTGGGAGTGAATTCTTAAAGCACCCTCACGTTACATCGTCCGTTGTCATCTGTCAACGTGACATGGGCATGGAACAGCAGTCAAGATGGCCTTATACATACAATCGGCTTTTCAGCAAAACCGCACATGGAGAAAGACATTGCAAATCTTATTAAACCCAGTAAGTTATATCGCTACGTGACTAGCGCTATTTAATGACTTGCATCAGTAAACTCTGCTCAGTAGATCTGGTCATTTATATTTAAATGCTATTTAACAACTGCTTTATGATCAGACATTTTACTGTATAGAAAAGTCACTTGTTTGTATTATCTAGACTGTGGTACTTGGTTTAAATGTGAGCCTCGTGTCAATGTTGACTGTGATTTACTTAGATATATAATTTCATTAAGTTGCTTCTGTAATATGCCTGGTTAGAAATCTAGAAATATGCTATAAATCTGCAATACTGATTGTAATGCAAATAGCAACACTGATCTGAAAAACACCATCTGTTGGTGGGAGTGAATTCTTAAAGCACCCTCACGTTACATAGTCAGTTGTCATCTGTCAACGTGACATGGGCATGGAACAGCAATCAAGATGGCCTATTTGGTGCTATATTTGATCTAGAATATGGGATCTGACAGCATCCTAGAAAAAATACATTTATCTTTTATTCTACATTCATTAGGCTTCTTATAACGTCTTGGTTATATGGCTTTATACCTTTTACTTGACAATGTACAGACATTGACTCAGCCTACAAAAGGAGATAGTGGAACAGAATTGAGAATCATCTTATGAGCATTCTCTTGTAGCAAATGTTTAGAGTGCCATCTATCTTTCATTTTTGAGCGGGAATAATTTAGAATCGTTAGACCTTTTGTTGAATAATGTTGAATATCGTTGAAGATTATTGTTGTGTTTTAAAATATTTTACTGTTGATGGGTGTTTGGGGAAAGCTTAAAAAGACAATAGTGGCTGGAGAGAAACTATCATATCCCAACTGCCAGAAATGTTTATATATCTATTCAATTCTATATCTTTATATTGTTTCATACCATTTGTTTTATGTATGGTTAGTCAGACATTGGACTTGATTACTCTGTAATACATCTTTAGAATCACTCTCTAATCTCATAATATTACTTGTAATTTGCATTAGCAACACAGAATTGGAAAGTTTGAAACAATGGAAGCTAATGGAAATTAAGCTAAATGTCAAACCAGTAACTAATCCATACATATTCACACCTTAAATGCAAAATTTAGATACCATACAGTCAAAATGCAAGCAAGAGCTATATATTTTAAAACACATATACTAATAAATAATAATGAAATATCTCTGGCATTATGTTTTAAGAGGAGTTAGTGGTAATGTGGTGTTGGTTAAGGGACAACCTATCTTGGATTGATTTAGTAATGTATATTAGTTCAAGATTTGTTCAAGAAATTAAGCATCTAATAACACTAAAATTCAAAGATTACTCTCCCATGATGTCAAATCGTGCTTCACTTTTGGACTATCGTGTAACCTTTCATTTCCAAACTCTTCCAGTTAGGGTGTTTAAGTGGCTAGACACAGGTTTAGTTCTGGTAGAGCCAAGTGCTACTAAGTTAAGCTATATCTATGAAGTTACTAGAGGAAAAATAATTTGGGCACATTAATAAGCAAATTTTCCAAAAAACTGGTAATGATTAAAGTATATCAGAAAACGGAAAATGTGGACAGTAAATTCATGGAACGTGAGAGGATTACAAGATAAGAAAAAGAAGAAGCATTTAATATTCAAAGCTGAGGCCAATATCTTTTTCATACAAGAAACCCATATGTTAGAAAATGAATGGGAGGGAGATGCAAATAGGAGGTGGATAAAAACCATCATGGCATCTGGGGACAGGTCTAACTCCAAGAGGGTAGCGATTATAGTTAAAAAAAATAATAATAATTCCAGGACCCTATACTTGAGTCTAAGTCTGACATAAATGGTAGGTGGTGTTATTTCACAACATTTAATCCTAATATGTTAAAGCCAAGTCTATTTCTGAATGTGTATGGCCCATGCTCAAAACAGCAAGACTTCATCTCTGAAACTCATAATCTTCTCTACAAATTTCGAAATCACTACTTGATATTAGGGGGGACTGGAACTCAGTAATAGATCATATGTTTGCTCGGTCAGGTAAAAAAAACACATATAACCTCCAAGCATCACTTGCCTTAACTGAGCTCATTTCAGACTTCTTCCTTAAACCTGCCTCATTTGTAGAAGATTCAGAGAAAAATAGTTATTATACTTCAAAATGTTCAAAATGCCATAATTCCCGGTCTCTGTTAGATTTCTTTTTAATCTCTGAAGAATTAGCAAGAGGAAAATTAAAATATTCTAGTGAACCCAGGTTCTTATCGGATCACTCTAAGATCATGATAAGGATCAACTGGGCAGATAGATCTATATCAGTCAAATACAACAGATGCAACTGGTCTTTAAATAACAATATACTTCTTAATACAGAAGTGGTCAAAGAAATTTCTGGCATCTTAGCTAAACTAGACAAAAACCTTAACACTAACATTCCTCTTGATGTACAATGTGCAGCATGTAAGGCAACAATTAGAGGTTTTTTATTCAAAAATCTACTTCAGAAAAAGTGAGGAAGGAAAAAGAAAGTAAACTAATTAATGGACTCAAAGATTTAGAAAGGAAACTACAGACAACTCAATGTACTGAATTGGCCAACCAACTAAGTAAATCCCAGAAAGACTTGTTCGAGCTACATCAACAAAGCTGCTCATTACAAGAATTAAAATACATAGATAGATAGATATTCTGAAGGGGCTCAAGTCCCATCTAGAATGCTTGCGAGAATAATGGATAACAAACAGGAAGCTCCTAGAATAACCCTTCTGCAATATCAGGGCAATATATTCAAACCAGACAAATTATAGAATTTAAGTAAATTTATACAGAAATTTATAGCATGAATACCCAACAAACCCTTTGCTATGTAACTGAAGAATTCTTAAGAAATCTTAAATTCCCTAAGGTCAACAGTTGTCAAGCTAATATCTTATCTGCCCCATTTAAACAACAGGGGATAATTGAGGTCATCAAGAAGTTATAAACAGGTAAAGTGCAAGGCTTGGTCAGATACACATCAGACTTTTACAAGACATTCAATTTGAAACTTTCCTCTATACTTTTGAAAGTGTATAACCACATTAGACTTAAAGGGATAAGTGATTTACATATGAACAGCTCAAAAACAATATTTATCCCAAAAAAATAGTGTTGACAGAGCTAATCCTCATAATTATAGACCTGTCTCCCTGTTAAATGTTTATATCAAAATCCTAGCCTCTCTTCTAGTGGAAAAACTGAAGAAGATTATGCCCACAGTCATCTCTCTGGAACAATCTAGATTTATAGCTAATAGGCATTCATGGGACAATACCCTAACTGTAGATTTCATGATGCAACTTATTAAGAAGGACAGGAATCCAAGATAAGCCTTAGTTCTAGATGCCTGCAAAGCATTTGACAAAGTTAGCTGACATTTTTATTCTCAACCCTCTTCCCCTTTGATATCCCAAAGGACTTCATCAGCCTAATTGAAACCTTATATACGTCTCATACATGCCTCTACATAAATAAAATCCTATCAAGCCCCATAAAAATAGCTAATGGAACAAGACAGGGATGTCCACTCTCACCGTTTCTATTTAACTTATACATAGAGCCCCTCTTTGTACACATCTCGCAAAGGACTTTCCTCTCAATCCCTAGAATTTTGAAATCCAAAATAATGTTATCCGCATACGCAGATGACTTAAACATCTATTTTGAACTCCCGAATACCGATCTTAAGAAAATTGTGTCATCAATAAATAAATATTCAGAAGTCTCAAATTACCAAGTTAACCAAAAGAAATCACATATATTCCCCATCAATACCTTAAACCATAGTTATTTTCCAGACTCCCCCTTCAAAACAGTTTATTCCATTAAATATCTTCGAGTAACATTTGACCACAATCACTTATCCATGCTACAAAACAAAATCTAAATAGATGGAAATTATTGAAACTGTTTATAATGTCAATAGCAGCAATTATCAGAATGAATGTTGTACCAAAACTATTATATCACTTTAATGCTACAATATCAACTATCCCAAACTACTTCTTTCAGAAAATAAATAATGAACTCGACAAATTTATTTGGCATCGTAAAGCAGTCCAAATTAGTTATGCAAAATTAATGTGTCCCAAAGAAAAGGGAGGACTGAACTTACCAGACTTTCAGCTTTATTATAAAATTATCAATGTGATTTGACTTATCTCAATATCAAACTCCGCTAAAGATAATGAGCAGTGGTCTCCACTATGGGTTAAGATCTGGCACCAGCATGTGCTCAGGACTAATATTAACCCCAAATCCACTCTCTTCATAACTCCACCTAATATCAGAAGTCTTAAATTAAATAGTATTTTAAAGCATAATGTCAGAAACTTTCAGGAATGGATAAGAACTTTAAAACTGGATAAGGCCCTACCTTTCCTTCAACCCATACATTTAAATCCAATCATCAGTATCAATAATAAAATGGTAAATTTATCATAATATCCATTAATCAAGAAATGTACGATATGGGATATTCATAAATACAAAGACAGAACATTACAAGAACTACATGAAGTCTTAAAGGTTAATAAAAAGTACAGCATCATCTTAAGACAGATTAGAGAGACCCTTCTGTCAACAGTTAAGGATGCACCTGTTAATGAGAAAGATTAAGTAGACTCTTAGACATTCTGGAAAACCTATCCAGTAAAAATAAAGCAATCTCCAATACATATAAATATATTAGTTCCATTTCATATGAAAACTCAATATTATATTCCAAGTATTGGGACATCAGGGGGAAACACATTCTCAGATGAACAGAAACGTAAAGCTATCAATCTCACTGTAAATTTTTCTCCATTCAGAAAAGTAATCTACACACAATTGATTAACAATAACACATATTACACTCCATGATTCTAAGTGAATTTGATTCTAAATCCTTGCCATTATGTATGTATGTGTTGTTCCCACCCCCAGGCAGATCTCCTACACGTTCTTTGGTTCTGCAAATGCTCACAAAACTTGTGGGCCTCTCTTAAGGTACGACTGGACAAGATGGAAAATCATAAATCAACCCTATGCTGGGAGTTAGCAATACTACATATTATGGATTTAAAACTTCCTAAATTGGAACTGCATACTCTAATTACTATATGTTTTCTTGTTAAACTTTATATAACCAAGAATTGGTTAGATCGCACCACACTTACATGGAAGGGTTTTAGAAGCATGGCCACAACATATATATTCTCTCAAAGACTAATTATAATGAATGCTAAGAAACGTGCCTATTACCAGAAACTTTGGAAGCTACTCTTTGAAAAGATCCTAGCCATCTGACAAAAGCTTGTTTCGCTGTATTTTAATACTATGATCTGTTGCCTTAAATATGCTCATACTCTAATACTGTTATGGCTCAACAAAGTAATATTCCTACAGCTTAGAAGTAAAAAGTAGATTAGATATGTACATCTGTTCTTTTATTCTTCATACTTTGCTTAGTAGCACTATTGTAAATATTGTATATAGTTGTGGAAATAGAATAGTGTTGTATAGCAGTTGCTATAGGTAATGGTTATGTAACCAGTATTGTATTTTATTTCACGTTTCTCTTTTTGTATCTGTACTTGATGCACAAGTTAATAAAATGTTATTTGGAAAAAAAAAAACCATGGTTAGTCCACCCATGAGACCGATTGATTGTCTCAAGTATTGGTTGGGCGACAGAACCCTTATCTATATTTGTGGAAAAAAAGTTATGCCCTGTTTTAAATACAGTTAGTAATGTGCTAAAAGATGCAAAAACTTTTCTGAATCACTTGTATGCTGTTGTTTCCAATATTGGTAGAGACTCATCTTTGTAACAATGGACATTGAATCACTGTTCAGTGATTCCTAATGTATGGAGTATTGACAGTGTTAGAGAAATGTTTGTCACTAAACAGAATTTTTCTACTGAAAAAGTTGAGTTAGTATGTACACTGTTAGACATTATATTGGAAAACAATGTTTTTGTTTTTAGGGATGAGTTCTATTTTCAGAGAGTTGGCGTGGCCATGGGCACAGTATGTGCCAATAGCTATGCCAACTTGGCTTTGGCACATTGGGAAAAAGTGTACGTTTTGAATAACAATAATTACTCGGGACAGATCATTTGGTCTACCCATTTTGTGGACGATATTTTTCTTTTATGGGGCGGTTCTAGTGAACTTCTGAATGATTTTGTTAGTTACTTGCATAATACAACTTATTTTTTAAAGTTTAAATGTTAGGATTCAAAGGATGAGATAAGCTATCTAGATGTGGGTATTAGTAGGTCTGACTTAGGGTTATTTAAAACTGCCCTGTTTAGGAAACCTAGTAGCAAGAATAATCTCCTACATAAAAATAGTATGCACCTGAGACGTGCCCAGAAATGTTATTAGAGGACAGACCTTGAGGATGATGAGATTATATAATGATGATGAACAATTAATGTCAGCCTTAGGAACTTTAAAAGATGATTTTTTTGGCCAGAGGTTATTCTGAAAGGGAGATAGATGCTTGTGTTAAACAGTGTCTGTCAGAGAAAGACACTAAACATAAACCTTATTTTTCAGGGAACACCTATGCTGCTACTAGTGATGTTCCTGGCCGTTTGGATAACAGGATCTGGGTTCCACTAACATTTTCTAGTGATGTTAAACTTACTGTCAGATTATTAAGAACAATTGGCATATATTACAGGCCTCTAATGAACTTAAGGGAATAGTAGGTGAAAAAGCAGCTGTTCTACAAATCTTCAGGCTATAAGCGTATAATTGACTCAGAGAGGCACGGCACCTATCCGTGCAGAAGTTGTGTGGCTTGCAAATACATTCACACAGGGTGTAGTTATACTCGTACAGGTATAGGAGTGACTATTGAATGTGACTTCTATGCCAATTGTAGAACGAGAAATGTAATATATTTAAGTTATTATAGTTACTGCCCTGTCTTCTATATTGAGAAGACTAGTTGTTCACTGAGAGAGCGTATTATGGAACATTTAAGGGACATAAAAAATTCCAAAGAGTAATTCTCTAGTGAAACATGTCTGAGGGTTTGTGACATACAGTGGATATAAAAAGCTTACACACCCCTGTTAAAGTGCGAGGTTTTTCTGATATAAAAAAATTAGACCACAATAAATAATTTCTGAAGTGTGAGGTTTTTCTGATATAAAAAAATTAGACCACAATAAATAATTTCTGAACATTTCCTGCCTTTAATAGGTTCATAGGTAGGTACTAGGCTATCTGCCCAAGGACCTTTATAAGCCTAGCCAGAGTGTGTCGGCATTCACCTCCCCATTGATTAATTAACTGAGCCTCTGTCAAGCAGAGCCAATGAAGTGATCCCAGGGGTGTATTTTCTGTTACCCATCCACTCGTCAAGGTTTCTCTTGAAGAGTGTTAGTGAGGGGCTCTACCTAATGTAGTTAGGAATTTTGTTCCAAAGCATGGGGAGTCTCTGTGACAGGAATTTGTCCCTCCAGCATGTTCTATTTATAGTTGTGGTGAGGTTTAGCTCACTAGAGCGCGTGGCTCACAGTGACTTGGATTTCTTTAGGTGGAGCATATCCATCAGTTCTGAGTTGGACATGGCTTTGTAAGTCAGGCAGAGATCACCGCTGAGTAAGCGATATGCCACTGAGTACAGCCGGAGTTTTTTCAGTCGGGCTGCATAAGACATAATGTTTGAGGCCAGTAATCCTCTTGGTGAGGTGCTTTTGTGGTCTTTCCAGCTGTTGGAAGTGTCTTGTGAGGTACATCCCAAATGGGGCATTGTACTCTATGATGGGTCTGATGAGTGATGAGTAGAGGGGCACTATAACCTCTTTATTTCTAGATGCGAACCCTTTAGTAATTAGATGGGCCACATAGAAGGATTTCCTAACTACTTTGGCAATATGATTGTCAAAGGAGAGATTACCATCTACCTAGGTCCACAGATCTCTTATTACCTCTTCTGTATTAAGGGGGCTGCCACCTATGTGGCAATTCGTGGGTGTTTTGTTTTTCCCAAACGGGATGACTATGCATTTTTGGCATTTAGCTTGAGGCCATGACTTTGACACCAAGTGTCTGTCTCAGTAAGGCCTTTTTGAAGGATGTCTGTGTCAGCCAGAGAGTCAGTTATGGCTCCCAGTTTGCAGTCATCGGCGAACTTGGTTAGCCATAGTCCTCCTGTGTTTGCCTGTACTTCTGAGAAGTATATGCCAAACAGTAGGGGTCCCAGGACCGAGCCCTGTGAGATACCACTTGTGACTGATTGATTTAGCGTCGGACCTGGAGCCCACTATTCTTACTGTGTGAGTTCTCTCTGTAAGCCAGTTGGCAACCCATCTTGTGATGTAGGGGTTTATGTTCAGGCTGGTGAGTTTTTCTATAATACCCAAGTGAGGAATGGTGTCGACCACCTTGGCGAGATCAAGGTAGGCTGTGTCAACCACCTTTCCCTCGTCTTTGGCCTTGGTGACTCGCCTTGGTGAGATCAAGGTAGGTTTTGTCAACCACCTTTCCCTCGTCTTTGGCCTTGGTGACTGTCTCAAAGAAGTCAGTCAGGTTTAGTAGGCATGATTTGCCCTTAACAAAGCCGAACTGGGTCGGGTCAAGTGTTTGGAGGTTCCCAATGTCTTTGTTAATGAGTTCCATGATGATGTGCTCCATAGCCTTGCAGGCCAGGCTAGTCAGGCTTATGGGGTGATAGTTACCAGGGTCAGTTGGGGCCCCTCCTTTGTGGAGTGGAATAACCATTGCTGTGCACCATTCTATGGGCACGTAGCCTGTGGAGAGGCTGAGGATGAACAGCGTATTTAGGTGGGGGGTTAGTTCGTTCTGTAGTTCGTGCAAGACGCAGCCTGGGACACCATCTGGCCCCGTTGATGCTGTGTTTTTGGCTTTTGAAAGGGCTGTTTTCACCTGTGCTTCTGTGATTTCCAGGACACTACACTTTTCTGGTATTGTTGTGGGCCTTTTTGAAGGTGAGAGGGAGGTGACGTTTGCACTGAATCTATCTGCCAGGATGTTGGCAATATCAGTAGGTTCAGTATATTTTTTTTACTGTTTTGCACTAGCTCAGAACCTTGTCTAAAAAAGTCACTATGGGGGCAGCAAGAGCCTTGGCCAGTATTCGAAAGCCAAGAGGTGACAGGTGCAAGCCATCTCTTGTGAAGCAACGCGGCTTGTCAAGCATGTCATCCCAGGCTGACAGACACTGGATCCCCTTTGAATGACACCAGAAGCTTAGCCAATTGTTGAAATTGATCATTTTTTCTTTATACTGAGGTATCATTCTTGGTGAGGGCAGGATACTACTCAGGGTCAGGGTCATACCCGCCTGGGCTACATGATCAGAGAGCTCTTCCATGTCTCTTTTCATGTAGTCCAGGGAGGTACGTCTCAGGTCATTTACACCAACATGAACGATGACAGAGTCATATTTGTACTTGTTCTGGAGTGACCCGAGTGCATGTGTTATGTGGCGGATTCTAGCTCCCGACAGGCAGCTAACAGTAACCTTCTCCTTGTCCAGCCTAGTGAGTGGGGCGTCAGTGTGCCTGACTATAGAGCCACCTATTACTAGTGTGTTAGGTATGTTATTTTGCCTTAAGGGCTGTGATTGTGCACCACATTGATTTTGTGTTTTATGTGTTGTCTGGTTTGTGACGGGAGGTGCAGGTTTTTTGGGTGTCTGCTTTGGCGCTCTCTGATGCTTTTGCAAGTTTTTATTTAGAGCCTCCGAGTATGATTTTGTGTATTTATGTGTATTTTTTTCCAGTGCTGATTTAGTAGGTCTGTGTGAGGCTGGAGGTGTGGTGCCAGTGTTAACCTTCTCCTCATGACTCTCTGTTCCAGTCTTGGGTGGAGAGACCTTAGCCTCCAGTTTGTCTGTATAATTGCATCTCTTGCATATGTTAGTGTTTTGTGGTAGGAGGAGAGGGCTGTCTGTGTACATGAGGCAGTTGTAACATTGCCTCAGGATACCCAGGTTCACCAGCTGGACTGGAGAGTACACCCGAAGTTGCCCTTTGGTCATGCCTGAATTGTAGGGTAAGCTGCTTAGTCGCTTGGTTGGTGAGGGGTGGATAATGATCCTTACCCTGCTGGGCAATCAAGTGTCGGGGTATATTAGTGCTTGCTATTAGATCTGAGCAAGTGCTCGACTGTAGGATGCTTTTTGAGTGCTTAGGTTGAAAGTTAGACTAGTTTCAAGTGAAAAACTGAAGAGGAGACTTAGTGCAGCCAGGAATAATTTAGCCCCTTCTCACAGATGAACAGAGAAACTTCCCTCTATCCAAGTAAGGTATGGGCAACTCAGAAACTTGTAACACAGCCCTGAATTCAGCACTAGCCTGAAAACTGGACTATACTAGCTTAGAAATGCGGGAAAGAAGAACATTTTTTTTTTTTTTTTTTTTTTTTTTTTTTATAAAGATAAGGCAAAAACAGTAAAAAGTACACTTAAAACAGCTTTAAACGACTACAAGCGATTCAAAAAGGCTATTGCACTTTAGTGTGTAGCCTACAACAGTTAAACAATTTATTTAAACATAAAACAACTTTTTACAAGTGCAGGCAGTCAAATAAGTACAATATGTGAAAAATAAACAAGCTTTTAAATCACAATAAGTACTTGGAAAATCAGCGTTTAGGCGGAAAACAAAGTACAGCAAGAAAATACAGAAAACTGATACTCAATCACTCCAAAGTCTCTCTTAAGCTAGAAGGCTTGGATCAGTTTAAGGCTTTCTAGTGCTTTCCAGTAGGTTACTTACAGGAAAGATGGGAAACGAGTGCAGATGTAGTCTTCTAAACCAGAAAGTTGAAAGAGATGGACAACTTCCCGAATGAGCAATAAACTAAAATTCCTGTGCCAAGAACCACTCCTCTTGTGGTAGACAGGCTACCTAGTACTTACCACTCCCACTGATAAGCTAGAAGGCTCCACTCCAACACAAAGGCTTGGGGGGGGGGGGCTCAGAAGCTTACAAACAGTCCTGGATACAGCAAATATGTACCTGGACTAGACTAGTTACGGGAAAGGTGGGGATCAAGCGCAAACATGGGCTTTAAAAACAGAAAGCTGAGAGAAATGGAAAAAAACTGCCAAAACGGCCAATAAACTACAATTTCTGGGCCAGAACCACTCCTCTTGTGGTAGATAGGCTTCCTACTGCTTACCACTCCCACTGATAAGCTAGAAGGCTTCCCTCCAACACAGAAAGGCTTACCAACAGTCCTGGATACAGCAACTCTGTATCTGGACTAGGCTAGTTACAGGAAAGGTGAGAAACAAGCGCAAGTGCGGCTTTTCAACCAGAAAGTTGAAAGATATGGGGAAAAAACTGCCCAAACGGCCAGTAACTACAATTTCTGGGCCATGAACCACTCCTCTTGCGTTAGGCTACCTAATGCTTACCACTCCCACTGATAAGCTAGAAGGCTTCCCTCCAACACAAAAAGGCTTGGGGGGGGGGGCTCAGAAGCTTACTAAGAGTCCTGGTTACAGCAAATCTGTACCTGGACTAGACTAGTTACAGGAAAGGTGGGGAACAAGCGCAAATGCAGACTTTTAAGCCACCAAGTTGAAAGGGATGGAAAACTACCTAAACGGCCAATAAACTACAATTTATGGGCCAAAACCCACTCTTCCCATGGTAGATAGGCTACCTAATGCTTACCACTCCCACTGATAAGCTAGAAGGCTTCCCTCCAACACAGAAAGGCTTGGGGGGGGGGGCTCAGAAGCGTACTAGGAGTCCTGGATACAGCAAATCTACCTGGACTAGACTAGTTGCAGGAAAGGTGGGGAACAAGCGCAAACACAGGCTTTTGAATCAGACGGTTGAAAGAGATGGAAGAGCTTCCCAAACAGCCAATAAACTATAAATTCTGGGCCAGAAACCTCTCCTCCTGTGGTAGATAGGCTACCTAGTGCTTACCACTCCCACTGATAAGCTAGAAGGTTTCCCTCCAACACAGAAAGACTTGGGGGGCTCAGGAGCTTACAAACAGTTATGGATACAGCAAGTCTGTATCTGGACTAGACAAGTTACAGGAAAGGCAGGAAACAAGCTAGGAATTTTTTTTGTTACAGAAAAGCAGCTAAAACAGCAGTAAATACAATTCAAATGCAGTGCAGGCTAGCACACGTGTATCAATATTACAACAAATACAGTTTAATTAAATTAACAAATGACTAAAAAACAAGTGCAGAAGGCATTAAATTAGAAGGCTACTAACAAGCAGTAATAAGTGCAGAGTAAGAACAACTGAACAGATAGCACGCAGAAACTAAGACAGTTACAGTAAGAGCAGCTGAATATATATATATATATATATATATATATATATATATATATATAATTTTTTTTTGAGGGAGGATACAAAGCAGGATTAAGAAGGTTACAGGGGTTGGTCTTCTCAAATGCTCTCTTTGTACACAGTAGGAGTGCCTGAAATCAGAATATGATCTCAGTGCACGCGGTTGAGTGAGCAAATGAGATAGGCCCAGAAGGAGTATCCAAATACAAACTTACAAGAGGGGCAGGCAGTTTCAAAGCCACCAAGATTAACACAAAGACAAGAACAGGGTGGGTTGTGAGGGAGAAACACAGTGGAGACAAGAGACAGAAATAATACAGTATCACTATAAATAATAGGCAAGTGTATAAATACACCACAGTGGAAATTAAATTGCAAAAAGTGTACTTAGTTTGGAGTAGATTCCAACTCTGCAGCTCACAGCAAATCAATCAGCTTTCCAGCAGTTCACAGAAATGCAGTCTGTATTGGAATTACAGCAATGAAAATATACCTCAGGCAATGACTAACAGCTAGGATGTGGGCTAGCTCAACAACCCCCTCCCTGAAACTAGCATCTGAGCTACCCTGAGAAAAAATACAGTGGAGACAAGAGACAGAAACAATACAGCACCACTATAAATAATAGGCAAGTGTATAAATTCAGCACAGTACAAATTAAGTTGCAAAAAATGTACTTATCAGTTTGGAATAGATTCCAGCTCTGCAGCTCACAGCAAATCTATCAGCTTTCCATGACCTATAACCTGTACAATTCAATTGAAAAACAAACAAATTTGGTAGGGGAAAAATATAAAAAATAAAAGTACAATACGCTGGTTGCATAAGTGTACACACCCTTAAACTAATACTTTGTTGTGTGTGCGCACTCTTAAACTAATACTTTGCTGAAGCACCTTTTGATTTAATTACAGCATTCAGTCTTATTGGGTACATACCTGCCATCAGTTAGAGACTCTGATTAACCCCAAATAAAGTTCAGCTGCCCTAGTAGGATTTTCCTGACATTTACTCAGTTGCCTGCTACACCAAAAGCCATGGTTCGCAGAGAGCTTACAAAGCATCAGAGGGATTTCATTATGGAGAAAGGTACAAAAAAATTTCCACAGCATTAATTTATACCATGGAACACAGTGAAGATAGTCATCAAAAAGTAGAGAAAATGTGGACAACAGCGACGTTGCAAAGAACTGGACGTCCCTCCAAAATTGATGAAAAGACAAATACAAAAACTGGTCAGGGAGGCTGCCAGTAGCTCTACAACAACACTGAAGGAGCTGCAGGAATTTCTGGCAACTACTGGTTGTGTACTACATGGGACAACAGTCTCCCATAGTCTCCATGTGTCTGGACTATGGGGTAGGGTTGCATGACAGAAGCCTTTTCTTTCACAGAAAAACATCCAGGCCCGGCTAAAATTTGCAAAACAATATATCGGGTCTCCCAAAAGCATGTGTAGAACTTTTTGGCCACAATTCCAAAATGTACGTTTGGTGCAAAAACAAAACTTCACATCACCAAAAGAACACCATCCCTATGGTGAAGCATGGTGGTGGCAGGTATCATGCTTTGAGGTTGCTTTTCTTCAGCTGTAACTGGGGGCTTTAGTCAAGGTGGAGGGAATTATGAACAGTTCCAAATACCAGTCACTTTTGCCCAAAAACTTTCAGGCATCTGCCAAAAAGCGGAAGATGAAGAGGAATTTGACCTTTCAACACAACAATGACCTCAAGCATACATCCAAATCAACAAAAGAATGGCTTCAGCAGAAGAAAATTAAAGTTTGGGAATGGCCCAGTCAGACTCAAGACCTAAATCCAATAGAAAATCTGCGGGGTGACCTGTAGAGGGCTGTGCACAAGAGATGCCCTCGCAATCTGACAGATTTGGAGTGCTTTTGCAAGGAACAGTGGGCAAATATTGCCAAGTCAAAATGTGCTATGTTGACAGACTCTTACCCAAGAAGACTGAATGCTGTAATTAAATCAAAAGGTGCTTCAACAAAGTATTAGTTTAAGGGTGTGCACACACAACAAAGTAGTCGTTTAAGGGTGTGCACACTTATGCAACCAGTGTACTGTACATTTTTTATTTTTTAGATTTTTTTTCCCCCTAACAGATTTGGTTTTCATTTGAATTGTACAGGTTATAGGTCACATTAAAGGTGGGAAAAGTTTGGAAATGATTTATTGTGGTCTCATTTGTTTATATCACAAAAACAGGGGTGTGTAAACTTTTTATATCCACTGTACATTTAAATTTTTAGTTTGAGATTTTATTGGATAGCATCAGGGGTGGTGACGTCAAAAATAAAACTGAGGCAGCAGAACAGAAATAGATTATTGATTTTAAAGCGTATAGACTGCCTGGT
>NC_056731.1:1630476300-1630646300 GCF_019279795.1 Protopterus annectens | reverse complement strand
GGGGCTCCCACTTCCAAAGCAGGGAGTAGTAAGCCACCACCCGACAGAAAAATGGCACAATGACTTAACTTTAAGCCTTCCAAGCCATGCTCATCTACCTGCTCCCTTAGGAGGAAAGTTCGCCCTGCATGCAAAAAACTGGGAACTCATTACCCAGGACTAATGGATTTTGAACATAGTTTCCCAAGGATACAGATTCTACTTCCACACACTACCAACCCCAAATGGTTGGCCAGACCTACCCCCAAATCAATGGGTGGAGGCCCAACCGCAGGTTCTCTCTCTTCTCAGTATCAGGGCTATTCAACCTGTCCCAGCAGAACAAAGGGGACAAGGTTTTTATTTAAGACTTTTTCTGGTACCCAGAAAAGACAACTACTGGCGTCCTATCCTGGACCTCTATATTCTCAACACCTTTCTGGTGGTTCCAAAATTCAAAATGCTAACTCTTCAACAGCTTCTTCCTATGCTAGCCAAGGATGCCTGGCTGGCAACCCTGGACTTAAAGGAAGCTTACCTGCACATCCTAATAAGAGGATCCTGCAGATACCACCTGCGTTTCAGGGCGGGCTCCATGCATTGTCAGTTCTCTGTACTTTCCCATTGGCTTATCTACTGCGCCCAGGGTGTTCACAAAGTGTCTAGCTCCAGCCATTGCATTTTGCAGACAGAGAAATATTCAAATTTACCCATACTTGGACGATTGTATGATTCAGGCAGAAAGCCAGGACTTGCTATTACAACACCTGGCATTCATAAAGAAACTTCTAACCTCACTGGGGTACACCATCAACGAAAAGAAATCTCACCTAGTACCCTGCCAACAGATTGTATTCCTGGGAGCAAACTTGAACAACTTCCCAGATGGCATTCCTCATTCCAGAGAAACAAGTTTATTCGACAACCTACTTCAAACTATTGGCCTCAAAACACCAGCTATCTGCAAGGAAAATACTGCAATCTCTGGGGTTCATGGCCTCTTGCATTCTAATAATTCCATATGCAAGACTGCATATGAGGAAACTCCAGTGGTATCTAAAAAGCCTATGGTATCAACATTCTCAGGACCTGGAAACAATGATTCCCATCATTCCTTTTATAAGGACAGAGTTCCTTTTTTGGACAGAGGCCTGCTACCACAACAAGGGACTCCCTTTCACTCTACCCCCTGCCCCTAACAACAGACGTGTCAGACTATGCATGGGTGGCTCACATGGCAGGGCAGTGCATTCAGGGCAAGTGGAACCAGAGACAGATGCACCTGCATATCAGTCAAAAAGAAATGTTAGCTGTACAGAATGCTCTGACAGCCTTCAAAGACCGTACTCTTCCAGGACAACTATTGGTAAAGACAGCCAACACCACAGTTATGTGGTACGTAAACAAGCAGGGGGGAATCCACCCATACCCTCTCTGCAGACTAGCCATGGCTCTGTGGAACACAGCCTTGAGCTACTAAGTACACCTACAAGCGTAATTCCTGCCAGGCAAACTAAATTCACTGGCAAACGACTTAAGCAGAAATCTCATGGACCCACACGAATGGAAACTAGAACCCAAAATATTCAACCTCTTGAGGAACAAATATGGGACTCCAGATGTAGACATGTTTGCCTCCCCTCAAAACTACCCATTGAACAAATTCTGCACAAGAACTCCCCACAGCCAAGCTTGGAAAGTGGATGCTCTGTCTTTTACTCGGGAAAGCCTCTCGGTTTATGCCTTTCCCCCTCTGTCTCTCCTCTCAAAGGTTCTACTAAAGATCAAACAGGACAAGCCAAGGACAATGCTGATTGCACCAGACTGGTACCGCCAGCACTGGTACCCCTTCTTGCGCAGTATGACACTGCTACAACCATGGCACCTGCTTCAGACCCCTTCCCTACTGTCTCAGCAGGCGGGCCAGATTCTGCACCCTCAGCTTCAAACCCTGAACTTTGCAGCCTGACTTATTTCTTGAGCTCTTCTCCAGCATCCCTCTGTAAGCAAGTGCTGGATGTCATTATGGAAGAAAGGAGGCCTAGTACTAGAAAATCCTATGCTGAAAAGTGGAAAAGATACTGTTACTGGAACCAAGCTCAGGGGATGGGCACAACGGTGCCCAGCTTACCTCATATCCTAGAGTACTTAACAGAAATGCTCCACAAGGGCCTATTCTTCTCGTCAATTAAAATTCATGCCTTTGCCATTTCAGCACATTATAATACTGTGCCACCCCTCTTCTCTCGCCCCTTGCTAAAACAATTCCTTAAGAGGGGCCAAAAATTTAAGACCCCCCAGGAGAACTCCCACTCTGGGACCTTAACTTTGTATTGGAAAAGCTCACTCTTCCCCCCTTTGAGCCAGCTGCTTACAGCAGAGTTGAAATTCCTTTCTTGGAAAACAGCCTTCCTTCTAGCCATCACCTCAGCAAGAAGAGTGTCTGAATTACAGGCCCTCATGGCAGTGGAACCATTCATTGTCTTCCAATCGGACAGGGTTTCCCTCAGGACTAATCCTTCCTTTATGCCCAAGGTGGTGTCAAGTGTGGCCCTAAATCAGTCCATTCATTTGCCTACTGTTTTCCCTAATCCACAAAACAAAAGGGAACGAATACTGCACTCTCTGGATGTGCACAGACAACTTAGATTCTATTTGGACAAGACTTAGCCTCTCAGAAAATATGAACAGCTGCTAGCTGGCTTTGTTGCAGGGGCAGAGGGGAAGGCCATTTCAAAGCAAACTATTTCCAAATGGATAGCCCAATTGCATTCATTTCTGCTACAAGTACCATGGAAACCCTACCCAATAGGGAATAAGATCACATTCCACCAGGGCTGCATCTACCTCTGCTGCATTTCTCAGAGGAGTCCCTACCAGGGACATTGTAGAAGCTGCTACCTGGAGCTCTTTACATACCTTCACCAAGCATTACCACATGCCTATCTTTTCTAAATCCAGAGCTGGATTTGCCACTGCAGTCTTGCAGGGCTTAATAGCTGGCCCTAATGCTTTTAACTTCCTCCTCCCTTCCTTAGCTTTGGGAATCAACCCAAATGTGATGACTGCAACAGTGAAATACAAAGAACATAGTACAGTTGTGTACACTTACCATAAATGTAGATGTTTGAGTGTATTCACTGTTGCAGTCCTGATTACCCTCCCTCCAGCCCCCTAACTTCTCTTGGCTCTACCTTTCCTTCTTGTTGGTATATTTATTTTTTCTTGTGTATTTGCTTTTTGATGGGGGTGTACCATACCATATAGTTGCTTCCTATTGTGGGGGCACCCGACATCTGGGGCAAGAAAAACTGATGCAGTGGCATCGGCTGCATGTTTTATACCCCTGACAACCTGACGTCAGGGAAGAAGCTACAGCATCCGGCTCACAAATCCGAAGACTCTGGTATTCAGGCCAGCTGAGGGCTACCTGCAGGCAGATAACCCAAATCTGATGACTACAACAGTGAATACACTCGAACATCTACATTTATTGGAAGTGTACACAACTGTACTTTCCTACACCCCCAAGCACATACATACAAACAAACAAACACACACACACACACACACACACACACACACACACACTCGCTCTCTTTTTTTACATATGTTTGTATGCACTCTTTCCAAGGTTGCACAAATTCTGAGAAACAGGAAATTTTTTACTGATCAAGCATCTTACCTTTACTGTGCGAATTGTGTGAACTCACAATTAAGAGCAGTACCTGTGACAAAACAAGTTTTGATGTACAAAGAAGTTGACAGCATGTAAAAGTGATATCACAGATGTAATGTTCTGCGAATTGATGAAGTGCGTGACTGCTGTAACCCTCCTGGATAAAAGAGATGTGGTATGGAGAGAGTACTGGCATGTATGAAGTGAAAGTGCTGCTGCAGAGTAATAAAGATGAGCATCACAGTCACTGGTGGTATGTCTTGGGAAGGCAAGATTGAACATAGGATGTAACAGGAGTGTCCAGTTTTGCCATACCAAGTCTGTGTTAGTGACTGAATTATTGGCCAGGAGAGTGAGAAGTAGGGTAAAGAGTCTTGTGTGGACAAAGTTGGGGCCAGCTCTTTTAATTTACTTGTGGATTAGATGACTTGCTATTGGAAGAAGCAAGGAAAATCCTTTCACACATACTGTATAACTGTACAGCAATTATTAGTGTATGGAGCTTTTCTCTCTAGGTTGCCTGTGTAAATGGGTCACAACACAAATGGATGTACTTGTAAACATCAAAGTACAAAAATCTTGAGTGGCTAACAATTAATTCCAAAGGATCAAAAACCAAAACAGTGAAAAAATGAAATACTTGCGTCTTTTGCAAGGGAGCAAGCCTGCCCTACACCCCCACACACCTTGATAATTATATATACCAACTCTGAGATCACTCTGCAATGGGAAAAGACAATTTCCTCACTCCCCACTGTGAACAGTCTTGCATGGACTTAATTATAGCAGAAGTGATCAGAGAAGTTTCAGTCACTTCTGCCAGTGTTAAACACATTTGAGATTACGATTGTTCGATTATATGGAGTGTTTCCAAATGGGCAACTTGGCTAAAAAAAAAGTATAAATACATTATCTGATTTGTCTAACTTTGATACTACTGACTTTATAGCTCCAATATAAATGGCAGTTCTTGTAATATACTGTGGAAAAAGTCATGGAAATTTGACTTGCTGTTCTATGGTGCCAGATTTGTATTGAGTAAGAGATTGAGTTCAAATGGAAATATTTTGGTTGTTGACACAGAAAATATCTAACCATGTTTTTCTTCTGGAGAGAAACAATAAATATTACAAAAATGCATTATTTCCAAAATAATACCTCTGTATTAATGCTGGAATATTTTCTTTAGTTCAGAAATCCTTGATGGCAAGAAAGGAAGAGTCCTTGGACTGGAATTGTACATAAAGCAAAACATTTCAACTCTGCTTCTGTGGGGTGGTATGTATATACATTCTCTTATTTCCAGGCACATTTTTTTTAAGTTTATTTTAACTATATTTAATGAAAATTCTGACCTGCTTGTCTGGTGTTGTGAAGGCACAGTCAATTATGATGCATAAAATAATGATGATTATTTTTTGATTTTCCCTAAGTCTGTCTGTATAGACTTTAAGAGATTTTCAGGTCATTAGCTGTGAATGATCAGCAGGTTTACATATTCATTTGTACAGGTCACTATGTTAGCTATTCCTGCTGCTTAATGAGATTATTCAGGAATCTGCCACTGTGATACCCAGTAGAAACGCAGCTGGCTGTCCAGGCATCAGCCTTAAATGAAGAACATATCACTCTTCTGCATAATGTAGGAAAACAATGTAGGAAAACAATATCAGTGCATACAAAGGGAAGAGTCAGGAAAAAAGTGCCACTGTGTGTAAAAGCAGAAAAAAAAATCTGAGATGTCAGAATTAAATTGCTTGGTCAAAGTTCTGAATTTTCAGAATATGTGTGGGAGTAAGCAGTTGGAGAAGAAAAGAAGACTATATTAAAACAGCAATGATTTGTATAATGACTGAAGCTTAGCTTTTTTGTTGTATATTCTGCTTAGTTAATGTAGTTAATTACCAAGGCCCTCTGAACACTTTGTGCCTTCATTTTTTTCATGGTTGTTGGACTAAAGAGGTTACTTCTGCGGTTATGACATTGTAAGAGGCATTTTTCACTATATTATTAGTCTGCAACTCAATGCACACACATATAGACATGCATTTGTCTCTCCCTGTAAGTGTATGTGCTCATGTATCTGTGTGAGTTCATACACGTGGCAAGTCCACTGTTTCCAGACAAGAACTGAGCCATAAGTAACCTAAATTCAGAGTGATAAACAGAATAGTGCAGCACCAAAGATATATTATATCACAGTTAACTGTGGTAAGGATACACCTTCTTGCATAATACAAAAAGTTCTGGTTATCTACTGTAGAATGTTTGGCCGCTTCATAAATTTATGCTAGTACTGCAAATATTGCTCTAATTAAGTCTGTTAATTACAGTTATCTCTATAAACAGTTTTCTTCTCAGACTTGTTCCTGAAACAAGAAATATTATACATTTTCCCTTTATATAGAGGCATAAAAAGTTCCACATTATGGGGCCCTGGAGTAGAAAGACCTATCGCTATTTTTGCGTTTGGTCCTTAGGACAGAGAATTTCATTATAATCTGGTTGATATGTACACTATGCCCTCTGTATAACTCTGTGGCTTTCTGGCAACTGAAGGACAGGTCTCTTTTTAGCTTAAATTATGAATTAGGATTCCAGTGTAAAAGTGACCTCTAATATTGATGAAAGCTTTTCAAGTATTTATAAGAAGAAACAATGACATTTCACATTGAGAGCGTAGAGGATAAGCAGCCCTTTTCAATATATAGTGCCTTTAGGTGTGGTAACAGCACAGTGCTAGTGCTATGTAAATGGAGTCCGTAATCAAGCTTTGAGAGGATGAGGTCTGTACTGATGTTTTCCTGTGTCTCATTAATGAAGTACTGTTTGACCAAGTAACATTCATAAAGATTGATGTTGCCCTTTCAGTCATTTTGGGAGTACAACACAGAGATGGGTCAAACCATACCCTTAAGTAAATGAAGGAATCAAGCTGTCATTGTGCTACCGTATTGAAAGGCTATACTCTGCATTCTTTCTCCACTAAACAGGGAACTGTGTATGTTTGTGACATGAGCTTATTTTTCTTAGAGTTAATTAGGCTATTCAAACTTGATAATGTTTATAGATTCATGATAAGCACATCTCCTATGGCTTTATTGGTGGGACATTTGTTGATTAAGGTTAGACTGTCGCTGTGAAACAGCTAATCAATCACTAGTTGCAGTGGAGCAGGTACTGTTGGTAATAATGGAAATAGTAAATGGTCCAAGAAACTAAGACTTGTGGTACATCTCTATTTGTTGTGTTAGGGCAGGAAGTGGTACTTTGGACATCTATTGCCTGCCATACTCATTCTGAAGGAGTCAAAAGCTTTAGTAGTGCTCAGTATAAACAGCTATTAAGACCCCATCTGTAATAAGGTGTGCAGTTCTAGAAACCCATTTTCTCCAGAACATGACTAGGAGAGAAGTAGCATAGAGAAAGGCATCAAAATGGTGCATAGATTTTACCAACAGCTGTATAAACAAGCACTAAGATCTTTCAATATGAACGGTCCTGAAGAAAGGATGCAGACGGGGGGATAGGACAGAAATGTTGAAGTAACTCAAGGGGCACTAGAGAGTCCATTTTGAGGACAGTTTTTTAAAAAAAAAAAAGCGATATACGGGAACAAAAAGACAATTTTGAAGATACATTAAACAAGGATTACATTTGGTCTTTTAATGTGAACAGTCTTGAAGAAAGGAAGGGAATGTGGCATAGGGCAGGAATGCATAAGTATCTAACAGGACTATACAGAGTCGAGACAATTTTTTGAAAAAAAAGATATGAGAACACGATGAGACAGTTTGAAGATATGTTAAAACAAAAGATGAAAGGCTCATAGCAGCTCAAAATTATACACTGCATAAAAGTTGGTTCAAAAATCTATAGAAAACTCAAGTGATATGGGAAGATGTTAAGTTCTGCAGTACAGAACTAGAAACAAGTACACATTTTGTTGCTGGTTTTGCAGTTTTTCTCTGTACTGAAAGGGACAGTAATGTGGCAAGATTAAGTTGGAGGCTTTGCAAAGATTGTGATGTACAAGTTTACTGGTTTTAGGTAAGTACTAACAGTCAAGCTGCACACAATTACAGGTATAGCAGTTAACTCACATTCATAATTTCCTTTCAACCTCAAGGAGAGCAACACAAGATAAACCAGGGGGAAAAACGGAGGCTGCCCATCTAAGTATTTAAGCTTACCTTGAAGATGTCAAGGGTTGTACTCTGCTTGACATGTAATGGACGTTTGTTCTAGAGATTGGGGATATGCTGGGATATGACTGTATATCAGCATGTTGTATTTATCTGTTAAAGGTTTAAAACCTTTAACTGGGTATTCAGGTAACAGTTTATTCTATGAAGGAACAGGAGATCATTATAGGTCGCCTGTTTCATGGCTAGAAAAGCTAGACATAGATCCCCATGGAGGGATAAATAAGAGATTGTGCAGAGGGAGAGTGCTGCTAGTTTGTCCTGATAATTAAGATTTTTTGAGGCCACTGATATTTTTAATTATGAATTTCTGATGTCTCTCATGTTGGGTGATATGTTCAGACAAATGTCTACCAAGAGGGGCATTTTATTCATTAACGTGTCTGAGGAAATATGAGTTCAGGGGGATTAAGACTTATTTGAATCCAGAAGTAGTGCATTTGGAAATTAGATGAGCCAGATAAGAAAGCTTTTCAAACTGCTGTTGAGACATGATGGCCAAAATATAAGGAAGTATCAACAAAGGTGCCTAGATCCCTTACAAGAATATCTGATTAGATGTATGTCACCGATATGGTATCTCAAAATCTGTTGTTTATCAAAATGAGCTATGCTCCATTTTTTTACATTTAATTCAAGACCTTTGTCCTTGCAGCGGTTGATAACATCAGTTAGAAGGTTAGGATGTGAAGCAATTGCCTAGTTGATGATATGAAGGTATGCAATTTTGATGTCAGAGAAAGGAGTGAGATTTTTAAGATTATCCTGGATTAGTGCAGAGACGGATGATGTTCTTCATATTGATCATTGCTACAGTAGCCTTAAGCTATATGGGTTATATTCTACAAGGTGATAACAGCCAGCCATCGTTCAAAGCTTCAGGGCATCTTCCATGCACCCAAACAATCAGCTTGAGATGAGCTGACTGAAAAGATAAGTTTGGGCACCAAGCCCTTCAGAGCTTTCCTGCTGCCAAAGAGTATGCTCCTCTGAGGCTTTCAAGGATCGACTGTCATCTTGTGCTGTTCCTTTGCTAGGCAGATAAGTTCTCTCTGAGAAAAAACCTTCATATTTAAAAAAAGTTGCTTGTCTGATAACACTTTCCTGTTCAGTAAAGTTGTTTTAAAGCTAGGAGTTTCTGTTTAACAGACTGTCATGAGACTGTATTATACTTTTAAATGGGAGTATTTTTTTTCATGTCAGTTTAAAAGATCTTTAAATTATTTAAAATGATTTTTCTCTGTGGAGAAATTATGTATGTTTTACTTTTTGGTGTTGACAATATGTTTTGAAGTGCTTTTTACTGTGTTTTTTTTCTTTTTGCTAAAAAGTGACTTTCAAAGACTTTAAATTTGTACTGGCATTTGCTACCTGTTTTCCCAGGGGAAAAGGCACCATTTCCAGCTTGACCATAGAACAAACTGTTGGTTCACTGCTTGGTGCTTCTTCCAGCAAAAAAAAAAAAGACAGAATTAAGCAAACAGTCTTTGCTACCACAGCAGGCATGCAGTTTCCCTCAGTGACTCTGCTTTGGTCATTTAGTTATACATCCGACCATTCATCTTTTACCCTGTATCTTTCTGGTGTAGCACGTACTACCATTAGGGACCAAGGATTAGCCACATCCTCTTTAACTGTTGGAGTCCCCTTTGTGGGCAAAGGAGAGCCACTCTCACCAGTACTATGAAAAGGAACAGGAATGGCTTCCCTGTTTTGTCAAAATGTTGTACCCATCCCTGGGAAAACTGCTGCTGCCTTTAATAACACTGTTGGACCCATTTCTCTTGTCAAGAAGAAACAGAAAACAAAACATGTACCTACTGCTCAACTTTCCTTGAACAGGAGTAATTTACTATGTCTGGCTCAGTTTAATTCGGGCCATCAATCCTTCTTATAAAATAGTTTGGTAAAAGAAAGAAAGATATATCTCTTTTCTAGAAGAGCTTTAAGGTTCTGAATCTGTACAGGAGGATGAAAGGATAAATACCATTTTTTTTCTCTTCAGATTTCTGATTCATACTCACAGGAGAGCTTAGTTTCTGATTCTCCCTGAGAAGGTTTATCTTTCTCTGTGACTATTTCCAAAATGGCCCAGTGTTTTCATAGGGAGGACACTGAGGTTTCTCAGTCCCTCAGAAAATACTCTGACCTGTTACAGAAGAAATTTCCAGAACCTTCACCTATTTCTCCAGTTCTGTCAGTTTTGGAGGATTTGCATGTATAACTGCCTGAATTCCTGACAGTCAGTCAGCTAGCTCTAAGAAGGAAGACAGGATGCATAAAGTTCCTCAGTCTTTAAGTTTTTGTATACTTTTCCCAAACCTGACCTAGCAGCTACAACTTTAGTAAATCCTACTGCTACTAAACATTTAGTCAATTCTAATTTTACTCTTTTTGACATGGACGGGAAGATTATTGGTAAGTATGGAGAAAAAGTGTATATGCTTCTGCTACTTTGAGTTTCAAAAGTTTGAATTGTCAGGCATTGTCAATGTTAAGGTTTGTTCTAATTAATTGTGAAAGTATGGCAAAACAAGAAAGTAACTGGAACCATGAGCAGGGATAAAACAACAGCTGTTTGTTCAAAAAGTATAAAGTCTGCAACTTACTTGAAAAGTTGCGTTTTGTAAAAAAATAAGAGATGTTTATTCCAAAAGTTTAAAATCCACAATTTACTTAAAGAGCAAAGAACACTTTCACCTAGATAGGCTTTTCACACAAAAATCTGAACAACTCATTGTGTTTAGCTTATATAATCAAGATGCAGTCACATGATCAAATCACAAGTTAAAATTGTAGTCGTATGATGAAAGCACAAGTTAAAGCTAGTCACATAAGATTAAAATAAAATATAAAAGCTGTATAAAATTATACGTAAAAATATTTATAAGTAACAACGAACAGTTACAAATAAAAAGTAAAAACACTAAATGATAATGCTATTTATGTAATTTTCATTTTTAAAACATATAATATGGAAACAAATACAAGTTCAGTATATTTGAGTATGTAAATACTTCAAATGGGGCTTGATAAATAGAAAACTAAAAGAGAGAATAGGTCAACACATGTCAGGCATCAGGAGAAGTGTTCAAACAATTGCCTTATACAAACATACTCTTAATACAGACCTAACCCACTCCTTTAAATTTGCTACTTTGCAAGTTATACGTGCACCACTCGGAGGGGGTGACTTAAAATTGTATACAGAGAGGATAGAACTGCAGTGGATTTTTAGAGTTAAGGCACACATACCATCAAGCCCTATTTGAAGTATTTACCCCTGGTCATGGTTAAAGTTACTTTTTTTTATTTTGTCAGTTTTACCATATTAGTGACAGACTTGTCACTGCACTGATACTGTTGTTTTACTTTTAATTGTGAAAGTATGAGGAATGTTTTGTCTGCAGTTTCTCCTTGTGAGGAAAAATCTGCTTTAATTAATTTAGTTTCTTCTATTGTACAGGTCACTATTCATTGTTTACAGTGTGTGTAAGATTCAGTTGATACTTCTTCAACGGCTTTGGCCACTGGTACTGTATTGAGTAGGTTTGCCTAACTGTGTTCTTAGAACTTCCAAGATGATGTTAAAATTTAGATTTTATATTCTACTTTAGATAGATGTTTAGGTTTTGAACCCTCTGCTTCAGAAGTGATCAAAAAAGTATGACAAGAGGAGTAAGCTAATACCTGTTTTACAAATTTTCTAAGGGATTTTCTAACCTCTAACCCAGTTTGGGCAAAAAAACCCAAAACAAACAGCCTTAGCAAAATGCAGATAAATAAATGTTAAGGAGTTGAAAAAAGAATTCACAAATGCATGCCCCAAAACCAAGGACAGTCCAACAAGTCAGACTGTTTAAGAGACCTTGCCCCCCCCCCCCCCCACCTCATCAGGACATTGTTTCTCATGGGATCTATGATTCTCTTGATACTTCTGGCAAGACTCCAGACTACAAAGATATAATTATATCTGAAGTCTCTTTGGTCCCAGCACAAACATCCCTCGTCTTTTCAAATCCCAGTGCTGGTGTTTGTCAGTCGGGATATCATTAGAAGATAGCAAATATCCTTAAATCCAGGTCTCCCCTTTTCCATCCCCATTCCAAAGCAGTCAGTCACCTTCGGTCCCTGTGACCTGTTCAAGTTTTGTTACAGACAATGCCACAGTCATGTGGTATGTCAACAAGCAAGGGTGAACCAAATCATACCCCCTTTGCAGACTAACCGTGTTAGCTTGGGATATAGCTTCACAGCACAATGTCACTTTACAGGCATCCTACAGTCCTTCAGAGTAAAATTGTGTGACAGACAAGCTGAGCAGGACAAAGGTAGACCCTAATGAATGGAAACTAGATCAGGGGGGTCTTCCAAGATTTCATCCATCTGTGGGAAGTTTCTCAGGTAGACCTGTTTACCTCCTTTTTGAACAATCAGCTGGCAATATTCTGCTCCAGAACCCCATGCAAAAAGGCATAGAAGACAGATGTATTTTCTTTTCCTTGGATAAGAATGTACCTGTATGCTTTTCTACTCTTTCCACTGATATCCAGGGTACTTCTGAAGGTTCAGAAGGTGTCCCCCAAGATCATTATGGTGACTTCCTTCTGGCTTGGGCAACAGTAGTACTCCCTTCTTTTAGAATTGGCCAGGGGTGGTTACCACAGGCTTTCTCATACACTGGATGTACTCACACAAGTTCAGAGGTGTTTGATACACTCACATTAAACAACTTAATTTGACTGTCTTAATTCCCTTTAAACACCTATTTAACAAGGAAGTGCAACAGGTACTAATAGAGGCAAGAAAGTTTGCTACTAGAAAATCATAAATTAACAAGTGGAAAAGGTTTTCTAGTTGGTGCCAACAACATAACCAGCAACCCATTCAGGACTAATTGTTCTCTGGGTTTACAATATTTGTGCGAGTTACTGTGCTATGACTTTTCTTACTCCTCCATCAGGATTAATTTATCAGACATTTCAGCATGTCTGCTCATGGATCCTCCTCTTGGAATGCATTCTCATGTTAAAATGTTTTTGAAAGGGATTTTGCATTAGAGACCTCCTAGAAAACTGTGACCCCTCCTTGGTATCTGAACTTTGTGTTAGAGAAGTTAACACTTGCTGCATTTGAACCAGCTAACCTGACTGACTTGAGATTCTTAACACAGAAGACAATTTTACTCATTATTCTGAACTCTGGAAGAAGGGTATCTGAGTTGCAAACTGTTATGGTGAGTAAACCCTACTTCATTTTCCACAGGAACAGGGTTTCTTTGAGAACTAATCCTTTGTTTATCCATGTTTACTTTAAGCCAAACTAGCCATCTCCCTGTTTTCTTTCATGAACCTAAAAATGCGAGAGAAAGGTATCTTGGATGTCCATGGATAACCCAGGTGCTATCGTGGCAGAACTAAATCTTTCAGATGGTCAGATCAATTGTTCTTGTCTTGTGAAGGTAAGAAGAAGGGACAACCTGTGTCCAACAGACTGTTTCCAAATGGTTCTTTAAGGCTTTTATCTTTGTTATGCCCGCCAAAAGAAAATTATTCCAGGCAGGGTCAATGCCCACTCTAAAATGACATTAGCTTCATCTTTGGCTTTTTGGAAATGGTTAGATTCTAGAAGTATTCTAGAAACAACTACTTGGTCCTCTGCACACACTTTTGCAAAGCACTATAAGCTTGTTTACTTCTCTAGATGTAGATCAGGCTTTTGCTTGAGTCATTCTCAAAGGGCTCCTGAACTCTTCTCCTTCCACTTCCCAAAATTTCTAAGCTATGGTAATCTACCCATGTAGCTTAGACTACTTGAGTGATCGATGTGCAGAATGTAGTAGAATTGTGTAAGTAAACCTACCATAACAGTATATGTTTGAATGACCAGTGCTGTAGTAGCAGCTCACTCCAGCCTCCTCCTTGGTTGTTTTTGCCAGGGTGTTGAATTTTATTTTTTGTGTTTCCTAACATTGTCTTTCCAGAGCTCAGCCTCTCTCTCTCTCTGTTGACATGAAAGATCTGAAAGGCTTATCACCCAAACCTGTTTTTTTAAGAATGTCCTTTTCCACTAGTGGTCATTGGATCTTTTTATGCCTTTCCTGAATGATGAAATTAATCCAGGCAGGAAACTATGCAGAGCAACATCTTCCTCATAGCCCCATTCTGGCCTCAATAACTTTGGTTTCCCTTATCATAGCCTCACTTCAAACAGGATCCCTTGCAGCTTAATTGCTTTCTAGATCTTCTCTGCCATCCATCCAGCAGGCCTCAGCTAGATGTCACATCCCTTGGACAAACTGCATGGGTTCTCCAGTTCTATTAATGACCAAGTACCCTTTGTTCCCCACAAGGGTGATCATATTTCTCTCAGCTTTCCAGAAATCCCCCACATGCAAGATGTACAAGAATAAATGAAAAAAAAAAGTTTATCTGGGCAACTCAGAGGGATGAACTCCTTCTCTGATACCATTCACTTTGTTCTCTTCTTACCACCATTTTTCAACCATAAAGCCTATTTTGGCAGCCAGCCATCTCCGATTTTCCTGAAGGAGTCCATTTTTAATTCCTCACCTCTCAAAGAGTTTACAGATCATTTTTGAAAGGCACATTCTTACTTTGGCACATATAAAAATCCCACACCACCTTAGGACCTCAATTTTGGTTTAAAACAAACTAACTCAACCTCCCTTTGTACGAGCCCATTTTACAGTCTTAAAATTCTTATCCTGAAAAACTATCCTCCTTGTGATTATTATTTCTGTCAGAAGGACCTCAGAACTGTACCATTATCATGCAAGCCCCCTTAGTCTTCTATAACGATAGGGTTTCCTCTTACAAATTCACCTTTTCTACCAAATCACGGGCTCAAATTCTGCTCTAAACTAACCTCTCTATTTACCTGTGTTTCCTATCTTTATGTAACAGGGAGAGCACATTCATCATTGCTGAGATGTACGTAGACAAATCAAATCAGACAGCTTGATCAGTTGTTCATTGCCTTTTCCAAAGTTAGTTTAGGACAAAAAGTATCCAAAGTTGCCTTACCTGAATAGCTTTCAATGCATCTGCTACATTTTTGCTTTGTCCAGCAGTAATCTCTGATGTAAACCAAATGCACATTCTGCAAGGGTGGTTGCAATTTCATCAGCCTACTTTAAGAACTTCTCAACTAATGATATTTGTGCAGCAACCATTTGGGCATCTGTGTAAAATTTCAGAAAATACAAGCTGGATAAGGTATTTCATTCTAGGTCTTCCTTTGGGGCACTATAAACTTTTGTATTCTGTCATGATGCCACCCAGGATATTGGCTGTGGACCCTGTCCCATTCAGTGAAATGGACTGACTGGGTAATCCAAGGTAAGATATTCATGCACATACCAGAATACTGGATCGTGTTTATCCATATCTGTCTATCCTCCTTCCAAGTTGTCACTTATTTTCTCATGACAGGCCTCACTTCCTTACCAAATGATGCCCCCTTTTCACCCTAAGGAAAGAGTTTTTGTCAGGTCAGAAGGTCAAACCCAATTTGAGGTAACGGAATAATGCTACATTGTGAGAGGTAAGGGAAGAGCTTGAACTTTGTGAGGAAAGCTATTGGCTTTGTCATTCCCTAGCAGCCTGTCAGTCTCATCCAGTGAAGTGGACAGACATGAATGATAAAGATCCACCATTATGGTAAGTACCTAGCTGGTACCATGGGCATGTCGACCATTTACATTGTAGATCAGCTAGTTTACCGATGGTGTAGTTGAAGTCCCTGAGTAGAAAGGTGTTGGGTTTGATGGGGATTTCAGCAAAGATATTAAGATAGCTGTTGCTCAGGCAAGATAACTTGTCCATTTGCTTCCTTGGATTCTCTATTGCTGGTGTCATCCTTTCTCTGAGAAAAGGGCAGTAACTGCTTATAGAGCTCATGCCCGCCATAGAGGAATTTGTTTTGTTAAACTAATCAATCATTTGTCTTTTTTTTTTGTTGATTCCTACAGTACATAAGTACTGTTTGCCTTTTTAATGCCTAAAAGAGAAGTTTTGACTTTTTTCATGCTCAGAAGGGGACACACGTTTAGAGAGTGTCCTGTACCTAGCTGTGAAGTGTAATTAGTCTTATTTAGGTTGATCTGGACACCTAGGATTGCACATTTGATGTCCTGAGGAATCTGTCATAAGGTGATGACACCCTTGATAAATACTAGTACTGCCCCACAATGGCCAGTAGGTCTGAAAACAAGGTAGGTACTAAACCCAGGAAGAGAGGGAGTGCTTTTATTGCTTTGAAACCATGTCTCTGTAACTATAACTACACATATATGAAAGTGTTCAAATTGACAGACATTTCATTTTTTGTTAAGACTTGTAGCATTGAGTAAAGCCACTTTAGTGTATTTCAAATTAAAGTTTAGCGGATTAAAATGTCTAGCACATGAATTCTGCCTAAAAATGTCACTGTGGAGGCAGAAAAGGCTTTAGGTAGAATGTCGAAGCCTTTTTAAGAGGGATGTTGACACTCCTTGGTAAAGCAGGACAACTTGCCAACCATCTCATACCCAGCTGACAGATACAGGATCCCCCTAAAATAACATCAACTACATAAACCAGTTATTAAATCCAATTATCCTTTCTTTGCATCTCTGCATCATTCTGGGTGATGGCAAAATACCAAAAATGTCTCGGGCACGTGTATAGCATGCTCAGATATATCCTTCTGCCTGTCCTTTTGGAAGCATGCCCAAAATCATTCACCCCCACATTGGCCACTGTCTGGTCATAATCATATTTATCAAGGTAGAGGGATCTAAGGTACTTATGTCCCAGGTCCTGGCACCAGACAGACAGCTAGCTGTCACCCTATTCTTATCCAGCTCATATGCTGGATAATAGACTTACTTATTTCTAAAACAGTATGCAGTCTCAGTGGGCCTTAAGGGCTTGGAGTCCTTGTGACTGTTAGAGGTATGTATACTAGCTGTGGGTGTGCAGGGTGAAGGTGGATGTAATGCTGTAAGAGCTAATGGCTGAGGTGTCTTAGTTTAGCCTTGGCAGCTTAGGTAGAGTTCTGTTAACACCCTCAGCATAATTTGGTGTAGTGGAGGTGCAGAGTGCTCTCTGTGTGCATGTGTTTGTGTTGTGGTTATTGAATGTATTCTGAAGTTAGAAGCTAGCTTCCAAGTTCCGTGACTACTTAGCACCTCTCACATATAGTAACAATGAAGACTTTTCAGAAACATGAGGCAGTTACTACACTGCCTCAAAGTGGTTGTGAAACATTAGAATCATGAAGCACAAATAATTAATGAAAATGAAGAGTCAGTGATCATGTGAGATCACGCACTACCAACAGTTAAGAAAGTAGTAGCAAGAAAAACAAATGCTTTAGTTGAAGAAAAATGGACAAGAGCAACATTAATTGTTGAAATATCTGTGTCTAGTGACTGTATAACATATTACATATAGAGAAATAAATTTTAAATATCGTGATATGCAAGCAGAGTCCTGAGTAATGTGGAAGAAGGACTCTTAGATGGTTCCATTTGTAGTAGGAGCAAAATGACTAGTAAAAAAGAATTCCCAAATGCACTTAAATATGTTACTTATAAAGGTAGAAGACATAATGTGATGTTCTTGGGTTCATAGATGTGTACTAGGCTAATGGCACTGGAGCCTTTACAAGCCTACCTCATAGGATTACTCTGGCATCATGCCACCTGACCTAGTTCCCAGTCCCTCTGTCGAGTAGAGCCACTGGAGTGATTTCCCCAGGGTGAATTTTCTATTTCCCATCTATTCCTTAAGATTTCTCTTGAAGAGGGCCACTGAGGTGCTCTGTTTAGCATGTATGGGAAGTCTATTCCATTAGCATGGGCAGTCTCTGGGTTATGAACCTGTCCCTCCAGCACATTCTGTTGATTGTGTTAATGAGGTTGAGGTCTCTGGAGTGTGTGGTGTGGAGGGATTTGGATTTCTTTAGATGTAGCATTTCTGACAGAACTGGGTCAGACATGGCTTTGTAAGTCAAGCGGAGATTAGCTCTAAGTAGACGAAATGAGACAGAGAATAGTTGATTTTTTTAAGTCTGTCCATGTAGGACAAGTGTTTAAGTCCTAGGATCCTCTTTGTGAGGTACTTTTGTGGCCTCTCCAGTTGTTGCAGGTGTCTAGTGAGGTACATGCCAAATGGGGCATTGTAATCGATGATTGGCCTAATGAGGGAAGAGTAGAGGGAGACAATGACCTCTTTCTTCCTGGATGTAAACCCTTAGTAATGAGATGTGCCACATGGAAGGACTTTCTGACCAAAGTGGCAATGTGGTGGTAAAAAGAGAGGTTGCTGTCAGCCTGTTGCTCCCAGATCTCTTATAACGCCTTCTGTGTTCAGTGGACTACCGTCGATGTGGTAATTCATGGGAATTGAGTTTTTTCCAAAGGGGATGACGACACATTTTTTGGCATTGAGCTTAAGACCATGGTTCTGACACCAGTCACTGGTCTCAGTGAGGCCTTTCTGTAGGATGCAAACATCACTTGGGTAGTTAATAATGGCTCCCAACTTGCAATCGTCTGTGAACTTTGTCAGCCAGAGTCCCTTCGTGTTGCCCTAGATGTCTGAGAAGTAGATACCAAACAGGAGTGGACGAAGGACCAATCCCTGTGGACTCGCTCGTGACTGGTTGGCAGTCTGACTTGGAGTCAGCTACTTTCACACTGTGGGTTCTATCTGTGAGCCAGTTTGCAACCCACCTAGAGATATAAGGGTTGATGCCTAGCTTGGTGAGTTTTTCTAGGATTCCTGAGTGCGGAATGGTATCAGAGCCCTTGGCCAGATCAAGGTAGGCTGTATGAACTACCTTGCCTTCATCCACAGCTCTAGTGACTGATTCAAAGAAGTCAACCAAGTTGAGCAGGCATTATCTACCCTTCAGAAAACCAAATTGTGTGGGATTCAGAGTTTGGAGATTCCCTATAAACTTGTTTATTAGGTCCATGATGATGCATTCCATAGCTTTGCATATCAGACTCATCAGGCTAATGGGACGATAGTTCCCAGGGACTGTTGATGTGGAGCAATGGTCGCCCATGTTAGTAATGACCAAGTCAAGGATGTTGCTACCTCTAGTGGGGTTAAGAACGAGCTGGTTCAGGGCATTGGAATTAATGAAGTCCAGGAAATGTTGGCCAAGTGTATTGGTACATGAGTAGTTTTCCCAGTTAATGGAGAGGTAGTTGAAGTCATCTAGTATGAGAGGGTTAGGTTGGACCCTAATATTCTCCAGGGTGCTTAGGAATGTGGAGTGTGAGTCTTGGGTATGGTTGTGGACCTATTAGAGGCTAGGACCTGAATCGCTGTCTTACCCAATATTAGCTGCACCTGAAGGATCTCTGATGTGTTATGTTGGGCTACCAATCTGGAGGTGTGCGCATCTTTTATGAATATAGAAACACCATAGCCTTTGGTGCTTCAGTCCAAGTTCTGGGGCTGGAAGGTGTGGAATGAGTTATAGCCTGGTAGTGCAAGAGTGCTTTCTGCTGCCTTGAACCAGGTCTCTGTTACAGCACAAATGTCGATGTTCTCCATTTTAATGAGTGCTTTGAGTGAGTGCATTTTGAGATTTAGACTTCTAGCTTTGAGCAGCATGACCCTCAGATTGCATTTGTTTGTAGCTGTTATGGTGGTAATTTGGTCTTTGGAACACTGCCTAAAAAGGCACTATTAGGATGGTAGGAGCCTTGGCCAGTATCTGGAAGCCCAGGGGTAACAGATGCAGGCCACCTCTGGCAAAGCATCAAGGTCTGTCCATCATGTTATCCCAGGCAGACAGATACTGGATCCCCTTAGAATGGCACCAGAAACTTAGCCAATTGTTGAAATCAATATTTTTTTGCTTGTACTGTGGTATCATTCTGGGTGATGGTAGGATGCTGCTCAGGGCTAGGGTCATACCCGCCTGGGCTACATAATACATGAGCTACTCCATGTCTCTCTTCATGTAGCCCAGGGAGGTATGTCTCAGGTCATTCACACCCACATGTACAATGACAGTCATATTTGTACCTGTTGTTGAGGGACCTGAGTGTGTGTGTTATGTGGAGGATCCTGGCACCTGACAAGCATCTGTTACTTTCTCCTTATTCAGCCTAGTGAGTGGGACATCAGTGTGCCTCACTATCAAGTCACGTATGACTAGTGTGCTGGGCATGCTGTTTTGCCTTAGGGGCTTTGGTTGAGTGGCACACTGTTTAGGAGAGTTGTGTCTCATGATTAGTGTTGTGTTGTGGTGGTCGAGTGCGTTTCTGCCTTGGAAGTCTCTGCTGTTTGGGTATATATTTTATTGAGAGCCTCCGTGAGGGTGGGTGTGTGGTTTGTGTTTTTTTGTGAAGGCAGTGCTGGTGTGTGTTCTGGAGGGCTGTGTGTTCCATGTGGTGAGGTGCAAGTGTTGACCTTCTCCTCTTGACCTACTGTTCCGGTCTTGGCTGGGGAGTGCGTAGCTTCCAGTTTGGATATATAAGTGCATGTCTTACAAGTCTGAGTGTTGGGAGGCAGTTGCTACATTGTCTCAGGATGCCAAAGTTCACCAGGTTAATTTGAGAAAGCACAGGGAACTGACCTTTAGACATGCCTGGAGGGGTGGGCATTAATAATAAGTACTGGAGCTGTTTCCTTGTAGTACATGTAGTGCTAGTAGCACTTTTGTGTGCTACAATAATTGCTACAAGAAGTCTGGTATGGTAAAGTGCTAGACTAATAAGGTAGTAAAAGTGCAGGAGAGGAGAGAACTAGCAGATCTAAGGTAAATTTTGAAGAGCAGACTTTGGCACCTCTCAGAAGCTTACAAACAGTCCTGAATACAGCAATCTGTAGCTGGACTAGACTAGTTACAGGAAAGGCAGGAAACAAGCGCAGACATTGGCTTTTAAACCAGAAAGTTGAAAGAGATGGAAAAACTGCCCAAACGGTGAATAAACTACAAATTCTGGACCAGAAACCACTCCTCTTGTGGTAGATAGGCTACCTAGTGCTTACCACTCCCACTGATAAGCTAGAAGGCTTCACTCCAACACACAAAGGCTTGGTGGGCTGAGAAGTTTACATACAGTCCTGGATACAGCAAATCTGTATCTGGATTAGACTAGTTACAAGAAAGGCAGAAAAAGCGGAAAGGTGGGCTTTTAGACCAAAAAATTGAAAGAGATGGAAAAAACTGCCCAAACGGCCAATAAACTACAATTTCTGGGCCAGAAACCACTCCTCTTGTGGTAGATAGGCTACCTAGTACTTACCACTCCCACTGACAAGCTAGAAGGCTTCCCTCCGACTCAGAAAGGCTTGGGGGGCTCAGAAGCTTACAAAACAGTCCTGGATACAGAAAATCTGTATCTGGACAAGACTAGTTATAGGAAAGGTGGGAAACAAGCACAAATGCAGGTTTTTAAACCAGAAAGTTGAAAGAGATGGAAAAAAACTGCCCAAACGGCCAACAAACTACAATTTTTAGGCCAGAAACCACTCCTCTTGTGGTAGATAGGCTACCTAGTGCTTACCACTCCCACTGATAAGCTAGAAGGCTTCTCTCTGACACAGAAAGGCTTGAGGCTTTCTTGTTGTTTCCCATCTTCTAGAGGTCCGTTTAAATTAGAGGACCTCCGACCTGTTTAAATTAGAGGACCATTCTCATCCCTTTCCTCCTTTCGTCCTAGTTAAGTTCAGAGGGCAATCTTTAAATCCTTTTTTCGTGTGCTGTTACTAGTGTGTTGTTGCCCATTTTATTTAGAGGGCTCGTTTTTCACTTGTTTGAACAGTAGTTTTCATGGTTAAAAAAAAAGTTTCTTATTATTTTGTGGCGTGCTTGTTGTCCTCATAATTATGCAATGTTTTCTTATTTAGATATATTACATGTGGTTTTAGTGTTCTTAGCTGCTGCTGTTGATTGATATTTACACATCCAGCATGTCTCAAAAGGAGCATAAACCACTTGGCTTTAAAAAGTGCTCTAAATGTAATAAAAAGATGCAGATGAGTAACTCATTCAGTTTGCCTTTATTGTCTTGGACCACTTCACCTTCAGGAAGACTGTTCCATCTGCCATGGATTTAACCAGCGGGCATTGCTAGAACATAAAAATAAAATGATTTCTAAAGGTCTTCTTCCATCTCCTTTTTCAGAAGCCCTTTCTTCTGCAGACAAATCACCAAAAAGACCTTCTAAGAAATCATCGGAGCCGTCAAAAAAGTACCTAAATTGTCTGCTTCAAAAGTAACCTCTGCTCCGAAAACCGAGTTGGATCAAACAGTTCAAAGAAAACATACAAAAGCTTTATCAGTGGAATCTATTACCTCCAAACCAACTTCTACTATCTTAACTACATCACGGTCCCAGAGTCTCTCCTCTTGCTCTACCACATCCCTTTCTGATGATGATGTGAATAGGGTGGTGCAGAGACTATTGAAAACGTTAGACTTGGCCAAGCTCATCCTGGATCCGAGCCCAAAGGAGTCAGAGCAAACCCACAGGGAGTCTAGTCCTCCTCCGACCCGATCATCTGCTTTGGAGCTAGCAATTTCTGAAATCCAGCTTGTGTCGGGGTCATCTCCGAGACCTTCAATTTCTTAGGATCCAGTGTTGGCTCAGAGTGTCTCCACTTTTTTGGATCAGGAGACCTCTAGTATCTGAGTACTCTGCTCTGATCCTTGGAGCAGATTTGTCTCTCCCTGGATCTGACTCTGTCTCTCGGAGCATCGTTGTGGATGAGTTTGGATCCTACTTCTGCCTTGGAGTGGCTGTACTCTCCTCCAGAAGCTCCTTCGGTTCTGACAACTCTTTTGTTGGTTCCGGGAGACTCTTCGGAGTCAAGCCACACTGATTTTTGAGACTTGGATGAAGCAGAAGGATCCCCACTGTCACCCAATGAGGAGGTCGCATTTGGAGAATTCATGGAAATTCTAAAACAAAGGGGTGATTGGCAGCCCTCCTCTCCTTCTGCCAATGAGTCAGTCTACCTGAAGGCCTTCGGATTTCGCCTTTCAACCTCTTGGGTGACTCTGCCTTCTGATGAGCTTATAGAACTGCTTTCTCTGAAGGCATGGAGACCCCGGATCACATACAGCCCACTCCTCGGAGGTCAAAGAAGTATATCACCGCCCCAAAGGACAAGTCTTTTTGGACAAAGGGTGTAGCAGTGGATGCCATAGTTGTGGCTGCAACCACTAAGAAAGAACTTTCTGAGACTAGTTCTTCTATCCACCCCCCCATAAGGATTCTAGGATGATGGATAGATATGGAAAGCGTGTGTTCTCTTCAGCAACTTTTTCTCTTCGATCACTGAATTACCTTAGCCACTTTACCAGATTGCAGAGAGATCTGATCAAGGAGCTCTCAGATTCTCTCCAAGGAGCAGTTGGTGATGCAGTCAATGAGAAAGTTAATGCACAGTTAGCTACCCTCATTGCAGTAACTAACTCCTCCATGAGGCTTATATCATATGCTGCAGATGGAGCAAGTAGGGCTGCGGGTTCAGGCTTTTCTGTCAGGAGGCAAGCTCGGATGTGCCTCTGTGACTTTGTGGAATGTTTCAGGTCTTTTGTTAATGCCCCATTTGATGGCTCATCCCTGTTTGGGCCTAAAGTAAGAGAGATGCTCACCAGGTGTGAAAAAGAGGGCAAGACTTTGTCTGCTGTTGGAATAAATTTTTTCTGCTCCTAGTAGACCTTATCTCAAAGGTCAGAGAGGAAGTGGAAAGATGTGGTTCAGGAGACCCCAAAGATTTTACACAAGGTGAAAGTTCTTCCCGAGCCGGGGGGGGGGGGGGGACAATAACGGAAGATGCCACCCTCATGGCAGAGAAGGTCTGCAAAATCAGGGCTCCAGAGATACTTTCTTTGGCAGACCCTTTCAGTGATGCTGAAGGAGTACCCAATTGTCCACCTCTGGAGACAGTCAGGGGCCATTTGTCCTTGCACCTAGCAACCTGGTAAAACATAACCACAGACAAATGGGTGCTGGATATAATTTCCAGAGGATATATAATTCCTTTCCCTTTCCCCGCCCCTGTCAGAAAATCAGTTCCAGATGTTCCCCCCAGTCAGCAGGAACAAGCAACATTAGAGGTTCAAAAGCTGCTAAGCAAAAGAGTCATCTAACAAGTCCCCACAGACCAGAGAGGATCTTTAGCTTACTCAAAATTCGTTTTAATTCCAAAGAAAACAGGGGACTGGAGACCCATTTTGGATCTCAACAATTTAAACAAATCTGTAAAAAAGACAAAGTTCCGGATAGTAACACTGCAGTCGATACTTCCATTTCTGGAAAAAGACAGTTGGATGTGCTCTATAGACCTCCAAGGCGTGTACTACTATATATTAATGGAAAGACGGTCAGGAAGGTGCTTGCGTTTTTGGCTAGGAGCCGGTCATTATCAGTTCCGAGTCCTGCCCTTTGGTCTCACCACAGTCCCCAGGGTGTTCACCAAATGTGTTGCAATGATAGCGGCTCACCTGAGGTGCCGAGGATTCTAAGTGTTTCCCTGTTTAGACAACTGGCTCATCACCTCCCCAGTCAGGCATCTACTGCTACAAGCCAGAGACTACACTATTGAAACTTGCACCTCCCTAGACTTTACGATAAACTTCAAAAAATCTGCTCTAGAACCATCTCAAAGCTTAAGCTTCATTGGAGCAGAATTAGACACCACTTCTTTGATGGCAAAACTTCCTCAAGAAAGAGTGCAAGATCTTCGCCTCCACATTCTATGTTTAATCTGAAAATCCCACCCAACAGAAAAACAAGTTCTACAAGTATTGGGGAAGCTGGCAGCTTCAGTAATCTTTGTCCCTCTTGCATGCCTACACATGAGAATATTAGTGTCTATTATAAACCCAATGGTCTTTTCTGGAACTTCCCATGTCTCACAAGATTCTGATTACAAACATATGCAAAAGAGACCCCCCCCCCCAGTGGTGGATCCATTCTCCTTTAGTCTGTCAGGGACAACCATTTTTTCCATCCCAACCAGTAATGACACTGACCACGGACGCTTCCCAGATGGGGGGGGGGGGGCATTATCTGGGAAAGACAGTTCAAGGTATCTGGCAATATCATGAGGCTGATCTGCACATAAATGTCCTAGAAATGAGAGCTGTACTTTTAGTGTTGCAAGCATTTCAGGACCCTCTTCCTCTAGGAATGATTGCAATCCAGTCAGACAACATGTCCGTAGTGTGGTACATAAACAAAAAACAAGGAGGAACCAGATCTTATCCCTAGTGTCGAGAAGCATTAACAGTCTGGCAATGGGCGATGAACTTCAATGGCTTTCTAGTGCATTTCCTATGTATACAAATCTAGGCACAAACCAATACCATTTCCAATCAGAGCTCATACTACCAGATCAATAGCTACGTCTTCAGCATTCCAAGCAAGAATGCCACTAGATACTATCTGCACTGCATGGGCTAATCCGCATACCTTCATCACTCATTAAAAAGTAGATTTGGCCGCCTCCAGGAGTAGGGCGGTCTTTGGTTCTATGGGTATGAGGAATATTCTCCCATGAGCCACCCAAGAGTTAGGTGCTTGGGACGCGGTCCCAAACTGTGAGAATAACAACAAGATTGACATCACATAAAAAAGTTATGTACTCACCATAGCATTCCATGTGTGTTGTCCATCTTGTCCCTTATTCTCACATCCCATCCTCCAACCCCCTTAATTAATCTGTAGAGCGAGAAGATATTCTTTGTAGTACCTTATTAATCTAAGCCTTCTTGCTGATTTTGGCTGCATCTTCGTGTACGGTACTGTCTTGTAAAGGATTTACATAATCACTATATGGCTTGTAAGGGGGGGCAAACAAGATCTGAGGTATTATCCAGCTGCATCATGGGAAGGGTACTGGCCCACAAGCTTGGTTAAAGTCCTCCAGCTAGCAAATTGGCCGAGACTGATACGATGGATTAGATCAGACCCCCCCAACTGTGAGAATAAGGGGCACGATAGACAACACACATGGAATGTTATTGTGAGTAAATAACATCTTTTTTGGGTGCATCATATGTGCCAAGAAGGGCACTCTTAGCAAACATCAAAGACTGAAGCAGTACTAATTTTGTTAATTTTAACATTGTCCTGATATAGGAATGGGGTCTATTTTTGTCACTGTATTGAACCTTCTAAATGTTGGAGAACTTAAAATTAGAAATATCTAAGTATTTTTAAAAAAATCAGTGATAAGTGCTTGGAACAGCCTTTCTAAAGAGCATTAAAAAGAATAATAAAATTCAAGAGTGCATGCAAGAGACACAAAGTAATACGGAAGTAAAAAAAGAAGCTGTTGACTAAATGCAGCCTGCAACTTATCCAAACCACTCAAATACTCCATGTCTGCATCAGAATCCTTGGTTCAGTGAGGGAGGCATAAATGGGAATGGGATCTTAACATGCATAAAATTAATAATTGAGACATTTGCCGTAATTTGCATGAAGACAAAAGGCTGAGGAGCAGAAGATCAGCCAACTTAAAAAAACAAATAAAATAAACCTGTTTTTGTAAGGAGGCATGCCCCCTGCACCTACCCATTGTGTACCCTTCATGCCCCAGCTGTTAATCTATTCATATTCTCCAATTTCACACCAAGCAGTAAAATGGACATGTCTTTATAGTTATTAATAATAGCTAGGTAAACATTAGTAACATTAGGTGTTAGATTTTTCCAGTCTTCAGACATTAATCTTATGTGCATATGAACATTGATATTTTGGTTATCGAACCTGGCAGAGGTGGATAATAGTCAGTGACCTAATAAAGTCATTCCTAAAAGGTTGCTGTGGTTAGTTTGTATATCTAGTATGATACAAGTTGTTAGTGAAACATATAACATCAGGTAAAATACAGGAGCAAGAGTAAAGTATCACTGTATATTGATCAGCCTTTTTATAGATATTTGACAACATAGTTCCGTTACAAGGGTGATGGGTTTGATACATTGGTTTGCTGGTATGATATGTTTCAGTAGGGCTATTATTTTAAGATATTTAGTACAAAGGAGTACACTCAGGAATTTTATGTTTTTTTTTAATTTTATTTTGAACGTATCCACATTTTTCCCTTTGGCTTTGTCAGTCCTGAATGCCAACTAGTTGTTCTTTGCCCCACTCTTTTCCTCAGATGATAAGGCTAACTTCTGTTATTTGGCATCTTGTGCTTTCTCAGTTGTAGATATCCTTTAAAATGTATCCATGCAAGATCATCCTGTTTTTAAAGGCACTTGTTTCCACGCACATAAAATACATAGTCTTGCCTGCCTTATTCAGAATAGTGTGTTGTGTCTCCTACTTTTTGCCCAGGTCACTTGGACAGCAACACATCCTGCACTTTCCATTTGAGCTAGAGTTTTCACTGTGTTGTACCTTAAACCTCCAGCGATGGAGGCTCATGGGATATATGCAAATGATGCCTTAAGGACATCCATGTGCTCCAGCTACATAGCTTACGAATGCCCATGATTTTTTACTTTTTAAGTCCGTATGGATACATTCACGCCAGTAAAGCCAAACCTCACTAACTGTACAACTCCATGTTTTGGCTTTTTTTTTTTTTTTTTTTACCTCATCAACACATCACAGGTGGACTGTTTGGCTATACTTTTGAAACATGGAATATTTTAAATAAAATATCCTGACTAACATCCAAACCAAAAGGTAAAAAAGGACAAACCATTCAGTAAAACACATGCACACACAAAAATACAGCTACATTTTTCACTGTGTGATGCCTTACACCTCCTCTAATGGAGGCCCATGGAAAATATGCAGTGTTGCATACTAACTAATGAGCTCATGAAAGGTTTGAGTGAGTAGAGAGGGGCAGAGCCTAGGAAAAACCTCTTGGAAAGGGAGGGAGTGCTGGTGGATTAATACTACATATTAGTCACTAAGCACATCAAACCAGAAGGACATGAGACTGGAGGAGAGAATAAAGTAGGTGGCTTAGGAGGATGAGACTTACAGTTGTGAGGGATCTGAATCTTGCATTAACATGCTCAGAGATTCTAAGCTCCTTCATAGAACGAAAGTGAGAAGGATCTGTATGGTGTCCAGCCAACCAGTGCAGAACTATTCAAAACCAATGGAATTCTAAATGCAGTCCTAAGTTGGATAGGGGATTCAGGGATGTCTGTTTGAAGGTACCATTAGTTAGGCAGCAGTGATCATACTGCTTTACAACACAGAATGGGGGTGAGAAATAGATTATAAATATAAAAACAGTCAGGTTGGATGTTAATGGAGTGGATTATGCTGACCTAAGACAGAGTATCGGAGATGAGTCAGAAGCCTAGAAGCAAACTGAGAGAGTGTACAAGTTATAAAAACAGGTCAATGATGGATTATCAAGGGCAGGATTTGAAGAAAAGGGAAAAAGAAGAAGCCATTATGATCACATAGGAATGTATAGCTAGTATTTATGGTACAAAATAGAGCCTACAAATGGTGGAAGGGAAGAAGTCCCTAATGGACAGGAGTAGTTTGTGAACACTTAATATGGAAAAGTCTGTATCATAACTGTAAAATTTCTTGGGGGGTATTGACACATTAGCAGTATTTTGGTAAATTTGGGGTAAGTTTGGCAAGGCTTAAAATGGCTCTTGGACCAATAGCCTAGTAACCACTTATGAACCAATAAGTGTGAAGATGCAAGAGGCAGATTACAAGAAGGCAAACTGGGGGGCAACAACGGAAGTAAGGGCAGAAAATGCACAAGTTGAGGGAGTTGGAAGAAGGGGTTAAGAAGGAAACAAATCTTTGTTTTAAATGCATAGCATAAAGGATGAAAGGAAGGGCAGACCTGATCTGGCTGAGCAAGGATGGGAGGGAAATCACTGAAAGCAGGGAGAAAGCAGAGGTCCTGAATGAATACATCTGATGTTGTCATTTTCATTTATTCCTAAACTATTGGGTTTGCATGCAACCCTTGTGTCCAACTCAGCCACTTCTTCCAGCTCGTGGAACACCGAAACTCTCAAGCTCATCCTTAACCATAATGCCCTAGTCACCTAACATACTTCCCAACTTGTTTGCCACAGTACAGTAGTGATCACTGTTTACTCGCGAGTTTAGTAGCTACTTTGTGAGTTAAAAATCATATTACCTTTATAACTTTATAGCCTTTGCAGTCTCTTTAATGGTGTCCTCCCTCCTGCATATATTTCCTTTTTCATTTACTACTTAAAATTTATATTCCTGTACTTGTGAATTTTTTGGTCACTATCGTTGGAATTTTTCCTTTTTTGTGCTTTAAAGTATATCTTTACAGTATATCTTTCACAGATGCTTTTTTTCCCTCTTGTCTTTACAAAAAAAAAAAAAAGTTTTCCTTATTAATCATATTTCCTGTCCTAAGACAATGTCTGAGAAACCTTCCGGTTTTAAAAAGTGTACAGCCTGCAGCCATAAAATTCCATTATCCAATGCACATACTTTGTCTACTGTTTAAGCCCAGCGCACCTTGAATGTAAATGTGGGATGTTGACATAGTGGTTAAGATGTTTAGCGTACAAACAACAAGGTGCAGGGTTTGTGTCTCACATAGAGTAACTGGCTAGGTTTAAAATGGTCCACAAGGGCAGTTAACTCAGTACTAATCTATGAACCTGTATGACATTTGTAAGGCCTTCAAACCAAGAGCCTTAATCGATATAAAAAAATAAACTGATTTTAAGAGATTTGCTCGTATCTAAATCTGCATGGACTTCATCTTGTGCTTAAACCCCAAAAGATCTGACAAGAAAGGTGATCCTCTTCATAAGGAATCAAAAAATGTGACATCCCTCCTCTGGGCCAATGATCAAGGAGCTTCAATCCTCACCACTTACTCCTGTGGGGAGCGTTCACTGAGAAAAGAATAAACACACAGTATTTTCAGATGCAGCTCTCTGCACCAAGCACAATTTCACTTCAGAGTATACAGGGAATGCACACTCCAGTTCTGGGGCTGGACTTTCTCTCCAGGCCCCAAATAAGACTCCACACTTACCACTTCAGAGCTGAGTCCCGGGCTGGGTGTTCCAAGCCAAGTCCCCCATCACTCCCTGTGCAAAATCAGTGCTCTATGTCCCTGTTACAAGTAGCTGACACACACATACATTCTCTAAGATTTGATTTTCACACACACACACACACACACACACACACACACACACACACACACACACACACACACACACACACAGACACACCCTCACACACACACAGACACACACGCACACACACACAGACACACCCTCACACACACACAGATACACACACACACACACACACACACACACACACACACACACACACTTGGGGAAGGCTGGCACAGATGTACCTGCTATGCCACCTCCACCCAGACTATAAGGTGGATACTGCCTCCAGAGCATCCCAAAGCCAGCTTCTCTAAGGCTTTTACCAGGGTACCCAATGATACTTAGTAAAATTAATACTTATACAAATGATAGCATTTCCAAGCAGCAAGATTTCCAGGAACGTGAAGCCACAATGCCACCAAATAAATACCAGTCTTGTTAAAGGTTAACATATATTCTAAAAGACCACCACAATGAAGAGTTCAAATATATTTAATAAAAAAATCAATAAGACAATACTGTATATCTATTCACAGTAAACACCAGAGTTTTCACAGGAAATATAAAAAGCAACACAGATGGAAAGACTCAGTCAGAAAAACAATATTTAATTAATCGCACTATATTTTCCTAACTGCCTGAAGAATTACTGTTCCTTACTTACCGGCTAGAGCAAGGCAAGATGAATTGGATGAGTGTCTTGTGTCAATAACAGATTGCTGAGTGCTTCTATCACATCTCTCACTAGCATCTAAATACAATTTCAGTGCTGGCTACAGAATGACATCATATCTGGTTACCTGACTCTGTGGTTCCCAAACTACCCCCTCATTAGAAACTGAGCCAGGATTTGGCACCGATGTGTCACAATACACACACACACATAGAACTTTGCTAAGGCTTAATACAGCATCTGGAAGTTATAAAACAATTCCACCACTTCTGCCCTTCCTGCAGAAAGGCTTTTCATAGACATTGCATCTCTGGCTGCAATAAGTGTGAGAGAAAATCTTTATAGCCTAATACAAGTCATTTGATTTCAGGCTATTTTTCTTAATGTTAGCTACACTGAGCTTAACCCCTTCCCTTCCAATATCCTCTGTTAAAATATGTACATTTCAGCAGTTAGAACAATACAGCCTGACATACATGTATATTTCTTTTCTGTCCAGTAGGACCCACTGTTGACACATTTTTAACACAAGCATTACAAATACATTTTTAACACAAGAATCTGAACAATTCAGTTTGATATTCAAATGACATATAATTCTTTACATAACTCCATCCAGTTATGCTGGCATATGTTACACATACACTGCCCTTCTCTCACTGGCACAGCTGGCACTATCTCACATCATCACAGACACACTAGCAGTATTTTGGTAAATTTGGGGTAACCCTAGCAAGGCTAAAATGGCTCTTGGACCAATAACATAGTAACCACCTATGAACCAATGCATGGGAAGATGCAAGAGGTAGACTACAAGAAGGGAAACAGAGGGGCAACAGAGGACGTAAGGGCAAAAAAATGCACAAGTTGTAAGAAGGGTTGAAGAAGGAAACAAATTTTTGTTTTAGATACATAGCATAAAGGATGAAGGGAAGGAAAGACCTGGTCTGTCTGAGCAAGAATGAAAGAGAGATCACCGAAAGCAGTGAGAAAGCAGAGGTCCTGAATGAGTACATCTGATGTTGTCATTTTCATTCATTCCTCAACTATTGGGTTTGGATCTAACCCTTGGATCTGACTCAGCCGCTTCTTCCAGCCCATGGAGCTCCTCCCTTACCCATAGTGCCATAGTCATCTAACATACTTCACATCTCGTTTGCCACCTACGTGTACAGATGTGTTCCCTGTCTGCTCCCGAGTTTATCACCTTCTTTTTGAGTTAAAAATTGCATTACCTTTATAACCTTATAGCTTTTATAATAATAAAATCTTTAGTGCTATCCTCCCACCTGTATATATTTCCTTTCTCTTTTACTACTTACAATTTATATTCCTCTACTTGTATATTTCTTGGTTATTATCATTGATATCTTTCCTTTATTGTACTTTAAAGTACATATTTAATTACCATAGTTGTTTATTTTTCGCTCTTGTCTTTACAATGTAAAAAAACTTTCCTTATTAATCATCTTACCTATCCTAAGACGATGTCTGAGAATCCTTCCGGTTTTAAAAAGTGAATGGCCTGCGGCCATAGAATTCCATTATCCACTGCACACACTGTGTGTGTCTACTGGTAAGGCCCAGCACACCTTCACTCTAAATGTGACATTTGTAAGGCCTTCAAACCAAGAGCCTTAATCGACAGAAAAAAATTGATTTTAAGAGGTTTGCTCCCCTCTAAATCTGCATCAACTGCATCTGGGGCTCAAACCCCAAACAATCCGACAAGAAAGGAGACTCCCTTCATAAGGAATTGAAAAAAAATGTTCCCTGGATCTGACAACTTCAGCTCCGGTATCTGAACCTCCCTGTAAATTACCTGAAGTGTCGGATCCCACCTCTTCAGATCTGAAAGTTTGACTAGAAAAATCCCCATGGATCTGATCACCACAACTGTTCCCTGATCCTGTCTCCTCTTAGCCATTTTTTGGAGCAGTCACTGAGGCATCAGCACTCTAGACCATCTTCAAAAGCATTTTCCATAAGAACTTCCAAAAATCTTACTGAAACCAATGTGGACAGGGTTATGAGGAAATTCTTCTTGACACAGATTCAAATGGGAGTTCTGCCGGCTCTGACCCCACCGGGTCCAGACATCTTTATATCAGCACCACTCTCCTGCTACTGGCTCCCTCTCCAATCCGACCATTGGTTTCAAAGTCGTTGAATCAAAAGATTCTGGAGTCATATGCATTGGATGCGAAGATACTGGTACCTTCAACCCCAGTGGCATCTCTGAGTGGACTGGCACTGAGCACTTCAGAGCTAGATGACTCTTGGAACTGTAGCATCAGCTCCAGGATGTTGAATCAACTTTGAAGCTATTGGAGCCATCTCTGCCCCTTGGAGCTTTGGTGATAGCTTGGTTCTGACTCCCTCCTCGAGTAGTTGCCTAGAGGGCAGAGGGAGTCTTATTTGAGCTGTCAGTCTCCTTTTCTTTACAAACACATATATGTCACAGAGACCCACCCAGAAACTTATTGGACTAATAAACAAAATGCAGGGAGATTCAGCTCAACCAACAAAAGTGTCCAACCACAAGCCAATAAAAGCAAATATTAAATTTTAAAAAAGTACAGGTATTGAGTGCTTTCATTCCGGAAAAAGGAACTTCATCAGAATATGCTACCATAATACAACACCATTTCTTTATATAATAACATCCTTAAAGGCACAGCTACATAATTCGTCACATTTTAAGATATACCTGCTGGACTTCCAGATTATCATACAAACATAAAGATAGTGAAAAACAAAATACATATAAATTGAAAAATATATTTATTTATTTTATTTATTTTACATTTGTTGACCGGGATAGTCTGACTGGATACATGTCCATTTTCAGCGGAGACTCTGGGAGAAAAGCTCCAGCGTATACATAATAAAACATAGCAAAAAGGACAATATAATAGAAACAAAGGTGAACGTAGCAATGCAGACAAATACAAGTAAGCAATTACAGTTAATATTTTGACATTCAAAAGTAGACAGTTACATGACATTTGTAAGCAGTAGTTATAGCGAGGAGAAATTAAAAACACATTAGCATTGACATCTAGTACATTTTTTACATTTTTGTACATTTATTAAAGATGGCTAGCCAAGTTTGTTACAGTGACAGAGCCAGTTTAGTGCCAGATGTTGTTTAAGTTTGGTCTTAAATTCACATGGGAGGAGAGCATAGTAATATCAGATGGGAGTTGATTCCATGTTCTGCCTGCAGAATTTGCCATGAGAGATACTCCTGCTGTGTTGGTTTTGATTGTAAGCATTTGAAATTTATTAGAGGATATAAGCAGTCTCTGATTAGTTTGGGCAGTGATACTATTTCTAAGAGCTGGTGTGTTATCTGGATCATAGAGAATCTTGTTCGCTGTGATCAGAAGGTTATATTGTATGAGACTGGGGAATTCTAGCCACCCACGCTGTTTGAGGTTAATGTAATGGTGGGTTCTGCATGGCTGGCCAGTGACAAATCTGGCAATGTGATTGTAACAGGTAGACAGTCTGTTAACTAGTGACTTGTTTAGATTAGACAGAAGGGGGGAAGCATATGTAAGTGCTGAAATTAGGTGAGAGCGAGCAATGGCAATTTTAGCTGGAGGGGTTAGAAAGGCTTTAATTCTATAAATGAACTAAGTTTTTTATTGGTGTTCTTTATTATTTGATTAACATGAAGTTCAAATTTTTGGTTATCGTCAATAATGACACCAAGCAGTTATGTAGAGGGGTCTGGAGAGATAACAGTACCACCTTTCGCGTTAATGGTGAAAGAGAAAGTTGCAGACCTTTGAGTAGGTGTGAATAGCAACATTTTACTTTTTTTGGGATTTAGTAATAGCCGTCGACTAGTGAGCCAGTTTTGTACAATATTAAAGGTGGACTGGGTAGCATTCTTCAAATCTGCGAGAGATGTGGCTGAGCAAACCAGAGTGGAGTCATCAGCGTATTGGATACAGCTGACATTTGGGATGACAGTATATAAGTCATTAATGAAAATTGATAACAGTGTTGGCCCTAATATGGAGCCTTGTGGTACTCCAAGGGTGTTTGGTAGTAGTATAGAAAGCTTGTTCTGCCAGAGAACAGCCTGTTGCCTCCCAGTCAGGTAGGAGTTGAACCATAATAGGGCATTAGAGTCTAGATTGAATGTTTGCATAGTGTGTAACAGAAGTTAGTGATCTACCATGTCAAATGCCTTGGAGAGAACTAAGAAGAGGGATGAGGAGATGCGATTATTATTGCGGTTATTATTTATTGTATTGGTAAAGGCAAGTAGGTCTGAGGTAGTACTGTGGTAAGGTCGAAAGTCGTGTTGGGTATCAGACATGAGGTGATTTTGGATTAGGTGGTGCATGAGTTGTTTGTGTGTCCATTTTTCCAATATTTTTGCAAGTGGTGAAAGTATAGCTATGGGTCTATAATTGGAGAATTAAGCGGAGGAGCCTCCTTTATGTAGTGGGATAATATAGGATGTTTTCCAAATGGTGGGAATTTTTGCTTCTGCTTTGGTACGGTTAATTAATATTGATAGTGGATAAGTTATAGCATCCGTTGATTTTTTGAAGGTATTCAGCAAGTAGTTGGTCAGCAGATAGAGTGGTGGGTTTTAGTTTTTTGATAAGGGTGCAGATGAGTGAAGTGGGAACTGGTTGGAAGCTAACTGAGAGTCTATGTAAAGGGGTGGTATTGTCAGGCCTGGGGGAGCTAGCAGGAAGTTGGCTAGCTAGGGTTTGAATTATTTCAGTAAAGAAGCGGTTGAAATTGTCTTATGACATTTGATGAATTGTCATATATAAATATGCAGACACGTTTCATAATACATTTCAACCCCCACTCACCTATAAATACAAAAATAAGTAAAAATATATCCGTAAACACATTCCATGAAGACTGAATTCTATGAAAAATATTTCCATAAGATTGTAGGTTAAAATATTGTATCCTATCGTAACAAAATATGTTGCATGCTTAAAATAGAATGAAGGGAAATCATATCATTAAGGCCTGGTGGATTAATGGCATTCAACCTGAATTGCCATAAAAGTTCCTTGAATTCCAGCCTTGTTTCCCAATCACCCTACTTTTCTCTGAGGCATTCTGCGTTTGAGATGATGGAGAGAGCTTTCTCTGTTTCAGGAGTTCGGACTTCTCTCCCCTCTTCAAATCCAACTAAACTCTGTCTGACTCTGGGTCTAGAGCCTCAACCAACTGTGCCTACTGAGACAGTCAGCCCAAACTAGTCTCCAGAGCACCTAACAGGGTATACTAATTTCTTCTGACACTTCTCTGTCACACTCCACCGAAGCGGTTCCTAGGAAGAGAAAGTGCAAAAGTAGACACTTGGACTCTCCACAAGAGTCTGTCACAGATGATACCAACTTTAATGAGGCAGGTGGGTCCCCAGAATCACCACCTGACATCTCATTTGGAGATATTAGATCTCCTAATGCAAGGAGGTTGTTGGTCTCCTGATAACCCTTCCCAAAAGGAGTCTGTATTCCTGGTCGCTTTTAGAGCTGGCCCCTCTACCTCCTCGGTGACACCACCCATTGATGAGCTCATTGATTTGGTCTCTCGATGGGTGTGGAAGGAACATGGCACCATTGTGCCTATCCCCCAAGAGACCAGATAGGATCCTGGCACCACTAAAGAATGGAGAGTACTGGAGCAAGGGAGTACCAGTTGATGCCATGATCGCAGTGGCAGCCATGAAGAAGGAACTAGTGGAACAAAGTTTCCCTTACCACCCCCCTAACATGGAGTCCAGGGCATTGGACAGGTTTGGGAAGTGTGTCTGTGCTTCTGCAAACTTTGCCCTTTGGTCACTGAATTATTTGTCAAACTTCAAAAGACTCCAGAGGGATTTGATTAAGGAACTTACCAAATCCCGCACTGGGACCATATCCTGCTAGGCAGAGAACACTATTGCCTCACTAATGGCTACCCTGTGAGGCTTATCTCCCATGTAGCTGAAGGTACCTTATGGGCAGTGGGTTTAGCATTTCCATCAGGAGACATGCCTTGATGCACTTGTGCGATTTTGTGGAACCAATCAAATCTTCCTTCATCAATGTTCGTTTTGACGGATGTTCCGTATTTGGCCCCATGGTAAAATACACACTCTCTAGGTGTGAGCCGGAAGGAAGAACACTGTCTGTTGTGGTCATATGTTTTTCAGCCCCTCAATGAACTTTTTCTAGGAACCAACAAGGCGGACAAAAAATGTAGTTCAAAAAATCTCAGAGTCCCTTCCAAGATCTGCATGGTGACAGGTTCCCCAGGGGCAGATGGGGGAACTCTCATGGAAGACGCCATCCCCACGGCAGAGGTGGTCCACATATCCAGGGATCTAGAGATGCTTTCTCTGACAGATCGTGTCACTGCTCCTGAAAGGAGGCCCAACTGTCCATTTCTGGATGCAGTCGAGGGTCATTTATTCCTGCACCAGAGAATCTAGCTAGAAATTACAAACGATTTGTGGATGTGGAAGATGATATCCAGAGGGTCTATATTATAACAACGAATGATCAGATGATTGTACGTTTGTTATATCGACCTCTAAAGTGTGAAAACTCAAAACAGCGAACAACCAGTACAGCGATTTTTTTTTTTCTCCCCAGGGGAAAAAAAATCGCTGTTCCCAAAAAAACAAACAAAAAAAAAAAAAAAACACTAAATGAAGTGGGGGGCTTCGTCTCTCCCACACCCCCCTACTTAAATATACCAACTCCGAGATCGCGCTACAGTGAAGGAAACGGCACAACCCGGACAGCCGGCCCAGCGATTTGCTGTTCCGGCCGTTCGCTATTTTGCCGATTCGACATTTAGTGTTCGAACTAACAGCATTTGATCTTCTGATCATTCGATAAACTAAAGTAAACCCTAGCCAGAGGTTATTTATTTATTTCACATTTCTTGACCAGGAAAGACTGACTAGGACAGAGCCTATTTTCATTGGAGGCCCAGAGAGAAATGCTGCAGATGCATGTTTTTGGAATGTGGGAGGAAACCTGAGTACCCAGAGGAAACCCACGAGAATGCAGGGAGGACATGCAGACACCACACAGAAGGCACCCCAGCTGAGAATCAAACCGGAGAACCTTGTGCTATAGGTGACAACATTAACCACTGCACCACTGCACTGCCCAGAAAATTATTTAATACCATTTTACCATCCACCCCGATAATAGTAAACAAAATCCCCAGTGTTCCACTCAGAGGGAAGCAGCATTACTAAAGATAAACAAGCTGCTAGAAAAAAAAGTCAACTAATAAGCCCCCCCCCCCCAAAACCAGAAAGAGTCTGGAACTTACTCAAGATTTTTTTTTTTAGTGCCAAGGAAAACAGGGGACTGGAGACCAATTTTGGATCCCAGCAATCTGAATCAGTCGATTCAGCACACAAAGTTCCATATGGTCATGATTCTGTCCATTCTGCCTTTTCTGCACAAAGATGACTGCACATGCTCAATAGATTCTCAGGATACATACTATCGTATCAAAAACAACAGATGATCCAGGAGATATCTACACTTCCGGCTGGGCGACATTTATTACCAGTTCAGAGCTCTGCCCTTTGGTCTCACCACAGCCTCCAGGGTGTTTACCGAGTATATGGCAGTAGTAGCAGTTCAGATGAGAGTGCAGAGATTCTGAGTGTTTCCATATTTAGATGACTGGCTCATAACTGCTCTGACCAGGCATCATCTGATTCTTGCTCAAAACTACGTACTCCAGTTATGCTCCCACCTGGGGATTTCAATCAGTCACAGCAAATCTCATCTCGAACCAACACAAATATTGGAGTTCATCGGTGACTTACTAAATACGGATACTTGGACAGCCTCTCTTTCCCTGTCAGGAGTTCAGACTATTCAGTTCCAGATCAGAAAAAATCATTCAAAGTTCTTCTCTTTGACAAATCCTTCAAGCTTTGGGATCCATGTCAGCGGCAATCACCCTAGTACCATTGGCAAGTTACCATATGAGGATTCTTCATTGGACATTGGCAACTCCATGGTGCATTCTCTGCCAACCTTTATCCAGTCAGATCAAAATAACACAGGCTTGCAAGAATTATTTTCTATGGTGGATACACTCCAGTCAAGTACAAAAAGGTTATCCCTTTTTTGTTCTTCCCCAACCCAAGGCCATAGTAACCATGGACACCTCCCAGATCAGGTGGGAAGGCACTTCTTGGTAAAGATAGTCCAAGGCACATGATCTTCCAGAGAGGCCAACACACATATCAACGTCCTGGAAATGAGAGCTGTCCTCCTAACATTGCAGGCATTCCAAAATGATCTCCCCATTGGGACTGTTATGATCCAGATAGACGGTCAGTGGTCTGGTGCATCAACAAACAAGGGGGAACCAAATCATACCCTTTGTGTTCAGAAGATATGAGAATGTAGCAATGGATGATCTCTTCCAGTCGATTTGTGATAGCAATCCACATTCTGGGGAAATCCAATTGCAGACAAGTTAAGCAAGTGCATTTTAATGCGTCATGAGTGGTCCCATAATACTAAGGTTGTGGAAAGGAATTTCTATTGATGGGAACAGCCATGCTGTGATCTGTTTGCATCTCCCCACAACAATAAGTGCAGCAGGTTCTTTACCCTGACCCCCCCCCCCCCCACTAGTGAAGTCAACAAGGGATACTCTACTTCATGACTAGATCCCTGGTCTTCTTTACTCATTGCTGTTAACTACCCTCATCCAACTTGGTTTACCTTTTTGTGGCCTCATCTACTTCAAACACCTTGGATACTGGATCCAGCTCCAGACCTATTGTTTCACTCAACAGAAATGACACATTTGGACATTCCAGGCTTAAAATTGACCACATGGTTTCTCCACTTCCATTTATTGCTCAACAGCCCAGGCTGTCCTCCCCTGTCTGTTGCATTCTCTTATCATCCCACAAATCTTCCACTAGGAAACCTTACAGAAGTAAATGGAAAAGATTTGTCATTTGGGCTCAGCAAAAGGATCTTGATCCCTTTTCAACACCGTTTCCTAAAGTTCTTGAAGTCTTGGCTACAATTTTCAATGAAGGTGCTAGCTCTTTTGCTGTGAGGTACAAGTGGCTGTCATTTCCAATTTTCATATAGGAGTAAATAATTCATGCTTAGTATCCTGCAAACTTTGTAAAGCCTTTCTAAGGGGAATTTACCTGCTAAGACCTCCATTAAATGATCCCACTCCTCCTTGTGATTTGAACATTGTTTTACAATCTCTAACGCAATCCCCGTTTGAATCATCATCTAAGTGTGAACTAAAATTTTTGACCTGGAAAACTATCTTTTTAGTGGCTATTACATCTGCTAGAAGAGTATCAGAATTACAGGCCATGTCATCCAAGCCTCCTTATTTGATTTTTAATAAGGATAGGGTATCCTTATGGATAAATACTTCCTTTTTTCCTAAGGTGGTGTCAGAATCTTATATTAAACTGTCAACCTTCCAGTCTTCTTTCCAGATTTCTCAAATAAAGGAGAGTATATGTTACACTTTTTGGATGTTCGCTGACAGTTATGGTTTTATCTACATAGAACAAAAAATTTGAGGAAATCAGAGCAATTATTTGCCTCCTTTGATGAATTAAATTTAGGCAAACCAGTTTTGAAATTGTCTTTAGCCAAATAGTTAACTGATTGCATTACGTTTGTTTGCTAAAAGTTGGGCCTGTCTTTACCAAAACCACTAAAAGCACATTTCACCAGGTCCATCGCAACCTCTTCTGCATTTTTATCCAGATCTTCATTGGATGATATTTGTGCAACTGCAACTTGGGCTAATCCTTATACCTTTATTGCACATTGCAAACTAGATCCAGTTTCTAGGGGGAAGAGCAGTCTTTAGCTCAGAGGTGCTCAGGAATATCCTTCCTTAGAGTCCTCCCGGGATATAGGTATCTGGGGTCTCTGTCCCAGTAGTTGAGGAATGAATGAAAATAACATAAAATAAATTAGTTATGTACTCACCAGAACTTTCCATCTGTGTTGTCCATTTTCATTCTTTCTCAACTTCCCTCCTTCCAGTCCCCTGTATGTTCGACTTTTGGAAGGATTGAAAGACGCTGGAGGGACTACTGTTCCTTTGTGTGAGTTCCAGATTGTGTTGTTTTATCATTTCCTGATACAGGTTTAAGGGGCAGCAAAACTAAAAAAAAAAAAAAAAAAATTGACCAAGCTGTTCTGCCACTACTTTTATTACAGATTTGGTACCTTTGCTATTCGCCTTCTAATAACTGATAACTAAACAACATTATGAAGTTTTTTCTACACAGGTAGGACCAAATTAATATGAAACTATAAATTCCTACCAGAAATTTCACCTGTGAGCCTCCTAGATATGAGCAGTCATTGCTAACTAAGATCTTGACTGTAAGCAATATCCTTTATATTGGGTGTCTCTAGTATTGTATTGGGTACACAAATCTAGACTTTTAAAGACCTTCAGGTCAATAGCCCTAACCACCTATAAACATATGATTAATTATACAATAATTCAATTAAACAATAAATCTTGAAGGCTTATAAACAAAATTAATCAATTCTTATAGAAAAAATACCTTTTTTCAGTAGTGTATATATATATATATATATATATATATAAGTATATATATAAATATATATATATATATATATATATATATATATAGTGAGTATGTATGTATGCATGTTTATATATATATATATACATATATATATATATACACACACACACACACACACACACACACACACACACACACACACACGTATGTCTGTGCATACATTATTACTAACATTATATAAACAACCCGAGTTGGTTTGTTTAACTAAGGGGCAGCAAACAAGATCCGAGGTATGTTAGGTGACTAGGGAATTATGGGTAAGGGAGGAGCTTAAGAGTTTCAGTGTTCCACGAGCTGAAAGAAGCATCCGTGTCAGATCCAAACCCAATAGCTGAGGGAGAATGAAAATGGACAACACAGATGGAACATGATGGTGAGTACATAATTTTTTTCTCATCAGTCTTCAAGAAGGAATTGGGCAGGATGCCTTGCTGGGTGAGAGGAAGGGCACAGTGGAAAGGTCGGTGGACATCACAAGGATAAAAAGTGAGGAGGTACAGGAGGAGTGGCTTTCCTCAGAGGAATGATGAGGCACATACTCCAAATGGGATGCTCCCCTATATCCTCAAGAATCTGACCAATGTGCTAGTGTATTCCCTAACAGAGATCTTTAACAGATTATTAACCACCATGGAGGTTCCTAAGGATGGGAATATAACAAAAGTGATACCCTAGCAAAAAGGAGCATCAGGAAAAAACTGGGTAACCAAGTGTCTGTCAGCCTAACAACTGTAGCAGAGAAGGGCATGTGCGGATTCCTGAGGGAGAGGGTGACTGTTTTCCATGAGAGCAGCCTGCTAGACAGCAACCAATCTGAGTTCATGGCCAGAAGAAGCTCTTAGTCAGAACTGATTTAGTAGGAGGAGGAGGAGAACTTGATGACAGCTAGCATTTGAAATGTTTTTCCTGACCTCACCAAAGATCAGTGACGTAGTTCGACACAGGCTGATGGTAGGAAAATTGTGGAGTTTTGAGGAAGGACCATGACTGGGAGACTGGATTGCTACTATAGTTGAAGGGCAGGACAAGGAGGTTGTAGTTAGAGGAGTGAGATGAGTAATAATGGAAGTGACTAATGGAGTAGCTAAGGGGTTGGTCATAGGCCCAGTAGAGATAATTGTGTTTACTTAAAACATATATGAGGAGAGAGAGAACAGGGTCAGACACTTTTCTAATAGCAGAAAAAATAGTGCAATAATAGAGGGTGAGACAAAGTGCATAAGAAAAAAATTTAAAAGGTTTGTCAAGGTAGTATTTGGGGTTCATTAGTCGCATAGTGCTACATTCATTTACTATAGCCCTAGTGTGAAGCATCAGCTAATGAGAATGGAAATAATGCCAGCAGAATGGAAAAGAATCCCAGTGTGTTGATCACACGTGAACTGGACCACTGGAAGAATGACAGAGCAGTGACCGCCTGAACTTCAGTGTTGGGGTATATACTCAGAAGGTAGACTCCAAAACAATGAGGTAATTTTCCCTCTCTACCACACCCTGCTCATGCCATACTTTTAGTACTCTGTCCAGCATGGGAGACTGTACAAGTAGTCAGACTTGATTCTTTTGGAATGAGTCAACAGAATAGTGTGTAGGGTGGAGGGGGAGTGATATGACCGCAACTAGAGGAGCTGGAAAGCTGCTTCAAAGAACAGGAAAGACTAGTGGGATATGATATGGTTGTGCAAGCTCTGTCAAGGAGAAATGAAGAGATATCCTGAACAGGGCAGGTTGGGAAGGAGGGCAGAGACAGCTGATGCAGGGTATGGTGGGTATGAGGGAAGAGTTTGAGACTCATATCCAAGTAAGTGGAAGTGGCCGCACCAGATCAGAGGGTCAGATCTGAGACCCTGCCGTGAGGGTGAATGAAGGAAAACAGCACAGATGCCATGTTTTGGTAATTTATATTAAGTAGTAATTACAGTACAGACTCACAATAGGCATGTTAAACACAGTAACATCTCCTGTAATCAAATCCCACAGGAGCAGACTTTTTCAGTGTCTGGATGTCCAGACCTATGTGATTAGACTTTATGAAATAATAAAATATCAGTCAGCTGCCTCAATTCCAACCTATCTCCAGCATTGTACTAGTAATTGCTTCCAACATCATTTGATTTCTTTAAAATGAATGAAGTTGCTGTACTGACAGGGACATAATTTACACAGAAATGTGGAGTTTCACTGCAGCTTGGAAGAGCTTATTCACTTGGTCTTCCTGTTGTTTTGCTGACTGGATAAACTGTGGAGCCTGCTGAAATAGCTGTTGACCATCACAGGGGTATATATTTTGTGCAACACATTAAATGATCTTGTTTAATGGAGCATTGCCTAGATTGTGTAACTATAAGAATTTTCTTTGTGGAGAACAGTGTGGTACTACTTGTGGCTGTACTGGCCTGCTTGGTGTCTTGCTTGCTAATGATCCTTGTATGCATATTGCTGATGCTTCTGTGCTTACTGATGGCTTTTTGGGTGCCACCTCCTCTGCAAATGTAAACAGACTGACTCTCTGATCATCAGTGAAGGCAAGTGCAGTTGTTACAGATTGATAGGGAGATTACAAAGATGCTGTTGATTTTTACACCCTGTAAAAAAGTTTTGCTTTGCTAGTACTACACAGCTCTAAACATGTTTAGACTGTGTGACATTTTTTTGTCCCTGTAACACTGTCACTTGGGGTGGGGACATTTATTTTTTCTTGTGTCCAGTGCATCAGTGTTTATAGGTTCATAGGTTCATACTAGGCTATCTGCCCAAGGGCATTTATAAGCCTAGCCCATAGTTATGTGGCTTTCGCCACCCCTTTAGTTTGAATAAAAACTATGCCTATCATTTTTCTGTGCCTCTGTCAAGCAGTGACACTGAAGTAATCCCTGGGGTATATCTGCGATCTCCCATCCATTGGTCAAGATTCCTCTTGAACAAGGCCAGCGAGGTGCTCTGCCTCACATGTACCGGGATTTTGTTCCACAGCATAGGGAGTCTCTGGGTGATGAATCTGTCCCTCCAGCACGTTCTATTTATAACCGTGTCAAGGTTTAAGTCTCCCGCCCTTGTGGTTCTGAGGGATCTAGATTTTTTGAGGTGAAGCATATTCATCAAATCTGGGTTTGACATGGCCTTATATGTCAGGCACAGGTCACCTCTGAGCAAGCGGTATGAGACTGAATAAAGCTGGAGTTCTTTCAGTCGGGCAGCATAAGACATATTTTTGAGACCCTTTATCCTTTTGGTGAGGAACTTTTGGGGCCTTTCAAGCTGCATCAGGTGTCTGGTCAGATACATTCCGAATGGGGCATTGTACTCAATCATAGGTCTAATGAGTGATGAGTACAGGGGGACGATGACCTCCCTTGATCTAGATGTGAATCCCTTCATGATCAGGTGGGCGATATAGAAGGTTTTCCTAACTACTTTAGCAACATGAGTGTCAAACGAAAGACTACTGTCAACTTGGGTCCCCAGATCCCTGATGACTTTCTGTGCTCAGTGGATTGTCACCTATATGGTAGCTAGGGGTAACCTTGTTTTTCCCGAAGGGTATGACTATGCATTTTTTGGCGTTTAACTTCAGGCCATGGCTCTGGCACCAGTTATCCGTTTCTGTGAGGCCCTTCTGGAGGATATCTGTGTCAGATGTGTTTTCGACTATGGCCCAGTTTGCAGTCATCTGCAAACTTTGTCAGCCATAACCCTCCTGTGTTTGCTTGTACTTCAGAAAAGTAGATGCCGAACAAGAGTGGACCCAGGACTGAACCCTGTGGGACACCACTTGTGACAGGCTTTGAGTCTGACATGGCTCCAGCAACTCTGACCCTGTGGGTTATGTCGCTAGCCAGTTTGCAACCCATCTTGTGATGTATGGGTTTACATTCAAGCTGATGAGATTTTCGATGATACCTGAGTGGGGTATTGTGTGAAGGCCTTTGCCAGGTCGAGGTAGGCTGTATGGACTGCCTTTCCCTCATCAATGGCCTTGGTGACTGTCTCGAAAAAGTCAACCAAGTTTAAGAGGCAGGATCTGCCTTTGACAAAGCCAAACTGGGTTGGATCCAAAGTCTGCAAGTTCCCTATGTCTTTATTTATGAGTTCCATTATGATCCTCTCCATGGCTTTGCAGATAAGGCTTGTCAAGCTAATGGGGCGGTAATTTCCAGGGTCTGTGGAGGCACTGCCCTTATGAAGTGGGACCACAGTCGCCGTGCGCCACTCCTTGGGTACGTATCCTGAGGTGAGGCTAAGATTAAACAGCTGTCCTAACTGTGGGTTTAATTCCTCGTTGAGTTCATGAAGCACACAGCCGGGGACACCATCCGGTCCCATGGATGCTGTGTTTTTTGCCTTAGTGAGGGCAGTTCTCACCTGGGCGTTGGAGATGTTTGGGGGCTACAATCCTCTGGAATAGATATCTCTCCTTTTGGGGGAGGGGAGAAGTTTGCACTGAACCTGTCAGCCAGTATGTTAGCAATGTGTGTAGGTTCAGTAATTTTCACATCATTTTGAACTAATTCTGAGCATATCTGGGAGTTTCCTCCTAGGTTTCTAACATAGCTAAAGAAGGCCTTATGATTGTCTTTAGAGTCCTTGGCGATTTTTCTCTCAAAATTTGCCTTGGATGATTTTATGAGAGCTCTTAGTTTTTACTTATAATGATCAAAGGTGTCTTACCTTTCAAGGATTTTGCTCTATCTTGTAGTAGCTTCCTCCTTTTGTTGTAGAGCTTGTTTATGGCTGGGGTCCACCAGACTGGACGCTTGCCTTTGGTACAGAGAGTCTTAGTTTTGTTTGGGATTGCCTGATCCATGCAGTCCTGTAGGTGCTGGTAGAAGGCATTTGTAAGTGATTCAGCGGTTTGAGTAATGTTTACCACTGGCTCAGGGGCCTTAAAGGAGACCACACTAGTTTTTAGAAGTGTGAAATCGGCTTTTGAGAAGTTTTTCACTGTGGTCTTTTTGTTTCAGGTGGGGCGGGATGAGGACCTCCAGCGAGATTAGTTTATGATCTGATCTCACCAGTGAGGGGTATACTTCCGGTGTTGAACATTTTGATCCCATGTTCGTGATGATGAGATCAAGTATGTTTTCACCTCTTGTGGGGATGGTGACTAGTTGTTCCATGGCATTTGAGTTTATGAACTCCAGGAATCTTTGGGTTAGAGTGTTCGGGCTTGAGTAGTGTTCCCAGTCTATATTAGGGTAGTTGAAGTCACCTAGTATGATGGTGTTTGGAGATACATTTATCCCTCCAATGTTTTCAGGAAGGCCATGTGAGGTTCCTGAGTTTGAGAGGGTGGCCTGTAACATGCTACAAATTGCAGAGCAGTCTTGCCTATGGTTAATTGCACCTGGATGGTCTCCGATGCATCGTGCGTTGCCACCAACCTTGAGGTGTGGGTGTCCTTTATGAATATGGACACCCTCCTTTCTTGGTGTTGTCCGGATTTTGGGGCGGAACGTATGATATGAGGTGAAACCTGTTAGTGCTGGGGTGCTCTCAGGAGCCTTGAACCAGGTTTCTGTCACAGCACAGACATCGATGTTCTCCATATTGAGAAGGGCCTCGAGTGCGTGCATCTTGAGATTGAGACTTCTGGCATTGAGCAGCATTACCCTTAGTTTTTTCCTTTTGGTGTTCTAGGGTGGTAGGTTTAGAATTTGAGCCTTGCCTAAAAAGGCACTATGGGGGTGGCAAGAGCCTTTGCCAATATCCGGAAGCCCAGGGTGACAGGTGCAAGCCGTCCCTTGCGAAGCAGCGTGGCTTGTCCAGCATGTCATCCCAGGCAGACAGACATTGGATCCCCTTTGAATGACACCAGAATTTAAGCCAATTATTAAAGCTGATCATCTTATCACTGTATTGTGGCATCATTCTAGGTGAAGGTAGGATACTGCTCAAGGTCAGGGTCATACCTGCCTGGGCTACATAATCAGAGAGCTCCTCGACGTCCCTTTTCATGTAGTCCAAGGAGGTACGTCTCAGGAGAGAAAAAAAGGCTGTAGTATGTGCTGCAGGGATTTCATAACTTTTTGCAGCAGGCAGTTTCACTATCAGAACTTAAAATTTAACTGTGAGTGTAGTACATCAGGGAAAGAGTGAACCTCACCCCTGTCATCGTTGCAGACAAATGGCAGCAAGTAAACACTTGCCCAGACTTAAATGAAACACACACCAAAATAAGTAAAACCCACCCCCAGCCCCCATAACTATATATACCATCTCTGAGATCGCACTACAGTGGAGAAAAGGGCATGTTGGGCAAGTGTTTACTTACTCTGGGAAAAATTTTGCCGTTTGAGTATTTAAGCTTTCATGATTTTCTTCTCTGGGAAAATGGATTTCGATTATATGAGGTTTGACCTTTCAAAGTAGATCCATACACACACACACACACACACACATAGCATATATATATATATATATATATATATATATATATATATATATATATATATATACATATATATATATATATATATATATATATGTATGTATATATATATATATATGTATGTGTGTTTATATGTATTTATTTATATTTATATATATATATATATATATATATATATATATATTTAGTAGCAAGAATTATCCTTAATAACTGAAATGTTTTAGTGCTTAAAGTCATATTTAATTGTGGTTGCCAAAATATTTCATGGTCTCTTTACTGCAACAGTGCTAACTCCAGTATTTTTCATTACTGATCTTCTAAGACCTCCATTTTTACACATTTGACTTGTATGGGTATCTTTGATTTCTTCTGCATTGGTTGCCATTATCCACATGATTTACAAAGAATCTAAGTTCTGCAGCCTTACTACAGCTTCAGCTTTAGGTTGCAACTTTCTCATGTTTTTTGGATTCTTACTTTGTCTACAACCTGCACATCTGGTAGTCAGCTGCAGTGTCTTTTGTAGCAAAGCATCTCTGTCTCTGTCTCTCTCTTTGTTCTGGTTTCTTTCCAGCTTTTCCATTACTCTGTGTGGATTTTCAGGTATCAGCAATATAAATGAAATAGTCTGCTTTTTGACCTTTTACCCATCAGCAGTTGAACTGAGTATCTAGTCTGTAGGTTTTCACTTATACTTAACAGTAGAACTGATTTCCCAGAGCATGGAAGAGTCTTCCTAACACCCCTAGCCTGAGTATACCCAGCCCCTTTTTAGAAAAAGACCCTTGCTCCTCATCTGCTAGATAGCTAGTCTGTTGTTTTTTGCATGTAGCATAATAGTAGTACAGTTGACTTCTCAAGGCATGGGAAAGGCTTTGGGGTTCAAAAAGTACATTTCATATGGGCATAAACTGCTGCTGCAGGATGCCCATGGTAAATGTGTTTTATTGCTTGGGTGCTGTCCATTTAGATACTATGTGCCAAAGCATGCACCTCCTTTGACGCTCATACCTTCAATGACAGATGGGCAAAGCTTTTGATGAAGGGTCTGTTTCAGCTGTTGACTGCTTCTTACTCTTATCCCTCCCATAGCTAGAAGACTGAGAAGCAGGAGAAGGCTAAATCAAGGAAAAAGGAGTCTGAATTCCATAGGAAAGGGTGAGAAAATCACAAATGATCCCCTTGGGCTACTGAGGGACAACCAGAGCAGAAGGTACATCACCCTTCGGCACCTCCAACTCCAACCCCTTCAGGTCTGTTGGTGCAGATTTGGCCATGGTGCTGTTGGTATCAGAGTCTTCTAAATCCCCTAACCTGAGCATATCCAGCTCCTATTTGACATAAAACCCTTTCTGCCTTATTGGGCAGACTGCAGTCTCCCTTCTGCTGTATCACTCCTGCAGAGTTTTCTCCAAAGCCAACCCCCTCTCTTCCTCGGGTCTGATCTTCGTTCTTTCAGATCCATTCATCAGATTTGATGATGTCTAAAATGTCACCCAAGCCACCATTGGTGAGTTTTTTATCTAGATCTGTCAGCAGCCTCAAGCCTTCTGTTCTGGAGCAACTGATGTGATCCATTTTGCAGGCCCAGATGCAGCTAGGTATCATCCCTGCCTCCTCAGCTCTGAAACCTGAATTTGGTTCCCAGTGTTATTCCTTCCCTGGTTCCCTCACGTCTGGGGTTCATAGTGCTGATAGCTTGACCACTTCAGGTGCCACATGCATCCCATTCATTCTTGTGTCCAGTGCATCAGTGTTTAGAGAGAAAAAAAGGCTGTAGTATGTGCTGCAGGAATTTCATAACTTTTTGCAGCAGGCAGTTTTAAGTTCTGATATGGAGCCGAACATTCATGGTGGTGCTCCAGGGTCAGGGCCGACCTTCCAGGTCTTGGAGTCATCCCTGCCCTTGAATGCTTTGGCTGTCAACAGCTTGGCTTTGATCTCGATGTTGGAGGTCAGGTTGGCACTGGACGAGGAGCATCAGGTCTGGTTGTCCAGCATTGGTTACAACCTTTGATGTTCTTGGGAGGATCCTCTCCTGTTTGGGGATGGGAAGTTTGGTAGTCATATAGGGTCCTTCCCTATCTCTCCATCCTTCTGTACCTGCAGATCCACATCAGTTGCCTCCAGGACAGCCCATGTCTTTGGGACTCCAGGCTCCCCTACATTCAAAGCCCCCATTCCTTCTGTGTATCCTTCAACTTCCCCAATGAGGGAGGTCTATGGAAAGAGCAAATGCAAGAGGAAACATTTGGATTCCCCCCAAGGAATCCCTCACTGAGGACATCAACTTCAGTAAAAGGTTGGGCTCTCCTAATCCTCACACGTTTATTGTTTCTGGAGTCCTTAGGCATGGGCCTATCCACATGATGAGTGGTCCCCCCTCCAGACACCCTTACAGACCTGGTGTCTCAGAAGGTTAGAGAGACCCCTTTGTGGTGGAACTGATCCCCTAGGAAACCAAACAAAATCTTGGTTCCAGCTAAGGACAGATCCCACTGAAGCAACAGCCATGCCATGGACTCCATTGTGATTATGGCTGATTCCTACCATCACATAAAGATAGCGAGGCATTCATGGAGGCTCCTGTGCTTTTGGCTGGGGCCCATTATTACCAGTTTTGGGCTCTGCCGTTTGGTCTCACCATAGCTTCCTGAATGTTCATTAATTGCATGGCAGCACTGGCAGACTGGCTCAGACTGCAGGATTTCCAGGTCTCCCCCATGCCTCAAAAATTAGCTCCTGACTGCTTCCATGAAGGCATCCCTATTCACAGCCTGAGATTCCTTGCTCCAGCTGTATCTGTCCTTGGACATAACAGCTACATAAAGTACAGCCTGGAACCAGTTCAAGTATTAGAATTTTTAGGTTGCATTTGGATACAGTCAGTCAGACAGCCAAACTATCATTATGAAGACAGAATTCCGTTTGCCTCTAAGCTTCTCATATCCTGCAGGTTCACAAAATTTCTCCTGCTTCTGTGCTTTATCTCCTTTGGACTCGTGGCCACCTCTATTTGTCTGCTACCCTTAGCGAGGTTCCACATGAGAGTGTTACAATGGCTTCTACTGGTTCAAGATCTATCGCATCCTCTGATGTTTCTGGTGGCTCTAACAAATGTTTTTCATCACCACATTCAGTGGTAATTGGATTGTCCACTGGTTGCTACAGGTCAATCTTTTGTTATTCCCCATCCCCATGCCATGATGACTTTGGATGCTTACTTCCTGGGGTGGGGGTCTTTTCAAAGACAAGACTGCCAAAGGGACCTGGTTGTAGTACATGGCGAATATTTACACTAATATCTTGGAGATGATGGTCATCTTCTTAGTGTTGCAAGCCTTAAAGGACCTTCTCCCCAAGGGAGTAATTTCCATCAAGGCCAACAACATGTAGTCTGGTAACTGAGCAAGCAAGGAGGAACTTGATCTTACTGCCTGTGTCTAGAGGTCATGAGGGCTTTATAATGGGAAATATCTTCTCAATGGTTTCTGTCTGCAATGCACATCTTTGGGAAATTCAGCATCCTAGTGACAGTTTGAGCAGTAACATCCTTCTGCCCCATGAGTGGTCCCTGAACCTGTAAACAGTAGCTCAGATTTTCAGCCTCTGGAGCACTCCCTGCTGTGACCTATTTGCTTCACTGTCCAGTACAAAGTGCATCAGCTTTTATGCCTTGATCCCTCTAGGGGACAATCACACAGAGATGCTGTTCTGCAGCCTTGGCCCCCAGGTTTTCTGTTCCCCAATAACTTTGATAATCAAATTTCTTCAGAAGACAGCCCATTATGCTTATTGACCCATTCTGGCCCCATCAAGTTGGTTCCCCTTTCTTTGGTCTCACCTGCTTAACCCACCTTTGGTATTAGACACAGTCCCAGATCTGATGTTTCATCCTGCTGGGTTATCCCTCCTGAAACTTCACCCTGCGAAGCTAATGGTTTCTCTATTTCTGTGAATGGCCAGGAATCCCAAGTTCTCTGAGAAAGTTGTTCAAATCCTACCATCTTTCCAGCAGTCTTCTACCAGAAATGTTTATACAATTAAATGGAAGCGTTTTCCTTTTTGTGCTTCATCCAAGAGCTTAGATCCTTTTGTTGCACCATTAGATACCATTCTGGACTTCTTGGCTGGTCTTTTTCAGTATGATCATAGCTATTCTACAATAAATGTACAGAAGGCCACTATTTCTGACTTTTATATTGGCATGGATAATACCCCATAGCAGCTCTTAAACTTTTTAAGGCCTTCTTGAGGAGCACCTTTATATTGCATGTGCCTGTTAGAGACCTGGTGTCTTCTAGCAAATTCTTCTGCTACTTCAAGTTCTTATTAGACCTCCCTTTGTACCTTCAGCCACAGTACCCTTAAAATTGTTGCCATGGAAAACTTTTTTTTGGTGCCTATGATGTCAGCAAGAAGAGTGTCTGAACTTCAAGCATTCTCCTGTTTCTCCCTACTTGATTTTTCATAAAGACAGAGTTACCTTCCCTCCTTCCTTTCTGTCCAAGGTTGCTTCAGAGTCTAGTTTGAGTCAGCTTATTCACTTGCTGATGTTTTTTCCAAATGTTAGTAGCAAGGGTGAATATTTGTTTCAATGTTTGAGTGTACATAGAAAATTCAGATTCTCTCTGGACTGAACCAAAAATTTCAGAAAATCTGACCAACTTTTTGTATCCTTTTCAAGTCAAGACTTGGTAAGCCTGTTTTCAAAGTGACCCTATCCAGATGGCCCTCGATTGTACTTTTTTTGCTTATTCTTTGAAATAAATGTCTTTACTTGTAAAACCTAGAGGTCATTCATGATATATGTGTAGCAGCTCTTTGGTCTAGCATTCATACCTTTTTGCCCCATTACAAACTGCATGCTCAGTCTAGGTCTAGCATATACTCGCCTTTGGTGCAGAAGACTGTGGGTTCTATTCCCACACCAGGTACATCAATTGCTGGTGCTGCCGCAGTGTAGCATGGGGGTTGGTGTACTCCTGAGTGTGTTCTTCTTTTCTGAGATGTTAAATCAAGGTCCCATCTACTTAAGTTGGTGGTAGCTCAGGTGAATGTAAAAGATCCCATGGCACCTATTGAAAAGAGTAGGGGTTCTATATACAAAAGAATATTTACAAATGTACATATATATATAGATATACAAATCTGTTTACACATATTCATAATTTCCTTTACAGTCATACTAAATTTTCATCCCTATTAGACCCCACTATTTTTTTCATAACCACCATCTGATTTTTCTTAATACTGTTGCTAAAATCCATTTACCATTAAACATAATGAAGTGTATTCTTTCATTCCAAATAACCTGTATAACCCATATGACATAAAATAATTTTTAGTTATTCTTTCAACACATTCTGTTTTTATAATATCCACATTTAATCTTATCCATGTTTATTTTATCCACTTCTATATTCTTTTATGTCTTTAAAAAATCTTCTTTACATAGTTTTCCCCATAACTATTTTACTGTTTTACATTAAAAAATGTGTTCTTTGGTTTCTTCTTCTTGATAATTTAAATATATTATATCATCTTTCTTTTTATATGCTTTATTTCCTTTTACTAGCAATTTATCTATTACCAGTCTCCACAAAAAATCTTGACATTCTACTGTTTTGATTACACCATTTACTTCTTATTTTTATAGCTTTAATTTTTTCATCTGTTAGATTTTCCCATGGTTTTATATACTGGTGTTTTTTCATTACAATTTTATGCTACACTTTTTCTTTCTTTTTCCGTATAATCAGTTTTTTATTTTCCACAAAAAATATTTTTCTTGATAACATTTTATTTCTTCATTTATACACACTTTTTTCTCTTTAACTCTTTTTTTTACCATTTTCCAAAACTCATCATACTGAAATTTATATAACATTACTACTAATTGCTCATCTTTTTCATTTATCTACTTTAACACTTTGTGCAAACTTAATGAAGCGGCATATACCATTGGATTAATTAACCCAAAACCTCCTTCCACTTTTTTTTTTACATACAAAAATTCTCTTTTTACTGGGTTTAATCTAGAACCCCATATAAATGAAAAATAATTATCTGCAATAATTCCTTTTCACACAGTGTTGACACTATGCTGATTATGCTATTTTCCCATCAGTACTAAATTTATCAAATAAGCCTTGTATCTGAATGATAATGTATATGTTCTCCAGAAAAAGACAGGTTTATTTTATTTTGTCTGTTTTTCCCCATTTAATTCTACTTGCATCTTTATTCCCAAAGTTTATACCTATTACAGAAATTTAATTAATTATAAAATATATACCCCCTGTCTTTACTTCATCACCTAAACCTTTGCCTTTCTGTTTATTTAAATCCATCACTATCACCTCTAGACACTTGTTTGTGCAAATTATAACTTGTTATTCAAATTTTGTTGTTTTTTTTTTTGTATTATTATAATGTCATCTGCATATGTTAGTAGAACTGGAATTCTTAACTCTTCAGGTGTTATATATCTCATCTTCTTCATTTTGTAATTTATTTCATATACAATCACACTCATAACTAATGCAAAGAGCATACAACTCATTGGACTTCCCTCTTCATGTATACCTCTTGGCTTCATCATCCATTTACAGGTATTGCTGCATTATTATTAGTATACTCTCACATATATAATTTCCTAACTTTCTCATTTATATTATATTCTTTCCTTATTTCTCATAAGATTCCATGTCCAATTATATCAAAGGCCTTATTACTTTCTCCTGTCATGATTTTCACTTCTTTTTGTATGCATATCATCCACAATTTCTCTGTTGTTAATTATTGACACCCCTTCCCCTTTTTACTATCTCTCTCTCTCTCTCTCTATATATATATATATATATATATATATATATATATATATATATGTATATATATATATTATCCTCCATAATATTTTCCATTATAGTTAGAATCTGTTTTATATTATTTTCATAAAGATCTTATAATCATTATTATTAAATACTACTGGTCTCCAGTTTTTTAATTGCCTTCTAGCTTCCTTCTTTCATATGAATTTAAGTATTTCACTACAGAATTCTTTATACATAAAGCCTTTATTGAACCATTCATTCAAAATCTTTAAAAAATATCTTTTTTTGCCAATTCCTTAAAATGTTATACATTTCATACCCTATTCCATCTGGTCTTACATTCAAATCTGTATTTACTTGTCCTAATACTTTAGCTCATTTAAAAAACTCTCATTTCCCAACTCTTTATTCTCTTTTTTTCTGTTAACTTTTTTACTTTCCATGTTTTTTCATTACCTTCTAATTTTTTAAACATTTCATGCGCACATTTTACAATACTATTCATAATCTTTTCCCGAGTTCTTTGTGTTTCTCCTTTTATATTTGTTTTATTTCTCTCATTACACTACCATCATCCTTCACTAATCTGCCTAAGTAACTCAATAATTCTCTTTTTCCTTGTAAAATTAGCTTTGTTTATATAACAATTATTGTATTTTTTCTTGCTTTCTTTCATATAATTCTTTTGTTGTCAAAGCACTTTCTGTCATTGTGTTCTAAATCCTCCAATGCTTTGTTACATGTTTTTTTTCTTTCTCTGATGTTCTTACATCATATTGCTACTGTAAACATTTTCCTTAAATATTCACCATTCAGATAAATTTTATAAACTGTTCTCAAAGTAAAGTGATGTTTCCATAACTGTATTACTAGACTTTTTCCTTCCTCATTCAGTTCTTTTTCATTTATAATTTTTATGCATTTTCCTATTTTTATATATTCCTTGTTTTCCTTCATCTTTAGCCATATTGCAAGATGATCAGAAAATCCTGCTTAAACTACCTCCCCTTCTCCTTTAACTAAACCTTCTAATATTATAAAATAATCTATTTCAGTTCAATACATATCCCTTTTGTCAGTCCATAATTTTTGTCCCAGTTATAACTTACCACATCTTATAACTTCTAACATTTTTCTTGTATCATTTTCTTTCCTTCCATGCTTGCCTCTGAAAACGCAATTAAAAATCTCCTGTTATTATAATATTCATATTTATCTGATGAAATGAGCTTTACATTTCTTCACAATTAATATAAGCATGTAATGTTATCATTCTATTTTTCATTTTAAATCTGCAATGGTTAATCTTCCCATATTTGCTAAAGTAACATCTAATATCTTTACTGTATTTCTGCAGAATACAGCTATTCCAGAATATTTCTCATTTCCCAAATTCCAGATTATCTTTCCTCCCCACAGTTTTTATGTTTGTAATCTTCTTTTGTTAAAACTCTTGTGCAATATGCATTATACCACTCCAAAATCCCCATTCTTCTTACTATATTCTTAATACTATTCACATTTATAGAAAGTACTCTATAATTTTTGTTTTTCCTTTCCTTAGATTCATCCTTTCATAAGTAATCACTAAGCTAACTTTCTTAATAGGCCATTTTAATCCTAGCAAATTTCTCTCCCAAAAGTGAGAATCAAACACCATACCTTGTGTCTGTGAGTCATTTTATTTTGTACTTATCCATTTAAATTTTATTTTTCTGTCTTTTACCAATAGAATTTTTTTTTTCCTTTTACTACCTCTTAATTTGTCTTCATCATCACTTATTTCAGAGCCCCCTTCTGTGTCCTCTTTATTATTTTTTACATCTAATTTCTTCTATTTCTTCTATTTCTACTATTTCTAAAATTTCTTCCTTTTGCTCATTTTCTTCTCTCTTGTTTCCTTACTCTTATTTTCATTTATGCATTCCATCCATAAATGTTCAATTTTGTTACAATTATAACATTTTAATTCACATCTTTTTCATCATGTCCCATTTCCCCACAAATATAAGATTGTCTTTGTCACAGTTACTTATCAAATGTTCTTATTTTCCACAAGAACAAAAATTCGGGTTGTCCTAGTATTTTATGATACTGCTGTTCCCCTCTACATTTATCATGCTTGGTCTATGTATATATTTTTTTTCTTTCTGTTTTAACACAATATTACAGTCCCATCTACCAGTCCATAAACCCCTTTTGTCATAACTTTTAAATTGTCCTGTACTTCTTCACATAACGTTTTTAAATGTCCTTTTAAAGTTTCTCTTCCCACCTTTGTTCGAAATTGTACATGCATTTTCTTTTTTGTTTTCCTGTTAAATGTTTTTATCACATAAAAATTCCATGGGTTACAGTCGTTCTTTTTTTATATTCTATAAGAAACTTTTCCATTGAAAAAACTCAAACATAATGCCTCAAAAATGTCTTTCTGTTAATAAGAACAAATGTTCTTCCTTCATGTGCTTTTACACCCAAGGAGCTATTAAATTGTCGTACACTTTATGCCTGTCCATTTCTTTGTCTTCTTTACTTTGAATCCTTACCATGTGCTTCCATTTTTCATTTTCTTCTGCCTTCTTTTCTGCTACTTCCTTTTTGTCTTCTTTAACTTTCTTTGCATACGTTTTCTTTTCCATCTCACCACTTTTCTTCAGGATTGTGTCTGCATCCTCCATTTGTATTTTCCCATAATGTCCCCAAGAAATATCTCCTTCAATTTCTGGCTCACTCTGCATCACCATTTCTCTAAGTAAATCATCCCGCAACCCTCCTGACTGGAGAGTTGTAATTCTGCATCCATCATTTGTTGACTCATTTCTTTGAAACATCTGCACAGAATCCTGTACACATTCTCTGGTTTCGATAATTTGCATTCTCATCCATTTTTCTCACCACTCCATTATCTCCTATCTCCATCTGCCTCCCTGTCTCCCGGGGCTACCTCTGCATTTGGAATAGAAACAAAAAGTGCTCCTGTAACATGGGTCCCACTCACAACAGCAAGTAGGGAAAGTTCCCTAAAACCCTGACCAGATTTCCCCAAGAAGGTATAAATACAACTTCAGGTCCTCCCTGAAAAGAGGCCACTAACCTAGTGGAACTAACCTGGTCAACAAAGGATAAATAAATAATTATCCAGAATGGTATATAATTGCATGCATCAGCTGGGTGCATGAGTAGTATCCAGTGTAGAATGCTGATGAAAAGGTCTAGTAATTTGAGTAGAGAGTAATATACAACCAAGGACCTATTGAGGAGGGGCCTCTTGTAGATTGTGTTTGTTATTGTTTGATAATGCCAGCACTCCAATCAGTGCATTTACGAATTATCGACAGTGATAAAAGGACATCATCTGTCACTGCAGCTTATGAAACCAGACTAAATATGAGACGTTTGTTTAGAGTGAATTCAGTAATAAAGGTTAAGAAAGATTAAAAAACATAGCTCGTTTATATATACTCAGCAGCCTAATTGCAAAGTTTTAACTTGTTTATGAGGTTCATATTAGACAGCTTCTTAATTAACTCCCCTTTTTCATTATTTTGGAACCTGTCATGGCAGGAATTAAATGCTCTTCTGATTTACTTGAAGTCAGAAACACTAAAATTATTCTATAAAACATTTCTCTACTGAGGTCACTGTGACATAGAGAATATGAAACTCAGTTTGTGAGACAAATGCCTGCACTGCTGTTAGTGATGATTTAATATACTCTGTTTTCTTGCACACTGGCCTATTCAGCATTTAGTTTGGCATACTCAAGATGCACAGAGGTGTCAGCAATTGCACCCTGTTGCTGGATGTGAATGGTTAACTAAACTGTACTAATTTTTATTGGCTAGTTCTTTTTTTCCAAAACAGTATGCGTTAAAAAACTGGGGTAAAATTGCAATAAAATTGAAAAGAACAATAAACAGGAGCATACAGACACTTAAGCGTACAGCAACTACAAACTATGTACAGTATATAATGCTATTCTATACAAGGCAAAATCCTATTTAACAGACTGTACTTGCAAACACACAGTAACTGCATACTTCCCACTCATTCATATGCTGCTCCAATCTTGACACATTTGTATTCAACCCAGTTTGTAACTTGAGCAGTGCTATAAAAATAGCTGTTTGCTGCCAACGTAAAGAAGAAAATCCACCACTGCACCACCATAATACACCTGTAGCAAAGCCTGCTGAGATACTAAATCTGTTTGGCAAACATTTCAGACTTCTAATTCACTCCAAAGGACCATCCTTGGTCTTGTCAATGATGCGGGATTACATTTTATCTTCCACATTCAGAAGGCTTCCATTCCGGATGTGAACTCATGGCTTTCCTGTTTTAGACTGAAATCCCAAATTACATCAGTTGCTGTCATCTCAAAATGTTACATAAAATATTACATATCCCACACAGCTAGCATCCCTTAAGAATATTCTTCAGTGGTATAATTCCAGTAGAAATCTTCATTCTCTCAGTAAATTCATGACATATGTCACTTCCTCCCATAACTACTGTGGTTAAGCTCTTTATGCTAGTTATGTTACTGAGATATGGAACTCAGTACCCAGCTCCATCTGATGGTCAACAAACCCAACCTCATCATGCCCTTACTAAAATCATATTCTAAGAATAACTGCTTTGTTCACTCCCTATATAAACTTCCTGTCTCTGGAAACCTTTATTCCATCTAAATCACCTTTTCCCTGTGCAGTTACATAGAACCTTGCTTTGTACATATAACTACTAAACCCTTATTTAATCAACCTGAAGTTCCTCTCACTGTACCATACCCCCCATTTACTCTAACATAGCCTCCACCAATACATCCTCTTTTACAAACCTCATCCCTCAGAAACTATTGTCTTTGATTCTAGAAGGTAGTATGCTCTACTGCAATGCAATATTTAGAATACTTTCAGAATGTGAAATGCTTTACTCCCCCTTGCATTAAGTATGTATCATGTTAAATGCTGATATAGCTCCTGTAATTGCTACGATAATATCACCTACTGTTAGACAATGTTCCCTTATCTTCCTTAACGTATGTAATCAACTGTTACCTTTGGTCTTTACCTGTTCCCCTCTAGGCTTTCAGATATTGGCTAAAACATTGCCTCCCCCATAGTGCCTTTTTAGACAATGCCAAACTGGCAAACCTTCCAGCATAGCAAAGAAGCTCAACTTCCTCCAAGCTTGCATCACCTTGGAGAATATAGGTATCTGTGCAGTTACCAAGATATGGTTTTAAGATGCAGAATGCACCCTGACAGTGCAAGGCCTCAATACCTTCTGCACATTTAGACCATCAGCTGAACAGACAGGGACTAAAGGTGGAGGTGTTTGATATACACCAATAACAAGCATATTTCCAGTTTGGTTAAACAGGCTGATGTACTGGAGTTCCTTCACATCTGTTTACCATACACCAAGTCCCATACTGTATCCTAACAAGCTATAGGTCACCCTTTATATCCCATGAAACCCATAGCTCATACTTATACCTGTTGGAGACACTCACCATTCAACCAAATATCATAATCCTGGGAGACTTTAATTATTCCTCTGTAAACTGAATCCTATACAACCCCAAATTTGCATGTGCAGAGATTCCTAGACTTTGTAAACATGAACACCATGGACCAGTTAGTGCATATGCCTACTAGAGATACAAACATTTATGACCTGATACTCATAAATCTTGGAAAGTGCTGACCGCCCCCATGCACACACACACACACACACACACACACACACACACACACACACACACACACACACACACACACACACACACACACACACACACACACACACACACGTGTCTTGTCCTGCCTGGTAAAGTCAAACCACAAAGCAGTCTCCTTCAAAATAAAAATAGTTTTGTAACCCCAGCAAGCCCTGTAACAGTTAGAAACCTAGTGCAAGGCAAGCTACCTTTTATTAAGTGATAACCTGCCAAATTTCAAGATCCTTCAAACCCAGGTAACACAGCAACATATGAGGAATTGTTCACAGAAGCTTTGTACAACCATGCCAATCATTACATAGAGGCTGCTGTGCCTGCCAGAAATAAATACAAAATTAATTTGAAAACAAACCACACTGGTGAAATCTAAAATTAAAGAGATTTTACAACAAAAGAAAAAGTCATAGCTAAAATTAGAAAGTGTAACACCAAAAAAGATAAAAATGTTTATCAAAATAACTAGACAACTAAGACGATGTCCAACAAAGCACTTGTTGAGGCCTAGGAGAACCGTAAGGCTGTCTTTATCTATGTCCGAAACCTCAAAGGCAGCATCCAACAGTGGGCCAGACTGTTGGTAAATGGAGCCACATCCACAGATGCGGCGGATATAACATCTTCTGGCTAATAAATGCAACTCCAGCTTTACCCCCTCTCACTCCCAACCACCCCGCGGGAAATACCATCTAACATAATCCCTCCAGCTATCAGTATGGAGCAGGCCTTAGATATGCTCTGTACTGCTATGAATACAGCTTTTATGGGTCCCAATAATAGCCCAGGATGCCTCCTCAATAGCCTGAAATATGACAGATCAGGATGACACCAGTATCACTATTCAACCATGCTTTCCTCAAAGGCTTTGTGCCATGTGACTAGAAGACTGCAATGGTTATCTCTCTGAACAAGGGTGGACTTATCAGCAGATCCCAGGAACTTGAGACCCATTAGTCTGACTAGTCTTACATGCAAAGTCATGGAAAGAATTATCAGGAGATGACTAATAATAACATACCTTCAGACACTAGACCCAACCTGCTTTGGTTTCGTCAAAGGCAGGTCATGTCTAATGAACCTCGTGGGCTTCTTTAAGAAGGTCAAAGCAATGGACGAGTGCTAAATATTGCATACTGCTTACCTTGACCTAGCTAAGGCATTTGATACAGTACCCTCCTTCGGCATTGCAAACAAACTCAAATAGGCGTAAACCCCTATATAACTCGCTGGATAACCAACTTTCTCAAAATAGGACCCAGTAAGTTAGGATTGGAGAAAACCACCTCTACAATGAGGCCGGTCACCAGTGGAGTCCCTTAGGGTTTCTGCTGGGTCTGCTCCTTTTTGGGCCTCTGGCTTACCAAGTTTGCAGAAGATTGCAAGGTAGGAGCAATCATAGATACCTCCCAAAATACTAACATCTTACAGTAAGGTCTGATGTATATAAATGACTAGTGCCAAAGCTATGGCTTACAACTCATTGCCAGGATATGCATAATAGTACCTTTTGGGAAGTCGGTCACTCAGGAAAACTGTCTCATTGATAAAACATCCCCAAAAATAGAAACAGTAGTCAAGGATATAGATAGTAAACTGACTGTCAACCAACATGTGTCTAAGAAAATAATTCTCTTCTAGATCACTCAACTTGTAAGTACGGGCATGAGATCTAGGTCCATGGAAGTCTTTGTGCCACTGTGCTCAGCCCACATCATACCCATCATTGAGTATAATACCCCCTTAGTTGTGTACCTGACCAGGCACATGCAACAACTGGAACATTCACAAAGGTTCCTCACAAAAAGCATACAGAATATAAACACAACGCCTTGTGTAGATAGTCAGTCTTTCTTACATACTGTTTAGACATGATTTATGCCTGGCATACAAGTCATCCTTGGATCCTGCTCTGATGGAATTTTTCCATATCTGTAGAACAGCAACAAAACTACTAGATCTAAAGATTTAAACTTTGCTTGCGACTTAAACAAGATATGCTGGTGGGACAGGTATGTATCTCAGAGAATCCAAATTCTTTGGAATAGGCTTCCCATCCATGTGAAGCAGAGCCCTCCCTAACCCTTTTCAATTGCAACCTGGACCAGTGGATGGGAAATCAGAAATGCACCCTTGGTCTGACACCTATGTCTTTGGACAGAAGCAGCCATTAAATTATGACCTGAAACTCACCGTTAAAATAACCTATCAGACACAATAACCTGTAGGATATATTTGGATTACATGGCTAGACTTATAAAAGCTCCTGTGGTCATTAGCTCAGCAGCTTAGTATACATATATGAACCTATGAGCAAGCATTATACAATGTTCTTTTATGTTCATCTGTCTTATATGTGTATGTGTTCAGTGTACTTTGTGTTTGTATCTTATAAACATATTTGTTCATTTGTTCAACTCTGTATATTATATCTTGATTATTATTTTTTGGGGATTTTCTCACTGGACAACTGCTGACAAATTTTGTCATACTTTTCTTGGTATATAAATGCAAAAAAAGGTATACAGGTTCAAATAAATAAGTAGACATGTAAAATAAGAGAATTAGGAGCCATCATATGAATAAACACATAGTAACTGGATCTTTGGCACCTTACTGGCATAGCTAAAGTTGAGAGAGATTTGATAAAAAGAGAAGGAATTAATACCAAGACATCCTTCAGTGGTTTGTCTTATTTACAATAGAATTGTATTAACAGAGACTGTGAAAAGATAACCATAAAAGAAGAGAGCTTATATAACAAGAGTTGTGTGAGTGGAATTTGAAGTAATGCTAATGTTACAACCAATAAAAAGCCTGTGAAGGAATTTAAATAGGAAAATCCAAGTTAGCTGTAGGCTGTAAGATTGTTAATATATGAAAAATGGGGATCCTCTATGATCCCCAAATAACTGAGGAACCAAAACATCAAACACAGTTGCCCTAAATATCAAAATGGAGAAATTTCCAACTGTAAATGTTTTTGTAGGAGGACAGTTGCACCTGCCATTTCGTAGTGAGCCTCTCGCATCCCCAAACCTAGATAGACCAAGTCTGTGGTAGTGCAAACACAAAGAAATCAGTGCTGGTGCACACTTAGAAATCATACTAACAATTTTTTTATGGCAAATTTGTGATTGTCCTGTTTCTTGATGTCTTGTGATTCGGGCAGTTAATCCTTGAGCAGTTTAATATTGAACACCTGTAGTTATACCCAGAAATTGTTTTTTTTTCTTCGTATCTTTGTACATAAATTTACCTCCATTGTTTGTAATATTCCTATTGTCTTTGTTTTAAAATTGCAGTATCTCTATTATCATACTGTTTTACATACATAATCACTTCTTTGCAAACTATTTATATTTCTCAGGCTGTCTGAAATCTCCCCCATATTATATCTAGTGATGGCTGAATGCCTGATGCGCAAAGTCAAAGGTTCCAAATATAGTGCAGACAATAACAGAGAGAAGGGGCAGCCCTGCCTCATGCTTTTTCTTATACTAATTGAGTCAGACAAAACCTTATTCAACTTAAATCTAGCAGTAGCACCTGAACAAATTGTTTGAAGCGGAGTAAGAAAGCCTGAGCATAGCTCTCAACCTTCCATCTCCAAAATGAGGAGCACTAGCCCTCATAATGTGGAACAAATGGGCAAAATGTGGAACGCGTAGTAATGGCTTACTAACATCTTCAACTAGGAAGATATAGTTAAAATGTGATGCCTTTCCTTATTAGGAAAAGATCTTTTAATGAATTAATATGATTTATTTCTATTTGTCATGGATATCAATTAAAAACTTCCTAACACTGAATATGTGACTGACCCTTTCAGTGTGGAACTTCGTGGAACATGAACTTTTTAAGATCCCAAATGAGGTACTTTCCTCGTAATAAGGTACACTTAAGAGGTATGAGCCTGAGAGGAACCCCCCAGTGAGCTGATAATTTCCAAAGATATTCCCAGTGAACTTTATTGAATGCTCTCTCTGCATCCAGACTTGCCAAAAGCAACCTATGATTGGAATTAGATGCCATTTCTATCAACAGAGCAGCTTTGATTAAGCTGTCAAAAGTAGTCCTACAATCCACAAAGCCTGTTTGGTCCAAATGGATTTATTTGGGTAGAAATTTAGCTAGCCTATAGTAAAGTATAAACGAACAATTTAGTCATGACTCAAAATGGAAATTTGTGTATAAGATGAAGGAAGAGAAGGATCCTTACCAGGTTTCTGAATCACTGTATTATTGCTCCCTTTCAGGAAGAGGGAGGTGAGTCACTCCTCAGTGGCGTATTACTTACATGAGAAAAAGTCAAGACAAAATTTTCACCCCCTCCCTCCCAAGTTATATATCTCGAAGGGTAGGCCATCCAATCCAGGTGTTTTACACAGAGCAAGATAGGCCAATACCATAGTTACCTCCGTAGGGGAAATGGGGCATATTAATGAAACCACATCTTCTCAGCTCACTAAGGCAAGGGAAGGATAGTGAAATCATTTATAGCTGAGCACAGAGGGCGATTCAATTTGGTCAGAATATAACTGATTATAATAATTGACAAAAACGGCCATGATTTCTTCAGGGCTGGCACATAATTTTCCAGTCCTCTGATCCCTAATTTGCCTTATCTACCATTCTTTCTTGTATACAAAGTCTTAGAGTTAAATATTTGACATTAATAGGATATATATCAAAGTTTTTTTTTACTTTGAGAGCTTTCTTTGCTTGCTCTGCTGTATGTATCAACAGTGAATGTACTTGCTGTCTAGAACCTTAAACCTTTCCTGAAGCCCAGATATGCTTCTGTTCATTTCCCCTGAAGTGCACATCACTCTTCTTGGAAGTTCGCTAGCATAACATTAGTGCTTGTTTTCTCTCATTTGGAATGAGCTGTTAGAAAATGAATCAGTTTTTTTTTAAGTTCTTCCTAGTCCGTTGTTGAATAGTCTCCATCTGGATCAAGCTGCAGCATGCCCTCGTGAAATGTAGCTTTCAGGGAACCTGCAATCTTATCCCCTTTGCATAAAAAAGGATTAAATTCCCATTGCCTCCTGATAGTTAATGGAAAAACTCTAAACTTAATCTAACGGGGGAGTGGTTTAAGATGGGAATAGGAGAAGCAGACGTTGCTTGAAAAATGTGCCCATGTTCCTGTAAATATATATACACGTGTGTGTGTGTGTGTGTGTGTGTGTGTACATATATATATATATATATATATATATATATATATGTATATATCTATATCTGTCTATCCTTGGGAACACTTTAGTGCTGTAAGAATAGTATGTACATATCTGAGCCGGCAGACCCATGAACACATAAGTATCTACCATACCAAATAAAGTTAAGAATCTGTTAAACAGTCTTCCAGTCAGAAATGATCATTTTTCCTGGGACCCACAGACACCTCGTTGGGAACAGTGACTGCAGTTTGATCACCTACCCAGACTGCCAAACCTTGTTGAATTGACCCACATTCCCTAACAAGATAGGCTGTTTCTCTCATAGGGATGTCTAGTGGCAAGTACACATTAACTAATGTCAACCTCAGTCCATATAATATCCCTTTCAGTAGATTATATATTGTCTGCAGTAACATCCATACATTTGAATAGGGTGTCATTCCTTATTAATGTAATGACCCCTCTTCTGCTTCCTGTGGGGAAGCATGAGAAATATCCTTCAGCTTATTTGCCCGAGAGTAGTATATTTATGCTCTGTTTAAATCAAATTAGTCTCCTGTAAGCAAACAAAATGAGGTTTGACAGCATATATGTAAGCAAGTACCTTCCCCCTTTTCTGCCCATTTACCACCCATTCACTTTCCATGATACAATATTTGGACTGAACATCTGTAGCATACATAGGTTCATACTAGGCTATCTGCCCAAGGGCATTTATAAGCCTAGCCCATAGTTATGTGGCTTTCGCCACCCCTTTAGTTTGAATAAAACTATGCCTATTATTTTGCTGTGCCTCTGTCAAGCAGTGACACTGAAGTAATCCCTGGGGTATATCTGCGATCTCCCATCCATTGGTCAAGATTCCTCTTGAACAAGGCCAGCGAGGTGCTCTGCCTCACATGTACCGGGATTTTGTTCCACAGCATAGGGAGTCTCTGGGTGATGAATCTGTCCCTGCAGCACGTTCTATTAATAACCGTGTCAAGGTTTAAGTCTCCGCCCTTGTGGTTCTGAGGGATCTAGATTTTTGAGGTGAAGCATATTCATCAAATCTGGGTTTGACATGGCCTTATATGTCAGGCACAGGTCACCTCTGAGCAAGCGGTATGAGACTGAATAGAGCTGAAGTTCTTTCAGTCGGGCAGCATAAGACATATTTTTGAGACCCTTTATCCTTTTGGTGAGGAACTTTTGGGGCCTTTCCAGCTGCTGCAGGTGTCGGGTCAGATACATTCGAATGGGGCATTGTACTCAATCATAGGTCTAATGAGTGATGAGTACAGGGGACGATGACCTCCCTTGATCTAGATGTGAATCCCTTCATGATCAGGTGGGCAATGTAGAAGGTTTTCCTGACTACTTTAGCAACATGAGTGTCAAACGAAAGGCTAGTGTCAACCTGGGTCCCCAGGTCCCTGATGACTTCTTCTGTGCTCAGTGGATTGCCACCTATATGGTAGCTAGGGGTAACCTTGTTTTTCCCGAAGGGTATGACTATGCATTTCTTGGCGTTTAACTTTAGGCCATGGCTCTGGCACCAGTTATCCGTTTCTGTGAGGCCCTTCTGAAGGATATCTGTGTCAGAAGTGTTTTCGACTATGGCGCCCAGTTTGCAGTCATCAGCAAACTTTGTCAGCCATAACCCTCCTGTGTTTGCTTGTACTTCAGAAAAGTAGATGCCGAACAAGAGTGGTCCCAGGACTGAGCCCTGTGGGACACCACTTGTGACAGGCTTAGAGTCTGACATGGCTCCAGCAACTCTGACCCTGTGGGTTCTGTCACTTAGCCAGTTTGCAACCCATCTTGTGATGTATGGGTTTACATTCAACCTGATGAGTTTTTCGATGATACCTGAGTGGGGTATTGTGTCGAAGGCCTTTGCCAGGTCGAGGTAGACTGTATGGACTGCCTTTCCCTCATCAATGGCCTTGGTGACTGTTTCGAAAAAGTCAACCAAGTTTAAAAGGCATGATCTGCCTTTGACAAAGCCAAACTGGGCTGGATCCAAAGTCTGCAAGTTCCCTATGTCTTTATTTATGAGTTCCATTATGATCCTCTCCATGGCTTTGCAGATAAGGCTTGTCAAGCTAATGGGATGGTAATTTCAGGGTCGGTGGAGGCACCACCCTTGTGAAGTGGGACCACAGTCGCCGTGCGCCACTCCTTGGGTACGTATCCTGAGGTGATGCTAAGATTAAACAGCTGTCCTAACTGCGGGTTTAATTCCTCATTGAGTTCGTGGAGCACACAGCCGGGGACACCATCCGGTCCCATGGATGCTGTGTTTTTTGCCTTGGAGAGAGCAGTTCTCACCTGGGCGTTGGAGATGTTTGGGGGGCTACAGTCCTCTGGTATAGATATCTCTCCTTTTGGGGGGGAGAAGTTTGCACTGAACCTCTCAGCCAGTATGTTGGCAATGTGTGTAGGTTCAGTAATCTTCACATCATTTTGAACTAATTCTGAGCATATCTGGGAGTTTCCTCCTAGGTTTCTAACATAGCTAAAGAAGACCTTATGATTGTCTTTTGTGGCCTTGGCGATTTTTCTCTCAAAATTTGCCTTGGATGATTTTATGAGAGCTCTTAGTTTTTTACTTATAATGATCAAAGGTGTCTTACCTTTCAAGGATTTTGTTCTATCTTGTAGTAGCTTCCTCCTTTTGTTGTATAGCTTGTTTATGGCTGGGGTCCACCAGACTGGACGCTTGCCTTTGGTACAAAGAGTCTTAGTTTTGTTTGGGATTGCCTGATCCATGCAGTCCTGTAGGTGCTGGTAGAAGGCATGTGTAAGTGATTCAGCGGTTTGAGTAATGTTTACCACTGGCTCAGTGGCCTTAAAGGAGACCACACTAGTTTTTAGAAGTGTGAAGTCGGCTTTTGAGAAGTTTTTCACTGTGGTCTTTTTTATTTCAGGTGGGGCGGGATGAGGACCTCCAGCGAGATTAGTTTATGATCTGATCTCACCAGTGAGGGGTATACTTCCGGTGTTGAACATTGTGATCCCATGTTCATGATGATGAGATCAAGTATGTTTTCTCCTCTTGTGGGGATGGTGACTAGTTGTTCCATGGCATTTGAGTTTATGAACTCCAGGAACCTTTGGGCTAGAGTGTTTGGGCTTGAGTAGTGTTCCCAGTCTATATTAGGGTAGTTGAAGTCACCTAGTATGATGGTGTTTGGAGATACATTTATCCCCTCCAGTGTTTTCAGGAAGGCCATGTGAGGTTCCTGAGTTTGAGAGGGTGGCCTGTAACATGCTACAAATTGCAGAGCAGTCTTGCCTATGGTTAATTGCACCTGGATGGTCTCCGATGCATCGTGCGTTGCCACCAACCTTGAGGTGTGGGTGTCCTTTATGAATATGGACACCCCCCCCTCCTTTTTTGGTGTTGTCTGGATTTTGGGGCCGGAACGCATGATATGAGGTGAAACCTGATAGTGCTGGGGTGCTCTCAGGAGCCTTGAACCAGGTTTCTGTCACAGCACAGACATCGATGTTCTCCATACTGAGAAGGGCCTCGAGTGTGTGCATCTTGAGATTGAGACTTCTGGCGTTGAGCAGCATTACCCTTAGTTTTTTTCCTTTTTTGTGTTCTAGGGTGGTAGGTTTAGAATTTGAGCCTTGCCAAAAAAAGGCACTATGGGGGTGGCAAGAGCCTTTGCCAATATCCGGAAGCCCAGAGGTGACAGGTGCAAGCCGTCCCTTGGGCAGCGTGGCTTGTCCAGCATGTCATCCCAGGCAGACAGACATTGGATCCCCTTTGAATGACACCAGAATTTAAGCCAATTATTAAAACTGATCATCTTATCATTGTATTGTGGCATCATTCTAGGTGAAGGTAGGATACTGCTCAAGGTCAGGGTCATACCTGCTTGGGCTACATAATCAGAGAGCTCCTCAATGTCTCTTTTCATGTAGTCCAAGGAGGTACGCCTCCGGTCGTTGACACCAGCGTGGACAATGACTGAGTCGTACTTGTACCTGCTGTTGAGAGACCTGAGTGCTTGCGTTATGTGGCGGATTCTAGCTCCCGACAGGCAGCTTACTGTGACCTTCTCCTTACTCAGTCTGGTGAGCGGGACGTCAGTGTGTCTGACTATGGAGTCACCAATGACGAGTGTGTCTGGCATTGTGTTTGGCCTTAAGGGCTGTGACTGTTTGACACTCTGACTGTGTGGTCTATGTGTTGCAAGTGTTTGGTCCTGAAGTGGTAGTTGTTTGGGTGTCTGCTTTGGTGGCCTCTGCTGTTTTGGTAGATTTTTGATCAGAGCCTCCGAGTATGTCTTTGTGTGATTATGTGTATGATTTGAAGTTGTGATGGTACTGTGTGTGACTGGGTATGTAGTGTGTGTGGTTACCTTCTCCTCCTGTCTGGTCTTGCCAGTCCTATGTTGAGAGAGCTCAGCCTCCAGTTTGGCCGTATAGTTGCATCTCTCGCATGTATTTGTGTTTTGTGGGAGAAGGAGAGGATTGTCTGTGTACATGAGGCAATTGTAACATTGCCTCAATATTCCCAGGTTCACCAGTTGAGCAGGAGAGGAGGACACTAGCAACTGATCCCTCGACATGCTAGAAGTAATAGGTAAAAAAAAACTTACAAAAGGCTCCGGGGGATGTGGGTTCTAGGCTGGTGGGGTACTATCTATAATAAAAGTGCTTTATCAAGGTGCAAGTACTGTAGGAGCAAGTGCTAGGCTTTACAGATAGAGAATAGTCTACTTGGGAATCAAGTAGAGATGAACTTTTTAGTTATAGGATACGCTGGTTAGATCAGCAGTACAGTTCGAGGAAGGTAGTTATAAGGGAAAATTTGAAGAGTGGAATTTAGGTAGCCCGAATAGTTTAACCTTGTTTAACCGCCGCTGCTCTTGTGTGCAACAGTGGCAACTCCGCGCTAACGCGTGCTTTATAGCAGGGGGCTGGAAAAAACAGGAAATGACCCAAAATGGCCAACGAATTACTAGTTGCTGTCTCTAACCACTCCTCTGTGGACAAACAAGCAGCTCAGTACTCCCCACTCCCACTGGTGAGTAAAGAAACTACCTCTGGCCACACAAGAAAATGGAGGAACACAGGAACCAAATACAAAGCCCAGGGATCAGCAAAATCTGATCACTGGAACAACTAGCTAGGAAAGGAGAAATATTTTTTTGTTTTTTTTAGTTTTTTTTGCAAACAGACAGAAAAAATACAGTAAATGCTTTGTTTTTCGACTAAATTGCTATCAAAGGCTGGCACACTTGAGTGTATTAGCCTGTTTGTTACTTTTAAGCAAAACTTTAGCCAACAAGTGCAATCAACAATTTAAGCACAGAAAAACAGGAAAATAAGGTAATAAAACAGTAATATAGGCACAAACAGTAGTCGAAAAGCTCAAAAGATCGAAAAATGCAAAATAAAAAGTTTAAAAAATACTTATAACCAAGAAAGTTGCTTTTTCTGCTCTCTGCTGGCTTAGGAACTCTGCAGGGGACCATGAGGAGCTATGCCAAGTTCTCTAATGCCAGAAAAGCCCGCCAAAGCGTGCTTTATAGCAGGGGGCTGGAAAAAACAGGAAATTATAGTTGCATTATACAGAGAGTTCTTGCCTTTGCAACATGTATAGGAAATACTGTGATTCTTAGAAGAGAACGTAAGCAGCAGGTCAGAGGTAATCAATACAATATCAAGAAATTTCTCTAAATAAAAGATCCTCATGTCAGTAACACACCATGTGTACAATATAGCAATATATGCTAAACAACAACTATGTGCATATCAGGAAAAAGCACTGTATAGTAATTTAGAGAGTCATTGACCCCATCACCCCTTGAAGTAAGCAGTGAAGTGTACTTCAAATCTACCTGAAAACGTTATCTGCCCCTTATCTCCCAAGCCCGTATTGTAATCATAGCCTTTGACCAGCAAAGGCTACTTAGCCAAAGATTTGAGAATATAAAAGTACTAAATAGTCAGTAGAAAAAAAAAAACTATTATGTGACTCTCCGTACAATAATGACTGCATTTGGCTTGCGCACCCCAATGAAATAGTGTCTAAGACAGCAAGTACCTCTGTCACTGCAGTAGTGAGAAGGAAAGAAAAAAATGAAAGCATAGTTACTCTGAAGTCACACTACTGAGTGCTGACTGAGCTGCTGTATGTGCTGCTTTTTGCCATTGTATAAGTTTCTTTTTAAATTGGGAGCAAGGATCCAATAAGCACCTCGAAGGAGTTGTACTACTATCAGTGGAAGTAATAGTATCAGCGTTGTGATTCCATAGCTGCAGCCAAAGAGGACTGATGGCGTTTTTTATAGGTGTCTTCTGCCCTCATAAACAAGAGTGCTCCCCCTGTTTTAAAGAAACACCCACTTAAAAGTTGATTGGATGGTCAGTTCTTTTTTAATTAACTTGCCTAAACATTTTAAACTGATTATTGCATTGTGAATGTGTCTGAAGAAGTATCTAATATTGAGAGAGATGATAATTTGTAATGAAATCTAGGTTTTCATTTTTAAATGTGTGTGTGTGTGTGTGTGTGTGTGTGTGTGTGTGTGTGTGTGTGTGTGTGTGTGTGTGTGTCAGTAAGAATTATGAATCTCCAGCCTAGTTAATCAAGAAACAAAATTCTTCATCCTTGTGGGGATATAGATAGTTATTCATATACCACAAAGACATTGTACCTATCTTACACATCTGTTTTATTTATTCCATTGTAATGAGACTGTTCTGTTGAGCTGTTTATGATCATTTTATGAATGTTATGGTTAACTCACTTTTCTGTTTGTGCTGCTTTTCTTTTTTCTTTTTTTCTTTTCTTTTTTTTTTTTTGTGACATTTACGAAAAAAAGCCTACATGCTTTGTCTTGACAAATCTTAATACTTCGTTGTGTATAGGTTGGTCTGAAGGTATACCTTTTCCAAATAGTATGAAAGTTGAACAGTTTGTATACTGTGTATTACAAGACATCTGAAATGAGGTGAAGACCATAACCATTATGCCAAACGCACCCTTCATTCATTCCTTTTGAAACAGTTTGCATCCTTTTCATGTGATATAATGTAATTTAAGGAGATATTGTGTAGTAGGTTGGAACCTTCTCACTGAAGGAGTTGGAAGTACTAAGGCTTTAGTGGTATAACTTTGAAGAACAGAGTGCTAATTATCATGGTTATGTGTTTATTTAGATATTCTGATGACTTCATGGTGTAAAAAAGCTGCAAATAGATACTTGTCATAACTGCATATTTTTGATCACAAAACATTAATGTTAGGAAATGTTTCAGAATAAGAGAACAAATTAGACAAATTTGTCTGTAGCCTTTCAATAAAGCCTGTAAGTAGTTTTGACTTCATGTTTCTAATAAACGTTTATTTAGGGTAATTTGAAGATATATCAGTAGTCTAGCCTGATAGACACCAAGGAGCTGGCTGCAATAGATTTTGTATATATAGGCAGGGGTTTGTATAAGTGTTTTTACTCCTTGAAGGCAGTTTGCCGAGATGTCAGAGTGCAATAAAGATTTTGGATACTGGTCCTTTGTGTTTTTTTATATTCTAGTTGGTGCTCTATTTGGTGGTTTTGTCTTTGTTTTTATGGCCAGTGATCTTTGTCATAACCTGCTTAGAATTTTTTGTGACATTGGTATGGATTTGAGTCAACATTTTTTGGACAGCTTTTTAACTCAGCATGGCGAGTGAAGTAATCAACAGGGTGGGAGCAGTTCGGTACCTTGTGAACCAGCTCCTAGACCCTTGGACAAGTGGGAAGAGGATTGGAAAAAATGATGCCTGTATTCGTTTGATGTGGTGGGTCCGAGATTTACTTCTGCTGTTGCTGCAGAACATAAGGTACTGTTTGACCATTTGGAGATACTCATGTGGAATGAAACGGCTGCGTTTTTAAACATGCAAAGTCTGTATAAATACAAAGAACTAGACATAACCCCAAGATGGTTAAGGGCTTTTAAAGATCCATCTGTGTCCTTTGATTTAAGTAATGAATTAGATAAAGAATTTCACAAATGTTGGGTCTCTATATTAATCGAAAGAGGCAGGTTAAACCAGCAAAATCTGAAAGATCAAATTTACTCACTATGTACATCTTTGGTCTCAGGTCCAGGTGTGGAACACTTGGATAAATTTCTTTTGGGCATTAACATCAGACTTAAAAATTATGAAGTATAGATTGTCAAAAGAAGGAAGGGTAAATTGATTCAAGATATTAAAGATTATGACAATGATTGTGCCTTTATCACGTCAGCCAATCAGAAATGCTAGCGTCAACATGTGAGGTTTGAAGGAGGACGTAATGGCAGACAATGTCTTAATACTTCAATGGCAACATCAGAGGAGTTATACTCGTGGAGAGAGGGAGATAATGGGAGTACTATTGAATTTCTGTCACTCCCGAGGGCAGAGCAAGGCAAACAATTCCAATGGACCTTTCGTGGAGGTCCTCACAATGAAGAAAATACAGGAAAGGGAAGGAAATGCTATCGAGAACTCTTGTATATCCAGCAGACAGAACATCATCCGTACCAACATCAGAAGAGAGGTAAATGGTGAAGAATTGCCTTACAATGATAGACTTATATGATATAAATCTTTCTAGTTATAATTTTGATAATTATGAGTTATCAGTTTTAAACTGTGGTCTTAAATTTATACCGACTGTGTTACCACGTTCTCATGAGGTAAAATGTGATGCGTATAGACTAATTAGGAAATTGCATTTAAAAAAATTATTTTGAAGGAAAGGTTTTTGTTCATGAACAAGTTTTAAATGAAAAGTTTGATAAAGATGTTTCAATGGATGAAAGTTTTTATTCATGTTCTGAAAATGAGGCAAATGCATATTGTTTGTTAGATACAAGCAAAATAGAAGATAAAAGTGCATTCATTCCACCATTCAGTCATGAAGGAATACAACATTTTAGTATTATGTTAAATTTTGCTGTGAAAAGGGAATTGATATATTTTAATAACTGTAAAAACAATGTACTTTACAATTTGACTAAAAATGAATGGAATGCTTTATTGTCTTTGAGTCAAAAAAGTGATTTAATATTCAAACCGGCAGACAAAGGAAATAAACTGGTTAAAATGCATTTTTCTCAATATGCAAATGTGTGTTGTGAACATCTAAGCAATGAAAATGTTTATGAAAAAGTGGCATCTTGTGTATATAAGGAAGTGATAGATATGTATCAAGATTTGTTGTATAAAGGGGTGAGATTAGGGTATTTTACACATGATGATGTGAAAAAGAAGTTGAATGTAGATGGTTGTAAAATGGCTCAATTCTACTGCTTACCTAAAATACACAAGGATGCAACAAATCCTCCAGGTCGGCCAATAGTGTCAGGGAGAGAATACTTTCTCTACAAGATAGGGTGGGTGTTGCATTTTTAGTTATTGCCCATAGTTCAAACACTTCCTTGTTATATTAAGGATTTATTTGATTTCCTTGGAAAAATCAGGAATATCCAATGGTATCCCAATATGTATTGGGTTACGTTGGATGTCAAGAGTTTGTATACCAATATTCAACATAATTTTGGGATAGAAGCACTTAGGTTTTTTGGAGATAATAGCCCAAAGTCAGATTATATTATTGAATTAATATATTTTTGTCTGTCAAATAATTTTTTTGAACTTGATGGGATGCTTTTCCATCAAAAACAAGGAACAGCGATGGGAGCAGCTTTCGCACCAGCATATGCAAACATAAGTATGGGCTTGTTTGAGACGGACTATAGCTATAGATCTAGGTTTTTTCAACAGTATGTAAGGGAATACTATAGATTTATAGATGATGTCATCTTCCTTTGTGAAGGTGATAAGGATGAGGTTCAGTTATTTATAGAATAATTGCAATGTAATAGATTCCACTTACATTTTGATGGTCTAAAGGTAGATAAGAAAGTGTCATACTTGAATGTAATATTGGACATTAGTAGGACATCTGTACATAGGAAGTTTCAAGATGGGAACCTGTATTTATGAGCAGAAAGCTGCCATCCATTGCATACAATTCAGGCATTACCATATGGTGTATTCATACATTTATATAGGGTATGTAATAATGAGCCACATTTTTTAGATGAGTTGACTAAAACTGTATGTTCCAATCCCAAGGATATGATAGTAAAATGTTGGAAACTTGTTGAGATAGATTTGTTAATCAATATGTTAATGGTGGACAAAAATTAAATAGATATAAATGGAGGGAAGATACTGAAAATAAGAAGGAAGATATATATGTTGTTACTACTTACAACAGTTAAAAAATAGTAAAACGGGTTAAATATTATTGGGAATCTTTAACCTCTTTGAGAGATTTGTCACAATGGGTCAAGAAGATGCCAAAAATATCTTATAGAGTAGGTAGAAATATTAAAAAAATTCTTGTTAGAAGTAGATTTGTAAGCCCCCCCCCCCCCCCCCACTAGTTTGGTACAAGGTCCAATTGAGTATGGAACTAAAGCATGTGAGAAGTGTAAATTATTTGAATATGTGGTTTAGAATTTTAAGAGTATAAATGGATTGAATTTTAATGTTAAAGGTAGTTATACATGTGAAACTGAGGACGTAGTATATACCCTCAAGTGCCCATGCAATAAATTGTACGTGGGGGAAAGCAAAAGTGCATTTAAAGTAAGATTAAGGGAATCTGTTAGGGATATTGTAAAAAAATAAAAAAGAAAGCTCAGTGGCAGAACATTTTAATGAAAGACATGGTAGTGAGTTGATGGGATTGCAGCCCACTATATTAGAAAAAGTGGAATGTACTCAATATGCAACTGGAGATATAAAAAATGTTTAACTGTATAAAGAATCTTTGTATATTCTGAAATTCAACACTTTATTCCCATATGGGTTGAACTTAGAATGCAATTGGAGGTTTTTCATCCATTGATTTATGTTAATTATTTTATAATCGGATGTAATTAGATGCAATAGATTTTGTATATATAGGCAGGGGGTTGTATAAGTGTTTTTAATCCCTGAAGGCAATTTGCCAAGACATCAGAGTGCAATAAATGTTTGGATACTGGTCCTTTGTGTTTTTTTTTTATAAATTAGAAGAATTTGTCTGTAGCTTTTCAATAAAACATGTAAGTAGTTTTGACTTCATGCTTCCAGTAAACAGTTATTTAGGGTAATTTGAGGATATGTCAGTAGTCTAGCCTGACAGACACCAAAGAGCAGGCTGGACTGTCACCATGGTAACCTATCAAAAGTGGTGCCCTGAACTGGGTTGCATGTTACTCAGTGACACCACTAAGACATTCCCCAAAACTGTTTTGACTGGATTAGTATGAGAATAAATATTTGGAATATGAGTAGTTTGTAAAGTGTGTGAAATAAGCTTTGAAAGTTTCTCAGACATTTGTTCACTCATTCTTGGATACCCCTTTTATTCCAATTCAAGGTCACAGGGGAGCCACAGACTATCCTGGTAATCAAATGAGTACAAAACAAAGAAACAAATATTGGACATGACTCCAGTCTATCACAGTGAGCAAATATTGCTGTTACTGCAAATGTCGTCCTCCTAAGAAATCAGTTTAAGTAGATTTCTAGTTGATATGTGGAGATGTATTGGATGTTTCTTTCTTTTTTTTTTTTTGGAAAACAAAGAAAAATTGTCAGCATATCTAAGTATGGCAGTATAGAGTAACATCTGCATTTAGGCCAGACATAAGGCATTTAGTGTGGAGGTGGGTAAAAAGCTGTCTGTTAAGTAGGGTAAACTGCTTATCCTTTAGATGCATGAAATGAGCAGGTTAGGTGTGCCAAGCAGTTCTTATCTACTGTGAGATTTGGCGTTTCTGCAGTATCTGCAAAATAGTGTGAGATACAGCTTTGAAAACAAATTCTTTGATCTGTGTATACAGTGGATATAAAAAGTTTACACATGCCTGTTAAAATGCCAGGTTTTTGTGATATCAAAAATGAGACCACAATAAATCATTTCAAAACTTTGCCCACCTTTAATGTCACCTATAACCTGTACAATTCAATTGAAAAACAAACATCTTTTAGGGGAAAAAAATGTAAAAAATAAAAAATGTACAATACGCTAGTTCCAGAAGTATGCCCACGCTTAAACTAATGCTTTGTTTTGTGTGTAAACCCTTAAACTAATACTTTGTTGAAGTACCTTTTGATTTGATTACAGCATTCAGTCTTCTTGGGTAGGAGTCTATCAGCATGGCACATCTTGACTTGGCAGTATTTGCCCACTCTTCCTTGCAAAAACGCTCCAAATCTTTCAGATTCCATGGGCATCTCTTGTGCACAGCTGTCTTCAGGTCGCCCCCAGATTTTCTATTGGATTTAGGTCTGCGCTGTGGCTGGACCATTCCAAAACTTTAAATGTTGTGTAGTCAAATCTCACCTCCATTTTTACATATCCGACTCGGCCGATTTACAAGCTCGAAGACTTCTGGTTGGCTTGTGTTTAAGCAGGTATCCCATAGTGCACCAGTACAAACCCCAGATCTCGTTTGCCACGTCAACGAGTTCGGTCATGCTTCTCTTGGCTCTGGCTAAGTGTCATATTTTTTTTCTAATTACGTATATAGTATTAGAGTTAATATTGTGTTGTTAGGGTTGCTATTATCCTAGACAGTTGTGCTGTTTGCCCTTTTGGTGCAATCTTAGTTTAAACTTGATGTTAGTCTGGTATCCTGTGTGCCAGTTTAGAGTTCCTTGTAGGCGCCGTTGCGCCTTGTTTTTTCTATATCAGGTAGAATGTTAGTTTTTGGCAGTTTTCCACTGGTAGTTAACAGGGAGGGGTTCCTGTTGTTATTTCTGACCATTATTGGGTCTCCATTTGATGGTCAGCTTCGTTTCTTCAGTGATTGTATTTTTGGCGTGGATCCGCTTGTTAATTACTTAGGGTTAGAGTTTCCTTCCCTAGTACGATAGTATAGTTATTATTATTAAATTTTTATTAAATAGAGTCATTCAGCTTCTGTGTGTGTGAGTTTTTCCCTTTTCTGGTCTGTTTAAATTAGAAGACCTAGCTTTTTGTTCCACCGGGCTAGGCCCGTTTAAGTTAGAGGACCTAGCTTTCGTGGCACTTCCTTCTGTAGGGCTAGGCCCGTTTTAGTTAGAGGACCTAGTCCTCTTCCCTCATTATTATTATTCTTCCTTTCCTGTGTGAGAGTGAGTGTGTGAGAGAGTGAGTGTGTGAGAGAGTGAGTGTGTGAGAGAGTGAGTGTGTGAGAGAGTGAGTGTGTGAGAGAGTGAGTGTGTGAGAGAGTGAGTGTGTGTGTGTGCGCGCGTGTGTGTAATGTTTAAAGAGAGTAAGGAGCACAAACCTTCGGGTTTTAAGTACTGCATGAAATGCTCCCAAACGATGTCTTTAACGGATGGCCACTGTAGCTGTGTCTACTGTTTAGGGGCCATCCACTTGCAGGAATCATGCTTGTTCTGCTATGCTTTCTCTCCTAGGGTGTTACAGGAGAGAAAGAGCAAGCTTATACTTAAGGGTCTACTAAAACCATCCTTTGAGTAAGTTCTATCCAGTTCTTCAGCTTCCTCCAAGTCTGGCAAATCTAAATCTTCAAAAAGGTCTTCTCCGGCACCGGCTGGTGTCTCAGAGCTGCCTCCTAAACAGTCTAAATCTGCCTCCTCGACTCCACAGCCTTCGGAGTCAAAGGAGAGCACCATTGTGGGTGTCAGAGTCGGTTCCAAGTGTTTCAGAGCCGACCTCTGAACCGAATGAATCAGCAGTTGAATCTGCTTCTCGGAGCTGGTCTGATTCCCTACCGGTTTCCGTATTACTGAAGTCTCCAGTGCCCCCTAGGTCAAGATCCCCTACTAGAAGAAGATGTGGAGAGGGTCATCTGCAAATTTAGTCAGCCAGAGTCCTCTGGTTAAAACTGATATCTAATATATGTTGTTTCCGTGAGCAACATTCTCCTTAAAATACATTAAATTAGTGTTCATCATGTTCTGTTTAATTAAATATATTTTTCTGCCCCCCCCCCTTCCTCCAGACTATTGTTTCACTCTCTTCCTTCTGTAATCGTCTTCCTTTATAGGTTCATAGGTAGGTACTAGGCTATCGGCCCAAGGGCCTACGTAAGCCTAGCCAATGAGGTTCCCTGGCTTACGACACCCAAGAAAGTTATTTTCCTGTGCCACTGTCGAGCAGAGACAAAGAAGTGATCCCTGGGGTGCATTTCCTATTTCCCATCCACTCATCAAGATTTTTCTTGAAGAGTGCTAATGAAGAACTTTGCTTGACATAGATGGGTAGACTGTTCCAGAGTATGGAATGTCTCTGGGACAGGAATCTATCCCTCCAGTATGTCCTGTTTATTGTGGTGACAAGGTTTAGGTCCCTAGAGGGTGTAGCTCGGAGGGATTGGGATTTCTTTAGCTGTAGTATGTCCAACAGCTCTGGGTTTGACATAGCTTTATATGTTAGGCCGAGATCACCTTGGTGTAGGCGATATGCTACGGAGTAAAGCTGGAGTTTTTTGAGGCAGTCAGTGTAGGGCATTTGTTTGAGGCCAGTAATCCTCTTTGTGAGGTACTTCTGTGGCCTTTCCAGCTGCTGCAGATGTCTTGTGAGGTACATTCTGAAAGGGGTGTTATACTCTATAATGGGTCTAATGAGTGGCAAGTAGAGGGGAACAATGACCTCTTTTTTTCCTGGATGAGAACCCTTTTATGATGAGGTGTGCCACGTAGAAGGATTTCCTGACTACTGTGGTGATGTGACTATCAAAGGAGAGACTACTGTCCACCTGGGTCCCAAGGTCTGTCATCACACATTCCGTGTTATGTAGATTGCTGCCTATGTGGTAGTTCATGGGTACTGAGTTTTTACCAAAAGGGATGACATTGCACTTTTTGGCATTGAGCTTGAGGCCATGGCTCTGACACCAGACATCTGTCTCAGCGAGGCCCTTCTGTAGGATATCCACATCATTTGGGGACTTGACTATGGCTCCTAGTTTGCAGTCATCTGCGAACTGCATTAGCCAGAGGCTTTCTGTGTTAACCTGTACTTCAGAGAAGTAGATACCAAACAGGAGAGGTCCCAGGACAGAACCCTGTGGTACTCCACTTGTCGCTGCTTTGAGGTCAGATTTGGAGTCTGCACCTTTTACAGTGTGGGTTCTGTCAGTGAGCCAGTTGGCAACCCATCTTGTGACGTAGGGATTTATACCTAGTTTAGTGAGTTTAGCTATAATTCCAGAATGGGGGATGGTGTCGAAAGCCTTGGCGAGGTCAAGATAGGCTGTGTGAACCACCTTACTCTCATCTACGGTTTTGGTGACAGTCTCAAAGAAGTCAATCAGGTCCAGGAGGCACGATCTGCCTTTCACAAACCCGAACTGGGTGGGATCCAGAGTTTGGAGGTTACCAATGTCTTTGTTTATGAGTTCCATGATGATACTTTCCATGGCCTTGCAGACCAGGCTAATAGGTCAGTAGTTCCCAGGATCAGTGGTGGCTCCCTCTTTGTGGAGTGGGATAACTGTTGCTGTGCACCATTCAGTGGGCACAAAGCCTGATGTGAGGCTATTATTAAACATGGTGCTTAAGTGGGGAGCCAGTTTGTTCTGACGTCCGTGTAAAACGCAGCCTGGGATGTTGTCCGGTCCCATTGATGCTGTGTTTTTGGTTTTAGAGAGTGCAGCTTGTACCTGCATAGTTGTGATTACAGGGACTCTGCATTCTTCCTGTATAGATATGGGCCCTTTAGGGGATGAGGGGGGTAAAGTTAGCACTGAACCTATCTGCCAGGATGTTGGCAATATCAGTTGGTTCTGTAATTTTCGTGCCTTTGTGCTGTAACTCAGAGCAGATCTGGATGTTGCCATCTAGATACTTGACATAGCTATAGAATGCTTTGTGGTTGTTCTTAAAATTAGTGTCTATTTTGTTTTCGTAGCTAGCTTTGGAGGATCTTATAAGGGATCTCAGCTTCTTACTGAGGCTGACCAGGGAGCTCCTCCACTCATGGGATTTTACTCTTTTGTAACAGTTTCTTCCTTCTGTTGTACAGTTTGTTTATGGCAGAGGACCACCAGATTGGCTTCCTTTTTTTGGAGGATAGCATCTTGGTTCTGTTTGGGATAGCATGATCCATGTACTTGTGTAAGTGCTTATAGAGTGCATTTGTGTAGGATTCAGCAGTAGTAACTGTATTGTCCATCTACATGGGTGTCATGAAGTTCACCACTTCTGTCTTGAGAAGCATGAAGTTGGCTTTGGAGAAATTTTTTACCGTGGTTTCCTTAATGGCGGGTGGGGGCGGGATGTGGATATCAAGAGTGATTAGCTTATGGTCGGATCGGACCAACGAGGAGTTGACTGGTAATGACTAGGTCTAGGATATTGTTGCCCCTGGTGGGGGTGTGGATAAGTTGATCGAGGGCATTGGAGTTTATGAATTCTAGAAAGCGTTGAGCTAAGGAGTTGGTACATGAGTAGTTTTCCCAGTTAATGGTGGGGTAGTTGAAGTCGCCCATTATTAAGGTGTTTGTTTGAACCCTAATATTTTCCAGTACATCAAGAAAAGAGGAGTGGGAATCCTGCGGCATGGTGGGGGATCTGTAGCAAGCTACAATTTGGATTGCAGTTTTGCCCAGAGTTAGTTGCACTTGGATAACCTCGGATGCGTTATGCTGAGTAACTAGCCTGGAGGTGTGGATATCCTTAATGAATATGGACACACCTCCACCTTTGGTGTTTCGGTCCAGGTTACATGGCCGAAAAGTGTGGTATGAGTTATAGCCTGGTAGTGCAGGGGTGCTCTGGAGCCTTGAACCAGGTCTCAGTCACTGCACAGATATCGATGTTCTCCATTTTAAGGAGTGCCTCGAGTGAGTGCGTTTTTAGATTTAGACTTCTAGCATTGAGTAGCATTACCCTCAGTTTTTGCTTGCCTGTTCCTGTTACGGTGGTGATTTGAACCTTGCCTAAAAAGGTACTTTCTGACTGATCCATTCTCCGTGAGAGGAGGATGCTGCATTGAAGGGAAATGAGTATTAGTGTCCTCTTCTCATACAGATCTGGGTTATTTTGTGCCATCCCAGGCCTTCTTATAGAATTGAGCACACACTCATCCAGATTGTCAGGTCAAGTTATGCTTTTGACCAGTCATTTCATTATAAGTTTGCTCTTCACTTTTGTATCTGTCCTGAAAAGCATAGAGTGGAGGAAGATAACCCACATCTACTCTGGTTTTTCACTCCCCCTTAGTAGGCTGTTTGGTACCATTTTTGCATTTTAAATAGATGTCACTATCATCATGTTAAGGCACTTTCCTTTAATGCCATATAGTCAGTCTCATAGTGTTAATAGTCTTGATTGTACTTGTCTCTTCCTTTTCAGTAGAAATGCATCCTCGTAATTTTACCTTTTTGTTAAGTAAAGTTCTTTGTATGTTTCTGATAATTTTATAATTCCATCCCAGGATCCCTGAAAGATGTTCTGCTTTGCGTATGTATTTGTTGATGCATGTCTCTATCTGTCGATGTTCATCATATTGATCACTGCTGTAGTAGCCTTAGCTATGTAGGTTATATCCTGCCAAGGATATACCAGCCGGCCAACTTCCAAAGCTTCAGGGCTCGACACCTTCCACATGCCCAAACTATCAGGCAGCTTGAACTGGGAGCTGAATAAAATGCAAATTTAGATGCCAAGCCCTTAATTACCTACAGCCGCCAAACATTACATTCCTGTAAGATATTTGAGAATCGATGGTTGGCTTGGTACTATTCTTTTGTAGGACAGAAAAGTTCCCATTGAGAAAAAAAAAACTTCCATTTTCTAAATATTGTTTGTGTTTTATCACTTTCCTCTTCAGGAAAGTTATTTTAAAGATAGGAGTTTCATGTTTTGTTGGACTGTCCCCGAGACTGTATTGTACTTTCAAATGAGACCACTCTTTTTTCCTGTCATTTTTAAAAGTTGTGTAAAGTAACTGAAAGACATTTTTTGTGTGGAGAAACTATGTTTATTTTTCTGCAGCTGGAAAAGTGTTTTGAAGTGCCTTTTACTGCATTTTTTCGGTGAAAAAAGTGACTTTTCAAGGCTTGTAGTTTGTACCGGCATTTGTTGCTTGTCCTACCTAGGAAATAGGCACAGTTTTTAGCTTGACCATGGAACAAACTGCCGGTCCCATGGTCAGTCTGTCTTCCAGCCACAAAAAGAAAAAGTTAAGCAAACAGCCTTTGCCACCACAGCAGGCTAGCAATTTAACTCAGCCACAGGTGGTTGACTTTGTTGTGGCCATTTGTTGTACCTCAGACTCATCTTTTACTCCCGATCCCTGTGGTGTAGCACCTATAGCCACTATGGACCAGGGTTAGCCATATCCTGTGAAGCTGTTGGAGTCCCCTCAGTGGGCAAGGGAGAGTCACACTTGTTAGTCCTGGGAGAGAGAACAGGGAAGGTTTCCCTGTTGTGCCAGAATGCTGCACCCATCCCTGGGGAAGCTGCTGCAGCCGTTAGTAACACTGCTTGCCCCATTTTCAAATAGAAACAGAAAAGTAAACATGTGCTTACATATCCTCAGGGTTTAATTCAAGTTATTAATCCTTGTTGTAAAGTAATTTCTGGTAAAAGAAAGAGGGATAACTCTTTTCCTGATGGGATTCAAGATTTTAAATCTGAACAGGAAGATGGGACAGATACAGGTTTTTCTCCTCAGATTTCATATTCACACTCGTTGGAGAGGTCACTTTATGATTCTATCTGGGGGGGGGGTTCTCTTTCTCTGTGACTATTGCTAGAATGTGTCACTGTTTTTCAGTGGGTGGACACTAAGGTTTCTCAGTCCCTCAGAAGATACTATGGGTTTTCCACCCGAGGCTATGGTAAAAATATTTTGGAAAAAAGCTTTACAAGATTGTGTACAGGGGTTAAACCTAGATATGAAAAATCTATTTATCAGAAAAATTGTAGTAGGATACAACATGACAATTTAGGTTTAACTAAAGATAATATTTATTTTGTCACCACTTATGGTTGCTTTACCAAACAGTTTCTGGATATTGTTAGCCAATTTTGGCTTTATTTTTGCTCCCTTAGAAATGTTCAACAATGGCTTGATGTAAATATGAAGTTTTCTTATCGTAAGGGCAAGAATATAAAAGATTTTCTTGTAAGATCTAATATTATGATGCCTTTGCCTAGAATGTATATGGAACCTGTTAAAGTTGGGACTTTTCCCTGTGGGAAATGTAAGGTTTGTAAACATATTGTATCCAATTTCAATTTTATTAATAATGTTAAATTTGATAGTCGGGGTATATTTAGTTGTAACTCTGTGGGTGTTATTTATGCTCTACAATGCCCCTGTAACAAATTTTACATTGGTGAAACAAAGAGAGCCTTTAAAATAAGATTTTTGGAGCATTTAAGAGACGTTAAAAATGGTAAAGAAGATAGTCCAGTTGCAGCACATTTTCTAGAAGCACATGATAAATGTAATGAGGGTTTGAAAGGAACTATTTTAGAACAAGTTTGTGTCTCTATGTTCAATGATACTGATGTTAAAACTAGGTTAGTGCAGAAAGAAACTGTATATATTTTAAAATTCAAAACCATGTTTCCTTTTGGGCTAAATGAAGAGCTCAACTGGAGAGTATTAGCTTGTTGAACTGCTGTGCTAATTGATTAATTATGTAATTATCTTATTATGTTGTGTATATAAGCTGCTTTTCTGTGTAAGTGTTTCATTCTCCTTGAAGGCTTTGGCCGAGACGTCAGAGAGAGAGACTTTTTGCTTACAATAAATCCTGGTGGAACTTGTTCCTGTTGTTTTTGATACTATGGGTTGTGTCCTGTTCCTCCTGTTCTGTCTGTTTAGAGGATATGTATGTGTTACTGCCTGCAATTTTTCTGATAGCCAGCCAGCTGTCCCTAAAAAGGCCATTAGGATGTATAAAGTTCCTCAGTATTTTAAGCTTTTATACACTTTTCCCAAACCTGACCCAGCAGCTAAAGCTTTAGTTGATCCCACTACTGCTAAACAATTCTAATTCCACTCTTTCTAATAAAGATGGGAAAATTATTGGTAAGTATGGTGAAAAAGTGTATAATTCTGCAAATTTGATTTTCAGAATTTTGAATTGTCAGGGTCGTATGTTAAAGTTTGTTCTGACTGAGTGTGAAAATATGAGGATGTTTTAGCTGCAGTTTCTTATTGTATGGAAACTTCTGCTTTAAATAATGTTTCTTCTATTGCACAGGTCATCACTCGTTGTTTTCAGTGTGTTTATGACTCTATTGATACTTCTTTCAGGGGTATGGCCACTGGCCACTGGTACTGTGTTGAGGAGGTTTGCATGACTGCATTCTCAGAACTTCCCAGATGTTAAAAATGAAATTTTAAATTCTCCTTTGGATAGAGATTTCGTTTTTGGAACCTGTGCTGCAGAGTTTATCAAAAAGTGTGAAGAAAGAGGAAAAGATGATCCAGTGAATCTCTAACATTTATCAGTTCTACTTTTCCAAATTTTCTTAAAGATCCTCTAACTCCTCATCCAGATTTGTCAAAAAGCAGAATAAATAGTCTCAACCAATCACAGGTAAACAGACAGTTAAGAAGAAATGGCAATGGGGTTCCAAAATGAAGCCTTGAACCTCCAAAAATAATGGACAGTCTGAATGACAGTTCAAGAAACCTTGTGACCCCCCTCTCGCCCCGGTCCCCTTTTTCTTCCAGAAAGTCTAAATCTCCATTTTCCTGTTTGGCAACAGATAGTTTCAGACACATAGGTTCTGAAAATCATTCAACAATTTTACAGATAGCAAAGGGAGAAAACTTCCCCTTTCCAGGGGGTCATTCCTCATCCTCTAGATCAAAGTAATTTGTTTTTCTCTAGCTCATCATCACATGCTGTCTCAAGGAGTTTTAGAACCAGTTCCTCCTTCCCAGGTAGGTAGCGATTTTTATTCAAGGATGTTCCTACAGCCAAAGAAAGAAAGTGCTTGCAGACCAGTTCTGGATCATGCTTTCCTAATCCTTTGTGTGATAGTGGCCACATTTAAAGTGATGTCACTTCACAACCTGTTACCTCTTCTTCCTCTTACGAGTTTCCTGATAACACTAGACTTAAAAGATGCTCATCATCACAGCCCTATTTATCTAGGCTTCAGATGTTTCTTACAGCTTTGTGTCTAGATCACATTATCAGTTCTTTGCCTTACCCTTTCGCCTATCCATTTAACCAAGAGTAGTTCTGAAGATTCAGAAGGAATCCCCCAAGATCATTGTGGTGACTCCTTTCTGGCCCATGCAACTGTGGTTCTCCCTTCTTTTGGAAATGGCCAGAGGCAGTTACCAAAGGCTTCCTCACAGACTGGATCTACTCAGAGGAACAAGTGTGTTTGATGCACCATGACATCAGTCAACCTCAGTTGACTGCCTGGATGATAGGGCCCTGAATCCTTTTAGACACCTGTTTACTGAGGATGTGCAGCATGTATTACTAGAGACAAGAAAGCCTGCAACTAGAAAGTCATGTATTAGCAAATGGAAAAGGTTTTCTAGCTAGTGCCAGCAGCATAACCACCACCTATTAGGGGCTAGTTTTTCCCTGGTTTTGCAATATTTGTGTGAGTTACTATCATATATGGCCTTTCTTATCCTTCTCTCAAAGTTGCAAATAGATGGAAGAAGCGTGCAGAACAGACCACCAGCAAAAATCCAAGTTTATTTAAGCGCTTTTCGTCAAGTTTCAGACTTCATCAGAATTAGTCACATGATCATGACAAACATATATACATCACCCACCTGACCACTGGTCAATGTTTGTTTGTTTGTGTCTTTCGGCTTTTCTTGGTTAGGGGTCGTCACAGTGGAACTCCGGTCCGCTAATGATTGGCAGTTGATTTTTACGTACCGGCTTGCCAGACCTGATGCACAACCTTTAACGAAGGTATGCCCATTCACGCATGTCTCCACGCAGAAGACGCTCTAGCTGAGAATCGAACCGGACAGCGTCTTACTGTGAGGCGACAACGCTACCGCAGCACCACGTAATTACATAATTTCCTCTAAAACAAACATTATACAAATTTGGTATAAATTATTAAAACTTGATGTGCTTGCAGAAAATAAAAATGCGACTAATAAACCTATAAAAAATACATATATTTTAATTTTAAAACAGAACTCAAGGAAATTCTGTCATTAAGATCTGGAACTTGACAGGCATTAGTTTTAAACTGCCATGGCAATTCCTTGAATTCTATCCATTCAGCCATTGGTCCCCTTCTTGCTCCAAGGTCAATGTGGTCTATGGCCCAAAACCTAAAAGTGTGTGTGGGGCACGCACAAATGTGCTTATACAAAGCACTATTTATATTTTTTATTCCTGATGTCATATAGGTGTCTGTACATCCTCTGCCTCAGTGCTCTTTTGGTCTTACCAATATAGAAACTGTCGCACAGATCACACACTGCGACATACACCACCCCCTTTGAGTAACAGGAGTATTTCTTCCTAGGTTTTACCATTCCATAACCAGTGATTTTGATGGCCTGCCCTTGAAACACGGCTGGGCACTGATTACATCTCCCACATTTGTAGCAACCACCCAATATGGGTGCACTACAGTCCCTTTCTAATAGGCCCTTTAAACTAACTTCCCTCTTATACATTATAGTGGGCTTGTTTCCCACTACTGAATGTACTTTGTTGCCAATAGTGAACATATTCCATAATCTACATATAATGTTCCTGATGTCATAAAAATCAAAACTTAAAGGGAAGAATGAAAGCTCTTGAGAAACATTCCTGACTCCCAGTCTGATTTACTCCAGTGGGGCCATTCTCATTAGACAATAAGCAAAAAAAGCCCCGATTTCCCTTTTTCTAATCACCTCATTGGCAATGTTCTGAACAAAATTGCCGGGGTAGCCCCTTCCGGTCAGCATGTTTTTTAACTTGGCACACTCTAACATACTGGCCCTTAACTAGGGCTCTTCTTTGGTGCACCGGGTGCCAGCTGTCAAAATGCAACAATAAGTTTGAGTATGTTGGCTTCCTATACAAGTGCGAAGTGAAAGCCTTGTTCACATAATCTTTTTTGACTGTTGCCTCCAAAAAATTAAGTTGGTCATTGTCCCTGGCCATGGTGAAGGTTAAGGAAGGAGGTAGTTTGATTAATATAAATGAAGAACCTGTCCAGTTCCACTTCACTTCCCTTCCAGAAAATCACCAGGTCATCAAGGTACTGCCCGTACAGTGCCCAAGAATCTTTGTAAGTTGAATTTAAAATAAATAAATCAATCCTCCCAGTGTGCCAGCACAATGTTGGCAAAACTGAGGGCACAACAGGCACCCATTGCCACTCCTTGCTTTTGTTTATAAAGCTGGCCCTCAAAACAAATAAAACCGTTTTCAAGCACAAGCTCCATACATATACATAGGGTCAAGATGCTGTTTTGTGCTAGACTGGAGTTAAAACACAGATATTCATAAAACCACTCCAAACCCTCATGGTGTGGGATGACTAAGAATAAATCTTTAATGTCGATGGTCACCATTATGAGACCATCGTCATACATCTCAGGTTTTATTTTGGTGAGAAAATCCCAGGAGTCCCTAATAATAGTGCCTCTTCCATCAAGTACTCCCCTCACCTTGCAGTCAACAAATTTTGCTAGGGCAAATGTCTTGAAAGCCTTGGCATCTACTATTGGATGCAGGGGTGGGTTGCTGATTGACTTATGAATCTTCGGGATCCCAAAAATAGTTGGGATCATTGTTTCCTTGGTGTCTAAAAAGTCGTGTTCACTTAGTTCCAACTGACCATTCAATAGTAATTCATACAGGGTGAGATCAATGTTGCTGTATGTAAATGATGTAATTACATTGACTAGTGGTCAGTTGGGGTGATGTATGTATGTTTGTCATGAAACATGTGACTTTATTCTGATGGTCTGAAACTTGACGAAAAGTGCTTAAATAAACTTGGATTTTTGCTGGTGGTCTGTTCTGCATGCTTCTTTCATCTATTTGCTGCTTTTGAGGGGTTCTACTTTGTTTATTTCTTCTCTCAAAGTTCATTTTTCAGCCATTTCACCAGGTCTGCATATGCATCCTTCTCATTCAATGCAGTCTCATGTCAAAATGTTTTTGAAAGGAGTTTTGCACATGAGGCCTCCAAGTTATCTTAAGTTTATCTTAGAGAAGATGACACTTGTTCCATTTGAACTAGCTACTCTGGCTGACTTGAGGTTCTTAACATGGAAAATAGTTTTACTGATTGGTCTGACCTCTGCAAGAAGAGTATCTGAGTTGCATACTCTTGTGTTTAATCAACCCTATCTCATTTTCCACATGGATAGGGTTTCTTTGAGAACTAATCCTTCTATTATGCCTAGAGTGGTATCTGGGTTCACTTTTTGCCAAACTATCCATATCTGCATTTTCTTTCCTGAACCTAAAAATGAGAGAAAGAATTACCTTGGATGTCCACAGACAACTCGGGTATTATCTTGACAGAACTAAAGTTTTCAGATCTTCGGATCAATTGTTCATTGCTTGTTAAGGTAAGAAGGCCAATTTGTGTCAAAACAGAATATTTCTACAGGGCTATCTAAGGCTGTTACCTTTTATTATACTCGCCATAGCAAAACTATTTCAGGCAAGGTCAAGGTCCACTCTACCAGGGCCTTGGCATCATTTGTGGCCCTTTTGGAAAGGGTTGAATTCTAAAAGTATTTTAGAAGCTGCTGCTTGGTCCTCTGTGCACACATTTACAAAGCCATGTAAGCTTGATTCCTTCTCTAGGTCCAGGTCTGGCTTTGCTAGGACCATTGTCTAGGGGCTCCTGGACTCTTCTTTTACCACCTCCCAAATTTAGTAAGTTAGGTGATCTACCCATATAGCTAAGACTACTGCAGCAGAGATCAGTATGATGAATGTACCATAACAGTAGATGTTTGAATGGTCACTGCTGAAGTAGCAGCTCCTTTCCTCCATCTCCCATGTTTTTGGTGTGTTATCATACCAGGATGTGGACATGTATTTTTGTTGTTCCTATCATTGTCCTTTCAGAACTCAGCCTCCCTTTCTGTGTTGGCAGAAAAACTGTGAAGGGCTTGTCATCCAAACTTGTCTTTTAGTCAGCTCTGCTTAAGCTGCCTGTTTGTGGAGGTGGAAGGTGCCCTTAAGCTTTGGAAGCTGGCTGCCTGTTATATCCTTGGCAGGATATGATCTGTATGGGTCTATATTGCAACATCAAATGCTTAAAACAGCGAACGATGTTTCATCTACCCTTTTTCAGCGAAAGCTGAAAATGTCGACACCACAGAACAGCGATTTCTTTCCTAGGGAAAGAAATTGCTGTTCCAACCAAAAAAAAAACAGTAAACACTTCCAAACACCTACACACGTACCTTAACCCTAATTGTAACCCCCCCCCCCAAAAAGACAGTAAACAACTGAAAACACATATGCATGTAACCCAGCCATACATCTAACGGAAAAAAAAAAAGTAAACATTTTAAAACATATGCACTTACCTTAACCCGCACCCTAACCCTAAGGTCAGTAACTCTTGCACATTTACGTAAACAGTTCCAAACACATACACACTTACCTTAACCCTAATTCCACCCCCCCCAAAACAAAAGTAAACAGCTGAAAACACATACATACGTAACTCAACCATACATCTAACGCAAAACAAAAAACAGCAAACACTTTCATACATATGCACTTACCTTAACCCGCACCCTAACCGTAAGGTCAGTAACTGTTGCACATTCACGCTCGGGAGCTATACAAGGGACCACTCTACAGTGCAGAACATGGCAAAGCAACAAAGCGGTCAAGTGACTTCTTTCCCAGGGAAAGAATTTGCTGAACAGCCACTTCGCTGTTTTGTCTGTTCGCTCATATGTGTCGATGAAAACGCATTCGGCAAAATGCGTTTTCGTCATTCTAATAGGAATCCATCTGTATCGCTAAGGCTTCCACAGCAGTGATCATGTGAACATCTGTTGTTGTGGTAAATTTGCTTGCACAACTGCACTTTCTGTACATCTGGAAATTTTAGAAATTTGCATTCAGCTGTAGAACAGCAGAATTTTGAACTGTTTGTTCATTAGCAAACATGCAGTGATGAACATCCGCTGCCTTCATTGTTGAGAAAAGCATGTAAAAAATAAAAGAAAAAGAATGACATAAGTAGGCAGTTGTTATAATTAGCTTAAACAAAACAAATGAAATTTAGTCACATTGGAACAGGCAGATACAAAAAGCTCTGATATATACCAGAAGTCCATAAAAGCTTGTTTATTTTAAACCTGCGTGGGTGTTGGCAGCTGATATCTGTTCTCACTAACAAACAATGCAGTCCATGCATGTTCAACAGTTTATAAGAATTTATATTAAGAGACATCAAGCTTAAATGCAGTCTAACAAGATATACAGTTTTAATAGAGTTGGCTAACTACCATAGTACTCATTAAAATGGTAACAACATAAATTAAATGCTATTTATTTTTACACTTTTATGTACATCAGAAAACAACCACTTGCTAGTTATTAAAGAGCATGTTACATATTTATATTTTAAGCATGCTTATAATTAAAAAAATGATTATGTGATATGTTATCGATATATTTGTACAGCTGGGCTGTATGGATGTTTATATATCCGATATAAGTTTATATTTGGAAAAGTTTAAATGTGTACATGGCAGGAGGCTGCTAAAAGAATTAAAGGGTGTGGAGGTGTGATGGCCCACATTGCTGAAAGGACGGAAGGCTAACTGCCAGATGATAAGTGGAGAGTTGTTAAAGGGTAAGTCAGATAAAAGTTAGTAAACTGTGGCGTATCTCAGGAATCACTTACAGGAGCAGTTCTGTTCAGTACATTCTTTTCAGTTAGATGCTAACACTGGGTTTGGAGAACCCACTCATAATGTGACTATGAAGATTGCTCTGATAGACAGGGATGAGGGTGTCATCCTGACAAACTCTTTTTGGCTTATCCACCTCACCAATATTTTTTAATAAAAGTCCAAGTTATTAACTTCAGGAGTGGCCAACTCAAACAGAAATATACTTTATTGGTTGTAGAACATTAGAAGCACTACAAAAAAAGAACACTTTGGCTGTAATAATCACCTTTAAAGTGAGTGATAATGCACTTTGTGAAAGAGAAGTAGCATATACTGTATTAATGTGCTGGGGCCCAGAATGAAGGGAGTGTTTTGATGAGATGCTGAAATCTTCCTTTTTCGACAGCATCAGTATGGCCACATGTGGAGATGTGAGGGTGTACAAATGAAGAGAAATTAAGCTGTTGGGCAGTGTGCAGCTCAGAGTTACCAGAATGGTGAAAGAAATGAACAGTAATAGAATTGGAAGGATTTGCTTGCATAAATTAGTGGAGACACAAGAGAAGGTGGCTAATAACTTAGATACAGTGTATTGTTTCTGAGCAAGTTGAAGGAATGGGGTTGAAGAAGAAGTGCACGGGGAGGAAGAAAGGGTTGTGGATGGAATCTTGAAAAGGGTGACGTTTCAAGTTATACTCAATAATGTGGGTATAGGGTCCTGAAATGCATTGCCATAGGAGAGGTTCAGAGCTACCTAGGACAGACCAGAGAAAGAATGAGGCAAAGATGTAAACACATCAGCTGTGCTGGGAACTAGCTACGCACTCGGTTGACCACATTGGTTGTCTTTTGCCTGAATCTTTTTTATGGTTGTATGAATGTTCCTAAAATACAACTGAACTGTTTCAATGGGTTCCTTGTCAGCTGATCTCAACAGTCCAGTTGCATTCAGGAGCCGGTCTTCCAAGTCTGGGTTGGAAGTTATAGACTGCGTGGTAAAATCCGTGACAGTGTATTGCATTTGAATTGAAACTGCTTTTATGGCAAGGAGAAGTGAACTGAATTAAGAAACTTTATTTATAGGGACAGTCCCAGCTTTTTAATTTTAGTCTGACTTCTTACTATCCAGGGACAGTCGCATTCTTCTCTTTAACTGTTTTGCTTACATGGGCGCCAGAACCATAGGGCAAAATGTCATGAACTGTGCTCCCCAGGTCCTTGCTCAAATTTTTTTAAATAAACAAAGTTGTGCCAAAGAAAACGGACATCAGGAAAAAAAAAAACTGTGTGTTCCTGTGTGTGTAAATGTGTGTCCGGTTGTCTGCGAGTGTGCATGTTTGCAAGTGTGTGTATGTGACTGTACGAGAGTGCATGTGTATATATGCACATGTGCGTGACTGCATGTATGTGAGTGTGCATGTGTATATGCGAGGGTGTGTCTGCGAGTGTACAAATGTGCACTAATACATGTAGACGAGTATGTGATTGCATGTATATGACTGTGTGCAAGTGCATGTGTATATGTGAGTGTGAACAAGTGCCTGTATGCAAATATGTGTGAGTAAGTGTGGGCATGTATTAGTGTGTAGAGGGTTCAGTACCATACAGTGCTATTGTGGGGATCCAGTGAAGTAAGAGGTTGCTCCAGAGAACAATATTTTTGTAAACTTTAAAGCATGCATACCTCTTCCTGCACAGATTTTTGCAGAATGTCCATATTTTTGCCTCATATTTTTTGGTCTGTTCTTTTCAAAAAATTGTGATTGTCTGGCAAATCATTGAGGATTGAAATCCCTAAATAATGAGCTACCGACTTGATTTCTTTCATAAAATGCATGCTAACAGAAATACTATTATTCTAGCAACTTTTTAAGTTTATAGGAGCAATATTTAAAATCTGTCCCTACTATTGGCCCTTTGTCCCACCATTATTTTAGGCTTTAACCAGATTTCTTACACTGAGGTTGAGAGGTATTCACAGATATTCAGGGAAAATAGTTATTCATTTTATTGCAATATTCCTTTTTCCAGTTAAAAGAAAAGTTGTCAATGTAGAATTCAGCAAATATTGGTCAGCAGATGCATTTATTTATTTATTTTATTTGTCTTTGTTTACTGGGAAAATCCGACTGGGTAATACCATTTTCAGCAAAGGCCTGGGGAGAAAAGCTCCATTTGCTTACATTGCATTATACTAGGTTCCAGTTAAACACAGAGTAGTTACATTTCTATTTACATTCATGGACAAACAGTAGTTAAATTTATGCATTCTAAGATTTTACAGAGGTGGAAGTTGCAAAAGAGAAAGCCTACGTGCAACTTAATGGATTGTACAGGCAGCGGCTGTATAAAAATTGTTTTGTCATTTCAGTGAGAGGTTGAGAGTATGTTTCCGGAGAGTATTGTACAGTGAGCACAAAGTCTTAACCTTGTGATGAGGATTTGCAGAACCAGGACTGGTTAAAATGTTGTTTACGCAGTGGTTTAAAACTATTGAGTTTGTCAGAGAGTTTTGTTTGTGTGGGAAGACTATTCCAGAGTTTAGCAATGTTTTGGGAGTAGAGCGAGTCTCCTGCAACATTATTTTATTTATTTGTAAGTACTAATAATTTGTACTAGAACAGAGGTCCCTTGCTGAGCAGTAGGGCAGTAATAAGTTTTGTATTGCAGGGCATTTTACTGGACGATGAATGACTTTATGTGCTGTAGTTAGTTATGAATATGTTAGGTAGTTGTACATTTCAAGCCAGTTTAATTGCCGTACGCTATGACAATAGTGGGTCCTATGAGGGACATTGGTGGCAGATATGGCTATTTTATTGTAACAGAAGGCATTTCTGTGCAAATTCATCCTGTCAGGAAATTATCTCTTTTTTATTGTGAAGCAGCAACTTCAAGTGATTATAATATACTAGTGCATGGCAGATATGGTGATTTTGACCAGAAAGAAACAATATTTTGGAGTGTTTAGTGATGCTCAGCAACACATTTTTATCTGAGTAATTGTCAACAGATGTTTTGTTGTATCTCAAAGATCATTACTCATAATTCATAGCTTACAGAAGTTATTCACATGGTTTTTCTTTTATATAAATGTATCTTCACCTGTGTCTTAAGTGATAATTCAGTAATGGTAATTGCCATCACAGCAGGGTGGTCATTTGCCTTAGATGCAGGTAATAGACTCTGCTGTGGCCAAGCTGGTTCCTCAGACCAGTCTCCTTTTTTTCTAGACCCTCTGTGTGGCAAATACATTCATAATGCACTAGGGGTTGGCAATGTTCTCCGCAGCTATTGTGCTCCCCTTAGTGGGAGGGGAGAACCACTTTTGTTAATGTTGCAAAAAAGGGCAGGGAAAGTGCTGCTGCTTAACCAGATTGTTGTGCCCATCCCCGAGGAAGCTATTACTGCCATTATAAATGTTTTTACCTTAGTTTTCCTGTCAAACAGAAAACTAAACTTGTAGCTTCTCCTGCTCCAGTTTCACTAGACGGGAGTAGTTTATTTAGTGCGGCTAAGGGTCTTGTACAGGCACTTGACCTTTCTTATCAGGTGGTTTCTGGTAAAAGAAAAAATGATTCCTGTTTTCCTGAAGAAATTCAAGAAATTAAATCCAGAGAGAAATGGGATGGAACAGATGTTTTTTCCCCCTCAGAATTCTGATTCAGACTCTGAGGTGAACATGTCACCTGTCTCTATCAATCATTCTCTTTCTCCGAGACTATTTCCAGAATGTGCAAGTGTATTCAGTGGAAGAACACTGAGGTTTCTTAGTCCCCCATGTATATTATCAGCTGTTACAGAAGGAATTTCCATAATATTTATCTATTTCCCCAGTTCTGTCAGCTCTGGAGAAAGTGTGTGTCAGTGCCTGCAATTTTCCTGGTACTCAGCTTGCAGCCCATAAAAAGGCAAGTAGAATGTATAAAGTTCCTCACTCTTATGTTTTTACACACCCTTCCCAAACATGCCCCAGCAGCTATAGCTTTAGTTAATCCAGCTGCTGCCAAACATTTTAACTCTAATCCTTCCCCTTTTAACAAGGATGGTAAAACAATTTTTAAGTTTGGGGAAAGTGTTTGCTTCTGCAACTTTAATTTTTATATTGAGTTGTCAGGCTCATATGTTAAAGTTTATTGTGACTAACTTTGAAAGTATGAGGAATGTTTTATCTGCAGCTCCTCCTTGTGATGAAAAATCTGCTTTGTGTGGTTTGGTTTCTTTGATTTTTCAGGTCACTAGTCATTTAAAGTTTGTTTATGACTGTAAATTCTACATCCAGTGAGGTTGCCACTGGTACTGTGTTGAGGAGGTTTTCCTGGCTTGATTCTTAGAACCTCCAAGAGGATGTAAAAATGAGCGTTTAAATTCACCTTTGGGTAGAGATTTTGGTCCCACTGCTGCAAAGGTTATCAAAAATATGATGAGAGCGTTAAACTGATATACAGGGAATCACTCAGATTTTTTTTAACCCTCCCTGTCTAAATTTTCCAAAGGTTATTGTCCAACTGCAGCAAGAAACAAAACAAAACAGTCTCAGCAATATGCTGGTAAGCAGACATTAAAAACAACGGTGGGGAGGTTCCCAAAAAGAAAGCATCCCCCCCCCAGAAGAAAGGACAGTCAAAAAAGTTAGGATGAGTATGTAAAGAGGGCTTGTCTCACCTCCCACCCTGGCACTCTTATCCCTTCCAGAAAGTCAAATTCTCCATTTCTCTCTCTCTTTGACAGTAGGGTGTTTTATGCAAATGGCTTATGAGATTGAGTCAGTGGGAAGAGATCCCTCCTTTGCAGGGAATTATTCCACATCCTCAGACCAAACCCCTCTGTTCCCTCCTGTCCTGCAGCACATGCTTTATGGGGGGGAGGTAAAAGAAATAGTTCCTTTTTTCTCATGAGGAAAAGGTTTTCATTCAAAAATGCCTGGAGATGAGTTATGGACCTTCTTTTAAAACAGTGTGTGATAGTGCCTGAGTTCAAGATCCTTTCACAACATAATCTCTTGCACCTTCTTCCCCATTTGAGATTTTTTGTTAACCTTAGATTTAAGAGATCCTTATCACATTCCTGTCCATTAAGGCTTCAGATGTTTCTTAAGGTTATATGTATCTGGATCACATTATCCATTCTCTGCGTTACCCTTTGAACCATCCAGTGCCTCAGCAGTGTTCACAAAGTGTCTAGCTCCAGTTGTAGCACATTGCAGGCTACATAATGTCCACATTTTTCCATATTTAGATATCTTGCTTATTTATGCAGACTCTTTTTCAAAGTGTCAGGAATCTCCCTGTTTTGTGAGAGATCTCATATGCAGGCTGGAATTCCAAGAGAACCTCAGTACAAAGAGCTTATTTTCCACAGGAAAAAAAATATCTATATTTAGATCTATTTCATTTTTTTCCCATGATCCCTCTGGTGTTATACATCCATTATTGACTGGGGGCTATCAAACTCTTCTGCGACTGTTGAGATCCCCTTAATGGGCAAAGGGGGGAATACCTCAGGATTCTGATTCTCATGGCATCTATGATTCTCATGGTAACTCTGGCAAGACTCCACATAAGAAAAATACAATGGTATCTGAATCTCTTGGTCCTAGCACAAATACCTGTTATATTTTCAGATTCCAGTTTTGGGATGTGTGAGAAGAGAAATCACTTGGTGGAGACATCAAGTACTCTGAATCCTGGACTCTCCCTCTCCTGCTCCAAAACAATTAGTCACCACAGTTACCTTGCACTTTTGCTAGGGGGATAAACAAGGAGGACAACAAACACAGACACAAGCACATAAATGTAAAGGAGGACAGCAAACACAGACACAAGCACATAAATGTAAAGGAGGACAACAAACACAGACACAAGCACATAAATGTAAAGGAGGACAACAAACACAGACATGAGCACATAAATGTAAAGGAGGACAACAAACACAAACACAGACATGAGCACATAAATGTAAAGGAGGACAACAAACACAGACAAAGCACATAAATGTAAAGGAGGACAACAAACACAGACATGAGCACATAAATGTAATGGAGGACAACAAACACAGACACAAGCACAAATGTAAAGGAGGACAACAAACAGACACAAGCACATAAATGTAAAGGAGGACAACAAACACAGACATGAGCACATAAATGTAAAGGAGGACAACAAACACAGACATGAGCACATAAATGTAAAGGAGGACAACAAACAGACACAAGCACATAAATGTAAAGGAGGACAACAAACACAGACATGAGCACATAAATGTAAAGGAGGACAAAAAACACAGACACAAGCACATAAATGTAAAGGAGGACAACAAACACAGACACAAGCACATAAATGTAAAGGAGGATAAACACAGACATGAGCACATAAATGTAAAGGAGGACAACAAACACAGACATGAGCACATAAATGTAAAGGAGAAGTTTACCCTTATGAAGGCACTCAACTCTAAATCACCTTTGGCCCCCAGGATCACTTCAAGTTGTTATGGACAATATGTGGTACATTCAAAACCAAGGAAGAATCAGGTCTTACCCCCTTCACAGTCTAGACATGTTATCATGGGATATAGCTTTATAGCAGAATCTCACTCTCCATCCTGCATTCTGTCATAGCAGTTTGTGTGGCAGACAAGCTGGGCAGGACAAAGGCAGACTTTCATGAATGGAAACTACATCAGGGGTCTTCCAAGACATAATGCATCTGTGGGGAGTTCCTCAAGTAGGCCTTTTTGCCCTCCCAATAAACAATGAGCTGCTTCAAGACTTTATGCAAGAAGGCCTGGAAGACAGATGCCGTTTCTACCCTTTCTGGTATTTAAGGTAATTCTGAAGATTCAGAAGGAAATACTACAAGATTGTTTTGACTTCCTTCTGGCCAGGCAGCAGTGTTTATCCCTTCTTTTGGAATTGGCCAGGGGCAGTTGCCACAAGTTTCCTCACAGACTGGATCTAGTCACCCAAGAACAGAGATGAAAGATGTAATTGGGAAATTATTTTTTCAGATTGTAATGAGCTGGCAGACTTTAAAACTTAATAACCAAAAAAGCAAAAAAACACAAGGGCTTGTGCCCTAGGACAGATCCAATGAATAATATCGAAAAAATAGTCAATAAAACAAACTTTTCCACAAAGTAATTTCATTAGTCAATAAAACAATCTTTGATCTTTTGGATATTATTCTTCGGATCTGTCCTTTGGCATGAGCCCTTGTGATGTTTTGTTTTTTAGTTATTAGTTTTATTTCACTGAGGGCTGCTACTGCTGTTTCGGCATTGGTTATTTAGATTTAAAAAATTCCCTGCAGACTGCTCTATCAGAAATTGTGAGTGAACAAATTGGTGTAACTAAGGAAATTATTTTTTTGGATATGTGATGCAGAATTGCCTAGCTATAATAAGGCCTTGCTGAATTTAATTCTGGTGGTTGCCAAAAAAGCATTTACTAGAAGATGGAAATTCAAAGTCTAAACCAGCTGTACTAGAAGTAATGAATATAATGACACAGATAAAACAATTGGAAGTGGTAGCTTTAGAAAAGGTTAGGAACAAATAACATGATAAAAATAGGAATGGTTGGAAAAATACATGCAGAATAATGTTTTGAAGGAGGATTGAGGGGTGCATAAGAGGTGACTGTTATTTGGGAGAGGGCAGCCACTTTTGCAGATATACTTTGTATTCTTGTAAGCATTTGTCTTCTCATTTTATTGTGAAATATTATTTTTTCAGCTTTTAACATTCAGCCTTGGCTACACGTTATTTCGTCCTTGAAGGAAAATGAGACTGATTTTATTTTCCTTAGTTAAGATTTTTATTCACATCATCATTAGTCCAAAGAATAGAAAAAAATCTAAAATGTATCTCAGCATATCTAGAACCCCTGGCTGCCGTGGGCAAAGTGGCCCCTGGACCCCATCTTAATCACTGTTTCAGTTTGTTCTTGAAAGAGCTTACTTTTCAGCGTAAAACAAGCTGTGAAAATACAAGAAAGAAGTCTTTCTGATGGTGTGGGCAAGCTATGTGTGTGTGGGGTGGGGGGATGCAGTGCAAGGAAGATAAGCAAGAATTATCAGAGTGGGCTAAATGTAATAATTAGTATTATGAAGTGCTCATATGCCTTTGATGTCTGCATGAAATTCACTTGCATTCTGCACGTCAGTGTTCACAGTTTACTATGTGCATTTTTAAATGTCCAGAACATGAAAAGAAACTGAAGGGGGTGAGTGCACCAAGAAGCTGGATTATGTAGTACCAAATGACTACTGATATTCATGTTTGGTCAACAGTAGCTTCCCCTTCTGTGTCTGTTCTGGATCCGCCACTAAATGAGTATTGCATTTACAAAAAAATAATAGTAAAGCATCAAATGAAGTTGATGTGATTTTCTTTTTTTTCCCTCAGTACATCAAAAGGATCATTCTGAATAAACTCTCCTTGATTTTCCAACTAGCTTAAAGCTAAACAGTTTGTGCACTAGTACTAATTTAACATCAATGTTTGATTTAAAGTTATCCATAATTTGTTTTTTTTAAATATGGTAATGTGCTTTTTTGGTCCAGTGCCCACAGACCATCAAGACTCCTCCAGTCAGACTTTCCATTCATTCCTCCATTCTTGTAGGATCATTTATTGTTGAACAAAACCATAAACTAGAGCAGCAAAAGGACATAAGCATGGCATGGATAGATTACAAATAAAAACAGCAATAAAAAAAAACATTTGACAGCATACCACATTCATGGATTAAGGAATTCTTACAGATGTATAAGATAGACCTTACATTGATCAATTACATAGTGGAGACTATGAATCAGTGGCCGACCACTTTATAGCTCAGTCATGATAAAGGGCAAATTATTATTCCAGGGGTAACAATCCAGAGGGAGATGTTCCAATGCGTTTCTTCACCACTACTGTTCTGTCTTGCCCTTAACCCATTAAGCTGTTTAATTAATAAACTAGGCTTGAGTTACAGCTTAACTTCCAGAAACCATCCTTGGTCAAAAACATCCATCAGTGTTTTGTGGATCATTCTAAAACTGTGTAGCTCATCAGAGAAGCACCTGAAAGCACAACTACAAATGATTACAACTTTCTCAGACAATATAATCATCATGTTTGGTCTTGATAAATGTGCAGAAGCAACATTTTCTCAGGAAAGTTGCAACACCAAAAAAATGTTAACCTGAGACAGGAATGTGGTATAAAGGAAGTTGAACAGGATGGTCTGTATAATTGAGAATAGATGAAGGGTCAGCAATGAAACATGAACAAATGAGAATGAAGCATAGTAAGAAATACTTCATAAGACTAAAGCTGATATTGAAAACCAACTTAACATCAAGGAATAATGTTCAAGTTATAAATCAACTTGCTCTTCCTATTCTAATGTGCAGCTTTGGTGTGGCTGAGTGGCCCCAGAAAGCATTGGCATAGTTGGACAAGAAAACAAGATAAATGATTCATGCTTATCAAATGATGTATAAAACAGCAGTGCATGGCAAGATTATATATCCCTCTGTCTGAAGGAGGTATGGGCCTCCTGAAAATTGATTGAGTAGCAGAGACTACCAGACATCATCCTTATATCATCTGAGGAATACCTTACCTCAGGACTGGGATTCATTCCTGTTTCATTATTAGAAAACCAAAAAAATTTGGAATTAAATTAAAAAAATAGATATCCCTAATACAAGCGTGAGAGCTATTCAATGGGAACATCACTGAATCAGCCCTAATGGTGCTTTGTGCCCTTGCCTGTGCCCTATCCACTTGATCACTCCAGGAGATGGCTGCTGTCCCCTAGCATGGGCTAGTCTGGCTTAACCCTATGACTGGGCTACTTTGGTGTCGCTCCTAGTATGACCCCAGGCCAGGAACTACACTACACCAACCCCAAACTTCAGCTTGCATCATTCTGGATATTGGCTATGGTGGTGGTGACCCCTTCCATTGACTATGCACTCCCTTGGGTATGTGTGCTTCCACCAACACACTTCACGGATTACTATCACTGGTTTAGTGAGGCATGCCTATGTTCTTGATCTGTCTATGATCGGCAATAGATAGCTTCCACTAGCTTTGTGTGACTGCAGCAAGTGGCCAGATACACCATTCTCTCCTCCTAGGAAGGTGAGCTGGCAACTGCCACTAACTGCAATCTAACCCACTCTCTTCCTCAAGCACCTCATCTGCTTTTTCACCTCTGTGCTGTGAAGTTATCTCCGAAGTTGGTTTTCTAGGTTCTTTTTATGCCTTATACCTGGCAACCATCAAGCCTCTCCCTACTGGATTTGAGCCCATGTGTTGGGAGCCCACCCATATTCAAGGGATAGGATCTGTCCACTGGGCCATCATTCAGGCAGCCATGAGGGCTGTTTGCCTTCACCAACATCCCAGCTATGAGAGCATTTCTGATGGTCCTAATACCATCCCTCCTGTAGGGCATGTGTAGTTGCTTTCATCAAGGAGGTCCACAATGCCTGTCCCATATGGGTATGCATGCTTCTGCACACCTGCTACAAAGACTACTACCAGACGGTGACTAAGTCCACTAAATGCTCACCTCCAGGCTATGATTTGCATTGCCTTCACTCCTCTGAAGAATCATTCCATAACCTGCGTTTGACTGGTCTTCACCCCACCAGGATGGGATTGCTCGTTATTCCCTTGCCCGTATTATCAGCTACTTCACCTGTTTCTACTTGAGTCACTAGCGCTATAGTCAGGCTTTGTCTTCCAATGACACTGGAGCTGCTTAATTTTTTAAATATTTTGCCTATCTACAAGAAAAATAAAAAATCAGTAAGTTTATAGACATTTGCATGGTGAACAATGTTTTTGTTTACAGCACTATACCATTATCTTTTGTTTTAAATTTAGTAGCATCCATTTGTTAGGACATGTGAAAAAAAATGACATTTTTGTTAGGTTTTGTTTATATGCTTATTTTAGAAATTGAAACCAAAGTCCCCTTACACTCCATGTACCTTTAGAAATTTCTCTAAGGCAAACTACTTAACCCTAAGTGATACATTGTCAGGCTTCAAATCCCTACCAAACCCAGTTAACTCCACTGAATATACAAAAATGTACACCACCACCACACTATACCAACATGTAAACAGCTGCATAGATGCAGCTGCACCGTGTAGGAACAAGCACATAGCAAACTTCAGGAAAACAAAACTCCTTGGTGGAACCATAATATCAGCAAGCTTTACAATAAAAGGAAGAAGTCAGTTTTGACTGAAAGTAATATAAGTAATTCCACGAATGATACAGCCCTCATCATTAAAATAAATAAATAGCTCAGGAGCTTAACAAAATCCACCCAAGCCAAGTTTGAAGCTATAATAGTCACCCAAGCCAAAAACAATCACATGGCCTTTTTTAGTTATGTCTGTAATCTCAGAAGCACAATGCAGTAATGAGCTGATCTGATTGTAAACAATGTTACCTACACTGGACCTGAAGATATAGCTAACCTGCTAACCAATGCATTCAGCTCAAACTTACCCCCTTCTTCCCTCTGTCTGTCTCTCAAGATATACCTGAAACCGACTCATCTCCAACTATCATGCAAGACCAAATCCCAAGAGTGCTATCTAAAGCCAAAAATAATTGCAGCAGTGGGTTCAAACTATATCTCTGGATATGTCTTAAGCATGATTTAGCCACACCCTTAACAATACTGTTTAGCCTCTGCCACCATACAGGTTTTGTACCAAGCAAATATACAACATCTTCAGTCATTCTCCTGTGTAAGGGAGGACCTTAAACTAACCCAGGCAATTACAGATCCCTATGCAAAGCCATGGAAAATCTTGTCATGGAACTAATCAATAAGGACACAGGGAACCTCCAAACTCTGGACCAATCTCAATTTTGATTTTAGAGGATCATAGGAGGCTACTAGGCTAATGGCCCTGGGGCCCTTACAAGCCTAGCCAAGAGTTTATCCCCAAAAAAGAAACCTCAGTCAGCACCTGTCATCCCTGTCAGTGAGGGACACAGATGGAACCCCTGGGACAAATTTGTGGTTTCCCATCCACTTTTCAAGGTTGCGCTTGAAGAGAGTCAGCAGCGTACTCTGTTTAACGTGTATGGAAAGTCTCTTCCAGAGATGGGGCATTCTCTGGAAGACAAACCTGTCTCTCCATCAGGTTTTGCTAATGTCACATATTAGATTTAGGCCTTTTGAGTGGGTAATGTGTGAGGAGTTAGACTTACAGATATGGAGCATCTCTAGTAGGGCAGATACCGAGTAGAGTGATAGTAATTTGAGCATGTCCACATAGGACAGGTGTTGGAGGCCATGGATTCTCTTTGTAAGGTATTTCTATGGCCTTTCCAGGTGGTGCAGGTGTTTGGAGAGGTGCATACCAAACTGTACTCAATATTCACTTAATGAGGGAGGAGTACAGAGCGGTAATGACCTCCTTTTTTCTGGATGCAATCTCTTTACTTATAAGATGAACCAAGTAAAAGGCTTTTCTGACCACTGCCGCTACATGATGGTCGAATGTGATATTGTTGTCAACCTGTCTACACAGGTTGTGTGCTTAGGGGGTTGCTGTTGATGTGGTAATCGGTAGGGGCCATGTTTTTGCTGAATGGTGTGATGATACATTTTTTTGCATTTAACTTAAGGCCATGACTTTGGCACCAGTCATTTGTTGTGTGAGACCCTCTTGTAGTATGTTAACATCATCTGGGGAGTCAATGACAGCACCCAAATTACAATCTTCCCGAAACTTGGTCAGCCACAGGCCTTTTGTCTTTGCCTGGACCTCTGAGAAGTAGATGCCAAACAGTAGGGGTCCCAGGACAGATCCCTGGTGAACACCACTAGTGACAGGTCTGCTGTCGGAGGTGGAGGCACCTATTTTGACCTTGTGGGTTCTATCAGTACATACCTACAGACCTACCACGCACCTGATGAGACAAGGATTTACACCAAGTTGTGTTAGCATTTCAATGATGCCTGAGTGGGAGATTATGTCAAAGGTTTTGGCCAAGTCAAGGTAAGCTGTATGTACTGACTTTCCATCATCTAGGGCCATGGTGACCGTCTCAAAAAAGTCAACCAGATTCAACAGGCAAGATCTGCTCTTGAATCCAAACTGGGTGTGGTCAAGTGCTTGGAGAGTGCCTATGTCCTTGTTTATGAGGTCCATAATAATACACTCCATAGCTCTACAGATTTGTCAAGCTAATGGAGCGATAGTTTCCAGGGTCAGTAGTGGCACCACCTTTGTGCAAGGGGATGACAATGGCAGTTCTCCACTCTGCTGGAATGAAGCCTGTACTTAGGTCGTGGTTGAATAGGGTACTCGATGGCAAAACTAGTTTTTGTTGGAGATGGTGCAGAATACACCCTTGGATGCTATCAGGTCCCATGGAAGTTGTATTCTTTGCCTTGGATAGGGCCTTTAACACTTGCTCTACAGAGATGTGAGGTGCGAGACAAGTATTGGGGATGTTGACTGGGCCTTTGGGGGGATGGGGGTGAAGTTTGCACTATCTGCTAGCAGGTTGGCAAAGTCAACAGGATCAGTGTAAGTGGTATCGTTAAGAACTAATTCGGAACAAACCTGGGCTTTGCCATGGAGGTTCCTGACATAACTGAAGAAAGCTTTGTCATTTCCCTTTGTTTCAGAGGCTAGTTTCAATTCATAATTAGCTTTGGACGTTTTCAGTAATGATCTAATTTGCTTGTTGAGGGTAAGGAGGGGGGTTTTCCAATTGGGAATTTTTGCGTTTTTACCCTTGGACAACAGTTTCTTCCTTTTGTTGATAGAGGATGTCCACGAAATAGGTTTGTGTTTCCTTGAGGAGCAGGTTTTAGTTCTATTTGGTATGGCTGAGTCCATGCAGTTGTACAGGTGCTTGTATACTGCATTGGCATACTGTTCAGCATAGTTGTCTGCATCCTCTGAGGGGGGCAGTGGTGTGAATTTACTGACACCCTTCCTTAGAAGGTTGTAGTCAGCGTTTGAGAAGTTTTTTAGCCTGGTTACAGCTGGGGGGGGGGGGGTAGAAACTTTGAACAAGACAGACTAATAGTCTGATCTCACCAAGGAAGAACTTACTATGGACCTGGTGCACCGGTCGTCCATGTTATTGCGAACCAAGTCTAGAATGTTATCACACCTTGTGGGGGATGAGACGAGCTGGTCTAGTACATTAGAACTGATGAAGTCAAGGAATCATTGCGTGAGTGCATTGGTGCAGGAATAGTTCACCCAGTCTGTGGTGGGGTAGTTGAAGTCACCAAGGATCAGGGTGTTGGGGGGTACCTTGATGGAATCCAGTAGGTCCATGTAGGAGGCGTGGGTGTCCAGAGTCATGGAGGGGGGTCTATAGCTGCTATAACTTGCATAGGTGTCTTGCCAACCACAAACACCTTCTTAAATGTAAAATAACTGGCCTGAAGCCCAAGTGCTAAAACCAAAACTAAGAGGCTTAGACAAATTTAATCAGGCTACTAACAAGCAGTAGTAAATGCAGCGGAATAAAAGCGCTTCAACACTTAAGAGCAAGCAGCAAAGCAAAATAAGGTAATAAAGTAGGAAGTACACAATTACAGTAAAAGCAGCTGAATAAAGTGTATTTTTTTGTGGAGAGGGAGGAGACAGAAGATAATTCAAGGTTAACAAACTAAGGGGGTTAGCCTTCCAAAATGCTCTCTCTGTACACAGTAGAATTAACTGATGAGATAGGAAAGGAAAGTGTCCAAATTCAAATGGCAAGGGGGTAGTCCTTCCCAAATTATCTCACTGTACTCAGTACAGTGAGCAAATGAAGTGGGACTGGGAGGAGGGTCCAAAATCAAATTTACTGCAGTGGCAGGCAATTACAAAGCCACCAAGTTTAAGAAAACAACAACATTTGGGCAAGAGGGTGGAGAAAAACAAAAGGCAGACAGAGACCAGCAATATTCAATCAAGCAAATAAATAAATGCAGTACAGTTTTGGTAACTATCACTGAAACAGATCAAGTGCAAAAAGTTAACTAATATCCTTCTTCTTCTTTCGGCTGCTCCCGTTGGGGGTCGCCACAGCAGATCAACTGTTTCCATTTCCTCCTGTCCTCTGCATCTTGCTCTGTCACACCAACCACCTGCATGTCCTCTCTCACCACATCCATAATAAACCTTATCTTAGGCCTTCATCTTTTCCTGTTACCTGGCAGCTTCATCCTTAGCATCTTTTTCCCAATATACTCAGCATCCCTCCTCAGCACATGTCCAAACCAACGTAATCTTGCATCCCTGGCTTTGTCTCCCAACCTTCCAACCTGGGCTGACCCTCTAATATACTTATTCCTAATCCTGTCCATCTTCGTCACACCCAGTGCAAATCTTAACATCTTCAACTCTGCCACGTCAGGCTCTGACTCCTGCCTTTTTGTCAATGCCACTGTCTCCAAAAAAGTTTTACTAATATCAGCTTTGTGTATTCAGATGGTTGTAGAATCAATCACACAGGCTGGCTTCACAGAATGTAAAGCAACCCCCCTGTAAAACCAGCTGAATAAAATGCAGACAGAGACCAGCAATATTCAATCAGGGAAATAAATAAATGCAGTTTTGTTTTGTTAACAAAATGCAGACAGAGCCAGCAGTATTCAATCAAGCAAATAAATAAATGCAGTACAGTTTTGATAACTGTCACTGAAACAGATAGAGTGCAAAAAGTATACTTATATCAGCTTTGTGTATCCAGATGGTTATAGAATCAATTACAGCCAGACTACAAGAAGCAGGAGCAAAAAGGACAGGTCATGCTTAAGCAACTTTGTGGACATTTGAAAGGTAAAATGGTGCAGTCCACATACATCAACCTGGCCAAGGCTTTTGACACAACCCCCACCCCTGCACCCCACCATGGGCATAGTAGAAAGGTTAAAGAAACTGTGAATAAACTACTGTGTTACTCCCTCGATTAATAACTGGCTTACAGATAGGACACAGGAGATCAAAATAGAGGATGCTACCTCCACAAAGAGAGCAATCACCAGTGGAGAACCGCAGGGCTTGGTGCTGAGAGCTCTCTTGTTTGGCATCTACTTCTCTGAAGAAAAAGCCAATATCAAAGAGCTCTGTCTGACAAAGTTTGCAGATGACTGCAAGCTGGGAGCAGTTTATTTATTTAACATTTGTTAACTGGGAAAGTCTGACTTGGAACAAAGCCAATTTTCAGCAGAGGCCCAGGGAGAAATACTCCAGATGCATGTCTTTGAATGTGGGAGGAAACTGGAGCACCCTGAGGAAACCCACAAGAATGCAGGGAGAACAAACAGACTCCGCACAGAAGGCACCCCAGCTGAGAATCGAACCGGAGAGCCTCTTGCTGTGAAGCGGCAGCACTACCACTGTGCCGTCCAGGGATTGAATCCTGAAATGCCATCCTGCAGAAAGGTTTGTCCCAAACAAATAACTGGAGCCAGAATCATAGACTAAAAATAAATGGCAAAAAATGGATTATTGTATCCTTTGTGAAGTTGTCTACCCCAGAGAAATCACAACATTGACAACAGACCTCTGAGAGTTGACGCACTTGGTCAGGATTTGGGAAATAATATGGACCACGAGCTAATTTTCGAACATGTGTTCACTGTCTTAAAAAGTCCTATTATATTGTGCAGCTTATAGACAAAGGGACTGTGTCTAGGTCTAAGGATGTCATTGTCCTCCTTTACTCAGCCCTCATTAAGTCAGTCATTGAGTATAATGCCCCTTTTGGCATGTATCTGTACAGGTGCATACAACAACTGGAATGTCCACAGAGATACCTTACTAAAAGGATACAAGGCCTAAATAGTATGTCCTCCGTAGACCACCACAATGCCCTATCACTATACGCTGTATCCTACAGACTGCTAAGATGTGACTTGTGTTTGGCATAGAAGGCATCCTCTAACCCAACATTCACATCAGCAAATCAAATGGCATCAGAAATACTTGGCCCAGGGATTTCATCCTCTTTGGCAACATCCTCCCATTGTACCTTTTTAAATTGTTGTTTGGTTTAGAGACAGGTATGTCTCTCAGAGGATACCACTGCTTTGAGACAGATTCTCCATCCATGTAAAACAAAACTCATACCTATCCATGTTCGAGTGCAACTTGAATCTATGGATGGTTAATAGACCTTTTATGTCTATGTAATTTGTTCCTTCTCTTTTCTAAAGATCCTACCTCTACTTCTCTTAGCTCCTTTACAGTATTCAGTACTTCAGTTGTAGTTGGTTTAGATTTTGATTCCCTTTTCTAGTAATTGCATTTTTGCAGCCAATAGCATTAAACTTGGCAAGACTTCACTATATATAGACAGTTTAGATCATGTGTCCCAGCTCAAAATAATAATTTCCTTAATTATAGCCATTTGCTTCCCCAACAATTCTGATAGAGCCCTCTCTGGGGAAGGTTTAAAATCTGCCAACTTGTTAGACTGTCAAAAAACATGCTCCCAGTTATGTTTCTCTTTCCACTCACGCCTCCAGCAATTACCATTTTGCAAAAATTATCCGAAGTCTGCTTGGGGTATAAAAATACCTATGCAAACACTTCCAAGCCAAAATCATAAACCTTTTGGACTTTGATACATACTTGAGAGCCCTACAGATGCCCTCCCATTGTACCTTTTCAAATTGCTTTTCCAGTTCCAACTGCTTTTCTCTGTTACCAATATTTTCTAAACTCATCTGATTGATTCTTACAGTTATCATTCTATATTTTGCACGTCTTACTAATTATCCATTTTTTAACAGCAGCTTCTGTCCTGCACTTGTCTGAAAACTCTGTTTTTTTTTCACTTAACTTCCCTTTTTCTCTTTGCCTGTACTCTGATATCAATCACTGATAGAGAAGTTAGTCTCTAACCTATATTCCAAACTGCTGATTGGCCATCATTATATTATTTGTTGTCAGTTCTTTGTTGCTTAAATGCTAATAATCACTCCAAAGTTAGGCTGAAGTATTGCTGAAGTTTGAGCTACACAATAATTCTGCTCAGTAGATCCTTAAGTTGGGATTATATAAATAGCATGACTCGTGATTTACTTAAGTTTATGTGAAGCCTTTTCATGCAGGTCCATCTGTAAATATTATTTAGGCTAACCAGTGCTTTCTGTTGTAGGTCTGCCAAAGTTTTGTTTGTTTCCATTAATATTAAGTTAGGTTAAAGAATTAATTTGAAGGAGGCTGGGTCCCTCCTGGTTTAATTTCTCCCAAGTCTTTTGGGTTTCTAATACCATGACGGGGACAGAGCCCATTCCTAAGCAAAAGTATGCTTAAAGTTTGTGATGTTTGTATTGTTTCATTCTTTTGATATATTAGCCAAAAGTGCGTTTGTGGCACCCGCAACTTGCCCAGCATTGACTCCTTCTCCAGTTCATATGGAGTTACATGTATTGGTAGCATATCTAAATATGACTATAAATTCTTTTTTGTGAGACCCAGTGCTCCTACTACTATTGGAAGTGTCTGGATATCCTTCTTCCACATTACCTTAGTTTCTGCCTGCTAATCCTGTTATTTTATGACTTTTTGTCTCTCTGTACGTAAGACACTGTAATCAAGGGGTGTAGCAATTTCAGTGTGCTACTTTTGCCTTCTGTGACACTGCTGTGTCTGTTTTTCTCTCTCATCTACTTTTTGAACTCTTGGTAATGGGTGAGCCCATGTGATATAAACTTCATCATTCTCTATAATGTTTTGTGCCTCATGTTTCCAATGTTTCTCAGCTACTTCAATATTGTGATGTTTGCACAATCCATAAAGCAACAGTCTTGCCATATTATTATGCCTTTCAGTATACAGACCCTTTGCCATTAGTATATCATGCCCTGCAACAAGATGTACGACCGTTTCCAGTTCTGTTTTACAGAGCCTGCATTTGTCTGTTTCTCCCACGTTTGCAATGCATCTTATAAATCAACATGCACATAGTATACCATCCTCAGCCTCCGGTACTAACCTTTCATCCTTTGTTTTAAATTAATTTCCCCTTAGCCACGACTGACATGAGGTTGTTCCAGTTTTCTGTACTTGTAATTGTATTTATGCCGTTTCCACATTTCTTTCTTTTGTTTTTTGGCACATTCATTTGCTGCCTGATTTTATCTACTGGTTTGATTTCCATTCCCACTTGACGCTGATAGGCTTCTGCTAAACTAAGCAGGGAAGTCATCTTAGATTTGTTCTCTTCGTGTTTTAAAACTTTCACTATGTTTGGATCTGTTAAGGTCAGTAGATATATATGCAGCCCTATTTTTGCAGATTGGTACATGTAATCAGTTTTGAGGAGACCCATACCTCCTTCAGAACAAGGAATGTATATTTTTTGTATACACTGATTTTTAAATGTCATTTGTTAAGCATGAAGCATTTTTCTTGTTTTAGTGTTCAACTGGTCCAATAGGTTTTTTGGCCAGTCAATCAACCCAAAGTTAGAACAGGAAGAGCAAATTGGTTTATAGCCTGTTTTTTTTTTTTTTTTCTTAGATGTCAGTGCTGTTTTCGGTATTAATTTTAGTCTTTTAAAATATTCCTTTTTGAGTTTTGTTTGCTTTTGTTCATGTTTTATTGTCGACCCTTTATCAGTTCTGAAATATTTATACACTCCCTTTTGCTCAAGCTCCTTTGTATCATATTCCTGTCCTAGCCTGATTCTTTCTTAATACTGCAGCTTTACTACTTTAAATGTTCCTTTTGCACATTTGCCAAGGCCAAATGACATTCTTGTATCATCTGAGAAAGTTTTGACCACTTGCAGTTGTGCTTTCAGCTACTCGTCTCATGAACTATACAGTTTTAAATCATCCACAAAAAGAAGATGAGGAGTCTTTACCCCTTGTTGCTTTCTGGGAGCCAAAATTGTAACCATGACCTTATCTGTTAAAAAGTCAGTTTAATGGGTTAAGGGCAAGACAAAAGAGTAGTGATGGAAAATAGCCACCCTGGACTATCCCCTTTGAATTTTTATCCCTGGGATAATAATTTGTCCTTTATAATGGCTTAGCTGGAAAGGGGTTTGCCACTGTTTCATGGTCACTGTAATGTAATCTATCAATGTAACATGTGTTTTATATATTTGTAAGCACTCCTTTATCCATGAATGTGGGATTCTGTCAAATGTTTTTTTTGTATTCTCTCCATCCAATACTTAGATTCTCCCCTTTTTACAGTTCTCCATTATGACTTCAACAACAAATGATCATTTGTTCCATGTAACTATTTTGTTACCCTTTTGTTTTATTGCCATGATTGCATTTTCTACTAAAGAACTGTAAACTCTGTCTGCATCATTTCCAGTATATAGTTTATACATTGTCAAAAGGCAAGTTATCAGTTTATAGTTTTTTAGGATAGCGTGCAGGTTCACTGTTAAGGAAGAGTATCTTTTTTTTGTGTTGATAACCAGGTTGGTGTCTGTTTAGGATGTGCATATAAGTAGTTCTTATTCGGGGCTAAATCTATGTGTAAAGATAGTAATATACTTTTAGCCATAAGTTAAATACTGCATCTGGGCCTAGGGTTTTCCATTTAGGAGCTTTTCCTAATTTTGTTTCAGTTTCTCTGGCCGTTACTTTATCTCATTTCATATCCTGTGCATTTGAACTTCTTACTGAATCTTTTACTTCTTCTTTCCATTTAGCATCTTTGTTATGTTCTACAGGGTCTTCATAGAAAGTTCTCCAAAATTTGTCTATTTCTTCTTTTTTTGATAGTGCCCCTCTTCCTTTTGCTTTGTTTCCCAATTTTCTACAAAACTTTTTGAGTCATGAATGAATTGCTTATTTTGTACTTTTCATTTATGTATGTATACTTTTCTAAGTTTTTTGCCTATCCTGATGTCTTTATCTTTTATTATTTGCAGTAGTGTACAATAGATTCTTGTCTATTCTGATACTGTGCATTGCTTTTATCATGTCTATTTTATTAAGTATTTTTGTTGATCTGTTCCTTCTTCTGTGCTCTTGTAACAGTGCTTTATAGTTGTCTCTATTCTATATTTCCATGATGGCATTTGAGTTCTTCCTTTCCTTTCCCTTACTGCCTTGTGTTTTTGTGGTAATACTTTATCTGTTATTAATTTAGCTGTACAATAATATATCCCATTTACTTCTATCACATGAATTTCTGTTAATAGTCTTGAGAACTGTGTTCATTTGTTTTATCAGACTTCTAACATTTGTCTCTTATTGACTTTCTGTACTATATTTCTTTCACTGATCTTAGTATGTCTGTTCATCTCTATTAAATCAAGCAACTCTTCCCTTAGATCATTTTCTTCTAAACTGAAGGCACATTCTGTGATGCTCTTTGTGCTTCACTGTTACCGTCCTGACTTATGGGATTTCCTGCTTCAGAAGCCCTTGGTCGGCCCAACTACCAGAGTAAAAAACTACTTCCTACCTGGGCTAGCAGATGCCCTACAGTGACATCAGAATGGTTGGGTATAAAGGGAGCCAGCTGATACCATGACATCCATCTTTTTTGCCGTCGGAACCCAAAGCAGTTGAGTGCATCAGCTGGTCCGCATTGGAGTGAGAAATTCTTCTAAAGCCAAGTACCCCATTGGGAAACTCTTTTCCTTATGTGTGACTCATGTCAGATAAAGTTAGCAACTGTCTCTGTTGTGGTAAACAAATCCCACAAGAGACTTTTATACCTTGTGTGTCGCTTGTTTAGGCCCAAACCACAGCATCCTAAATTGTCATCTGTGTACCCTTTTCAATAGTAGGATTATAAGGCATAGGGCCGAAATATTATCTAAGCACATTAGATAGCAATCTGCTTCCCATCGCGTGTTGGCATCTATCGTTTGTCCTGAGGTTCAGCACTCTAAATGAAAGAAGGAAAAAAGACCCAAACTTAGGGCGTCGGATGACTTTCTCTATCCACCAGTCCCCCAAGACTCATTATCACAGAGGAAGGAGAGGTACCTTCACAGTCCCCTTTTGCAAGCAAGATGGCAGTGTAGGTCTCTGTAGAGACCCTTTCGGACTCTGACATGCTGTCAGGTCCCTTGACTTCAACTCAGGCCTTGGCATCTGGAGTCACTAAGTAGATCTGGCTCCCAGCGAACAATTATCTACTGACAATGTCCCTTTGGGGTGTCTGCCAATATTTGGTATTTCTTTCAAAGAAAAAAAAATAAAAAATGAAGCCGAACCACCATGGCAAGAGGAAGATCTAGCTTTATTAACACACAAATGAATGTACATGTTTTTGTAGGTAGAGGTATTTTTATGAGAGACTATCTTAATATGTTTGTTTTTTATAGCTTGGCCATTTTTTAGAGAGAATTTATGATCCATTTTGTTTTTATGTAATCTGCTAAGTTAATTAGACTACATTTTTTACAGATTATTTAATTGATTGGCTTTTTAGATATTTAAATAGGATGAAGCTGTGTGTTATTGCAGTCTGAAGAAGCAAAGAACACAGGAACAGGAGTACTCAGCTTTCACCTCAAAAACGAGAAGGTAGCCACGAACAAACAGGACTTTAATGTGAAGCGCTTTTCGTCTGCTTAAGAAGCAGACTTCATCAGACATAGTGTGAACAAACAAGCAAGCATATTTATACTCAAGATGGAAAAAGCATCACTAATTAACAAGTTAATCATTCCAATTAAAAATCAATTAACTGGCAAGTGTTAATGCACTATGACTTAACCCCACTAAGCCTAGTGAAAACATCATTCTGAAACCAGTGTATACATTAAAATCAGGTCAATTAAATTAAAATAAAACCAGGCAGACTCTAGTATGTTCTGATATTAAAAGATCAAAATTGTAAACTTAAATTAGACACTGCCTTTGTACCAATGAAAAAGTCCAAGGATTTACATACCAAAGTGTGTACTAAACTGTGTTTTAAACATAAAATAGATATTATAAAAAACTGTGCATAGACTTTAACCGATAGGGTCAGTCCTTATATAGTCTCAAAACACATAAATAAATGAAGTTACATATCATGTTCGTGGCTACCTTCTCGTTTTTGAGGTGAAAGCTGAGTACTCCTGTTCCTGTGTTCTTTCCTAGTTTGCTGTTTTCGTTTTTTAGTCTGAAGAAGCAATCAGACAGATTGTGAAAGTGCTCACTCTTACATTCATTTATGTGTTAATAAAGCTAGATTTTCCTCTTGCCGTAGTGGTTCGACTCCATTTTTTATTTTTTATCTGAAGTGTATACGTGAACGCCAAATTTTCTGTCTGGTTACCTGTGCATAGTCCCAAGGCAAAAGCTACACCTAAAAACAACTTGATCTTGGGTACTGTGCCTAGACTACTGGCTCCCGCTCCATAAGTTATCAGCAGGATTTGGTCAGGTTGGCTGAGGACCTTATTTCTTTATTCAGAAGCAGGCACCCCCCTGAAGACCTTGATCAGGAGGACTCTGTCCTTAAAGATTAACCCCTCCTTACCTCCTTTGAGGATTCTGCTTCAGAAGAGGTGTTACCTTCTGCTTCACTTTCTGAGGACATTGCCTTTGGGAAGCATCCATGCCATGAACGAGTTTTTCCAGTGGCAGGCACAACAATAACCCCAATCTAAAAGGAGAATCAAGGAGTTCCTTGATCTAAAGAAATGAACAAGCACAGGAATCTGTCTAGTTCCAACCTCACCAACACAATTGTTGAGGAAAAAATAAAAAAAAACAGAAAAACTAGTAGTCTTAAAACTTGGTTGATGAGCTCATTCACAATAATTTCCAAAAATTATGAAACCCACATAGTGTTCCAAAGCAACAAGACTTTATTCGTCACAGACAAGCAATCCTCAGTAACAAAAATCAGAAAGGCATTTATGATTTTTGTTACTGAGGGTCACTTGTCTCTGATGAATAAAGGAGTTCCTTGATCTTCCACAACATAAACCCTTGGCAATTCCTCCAGTTTTAGAAGTGGTAGAAGATGTCTTAATGGAATCATCTCTCAATCCATACTGTCTTCCCCCAGCCCCTTGTAAACCTGACTAGTTTTACAGGATACTAGACTCACATAAATTCCTTTTTAAGAACTCTTCTGCTAACCCAAAGGTTGTCACCCCAGGCCCCAATGGAGTTAGGGCTAGTACTTCTAAAATCCCATTATCCCCCGACAAAGAAAGCAGAGCTCTTGTCAGGTTTTGGAAAAAAGTTTATAATTCCTTTACCCTGGCCATGAAGGCCCTCAATTTCCAATTCCACATGATAAAATACCAGCAGAGTATTTTGGAAAAATTGAAGCAAAAGATTTCCTCCCTGGAGGACAAGAACACCTCCAAGGAATTGCTAAAGCTGTGCCATTCCATTCCCAGGTAGCTAGGCACTCCTTGCACTGTGGATATGATGCCCTAGAGGCATCTAGCCAAGCTGCTGTCTCTGGCTCAGTCATCAGAAGGCAGGCTTTGCTTAGGGAACAGACATTACCAGTACATGTCAAATCTAAACTACTAGATGACCCCTGAATAAGGACTCCCCTTTTTGGACCAAAGGCTGAGTCTGTTAAAAAAGATGGAGGATAAAGCAAAATCCGTGCAAATGGTTAAAGACTTCCTCCAAGTCAAACCACTTAGGTTCAGTAGGAATTTTCCCACTAAGCAAGTGTTGGTTCCTTTCCCTCCCAGTCTAAACCCTGTCAGAGGAAAACCCGAAGAGAAAGGCCTCATAGGCAGCAGCAGCAATCACAGAGGGCAAGGCAGTGGTCCTCAGGAAAACTCAGGCTGGGGAGTTCTAGGCCACTGGGCCCAAGCAGAGATCAGATATGATTCTTCCCCCACCCCCAACCCCAGAAAAGATAGGAGGAAGATTTTCCCTATTCAAGGAAAACTGGGCCCTTATCACCTTCAATAAATGGGTTCTGGAAATAATCTCAAATGGCTGTAAGCTCACTTTCAAAGAAGCATTAAGATTCTCAGGCTACCCTGATGTGCCACAAAACCAAATGGCAGGGGCCATTTCCTCAGATTCACAACCTGTGCTCTCAGGTCTCTGTGGAACCATTACCAGACCACCAATTAAGAAAAGGGTTTTACTCCAGGCTATTCCTAGTCCCCAGTTTACACCAGGCTATTCCTAGTCCCCAGGAAAGAAGGCTCTTAGTGCCCTTTCCTGGATCTGTCCATCCTCAGTCAGTCCCTCCTAGTTCCAGAATTCAAAATGCTTACTCTTCAACAGCTTCTTCCCATGAACACTTCTCAGACTCCAAAGGTCACCTCAGACCTGAAAGATGCCTACTTTTGCATCGCTATAGAATAATCCTGCAAAAGTTTTCTTTGCTTCAGAGCAGGTGCCAGTCACTTTCAATTCTCTGCACTTCCTTTTGGCTTGTCTACTGCTCTCAGGGTCTTCACAAAATGTTTGGTCCCTGTGATCACCTTCTGCAGAACAAGAGACATCCAGATTTACCCTTATCTGGACAACTGCCTCATTCAGGCCACGAGTCTGTCCATGCTCCTCAAGAATCTAGCCTTAACCAGACCCTACTCTCTTCTCTAGGGTTCAACATACACCTCAGTAAATCCAGCACAAACCCTAGTCTTGCTGGGGGACTCTGCTGGATTCCTCCCTCTAAAAGGCATTCCTTCCCCCAGACAAGGCTTCCTTCTTAACTCAGTACTTCCAGGACATTATGCAGAAACAATGCCTTTCAGCCAGGGAGTTCCTCGTAGTCCTGGGCTACATGGCATCTTGCATACTAATGATCCCTCTGGCCAGGCTACACATGAGGAAGCTTCACTGGTACCTCAAGAGTCTGTGATGCCAACACTCACATTCCCTGGAAATGGAAATCCAACTAATTCACTGCCTCAGGGAGGAATTGGCATTGTGGGCATGGGCATGTGCACATAAACAGGGTTGTCCCTTTAGGTTCATCCCTCAGGGCCAAACTTTAACCATGGCTGCACCAGACACAGCCTGGGGAACCCATTTCCAGCACCTCCTGTCCCAGTGCAAATGGGAAGTGCAGTTCAGACACAAGCACATAAATTGGAAGGAATTGATGGCAGTACAGAAGAGCATGCTGGCCTTCAAGGATCACTTGAAACCAGGGGTCTTACTTATTAAAACCGACAACACAACATTCATGTGGTTCATAAACAAACAAGGGGGCACTCAATCCTCCTTTCTTTGCCAGCTGGCACTGCAGATCTAGGAGGCAGCCAATGCAATGGGGTTGCACCTGATGGCTCAGAACCTTCCTGGGGCTCATAATACTTTAACAGACTCCCTCAGCAGATACTTAATGGATCCCCATGAGTGGCAGGTGCATTGGGAAACATTTCTCAGCATAGTTCAGAAATGAGGATCCCCTCAAACAGACTTCTTTGCCACCAACGAGAACACTCAGTTAAAAGGATTCTGTTCCAGGAGCAAACTTCACACAGCCCAGAGAACAGATGCCTTCTCCTTCCTATGGAGCCACCTCTTTCTTCATGCATTTCCTCTCCTGCCTCTCCTTCCAAGAGTCCTCTTAAAAATCAGGACGAAAGACTGAGGGTCATCCTGATAGCTCTAAACTAGCCCAGACAGCACTGGTATATGCCCTTCTATCGAGTTTGACCAAAGACAATTCTTGGCAGTTACCCCAGAGTGTAGATTTGCTGACTCAGGCAAAGAGAAAGTTCATGCACCCCAACCTGCAGACTCTCAAACTCTGTGCCTGGATAATTCATCAGTATTCTACCCAGAGCAATCCCTGAGTAGTTAGGTGCTTAATATTCTCAGAGTCTAAAAGACCCAGTGCTAAGAAAACATACTCTGCCAAGTGGAAAAGATTCTGTATTGGTGTCAGCAGCAAGGCCTCAACCCTGTCTCAAGCAGCATTTCAGCCATTTTGCAGTACCTGGCTATCTTGGTGACAAAGGCCTATCATTTTCATCTGTTAAGATACATGCTTCTGCCATTTCAGCCCACATCCCTATTCTTCCTCTTATCTTTTCCCATCCCCCTAAAGAAACAGTTTCTTAGGGAAGTGCTGCACGTCAGACCTCCCAGGAGGCAGCGTAGCCCTCCTTGTGACTTCAACATTGTTTTATAAAAATTGACCTTACCCCCTTTTGAAACCATCTGCTTCCACTGATTTGAAATACCTGGAAGACCGTCTTTTTACTGGCTATCACCTGAGCTAGGAGGGTCTCTGAGTTGCAAACCCTTATGGCAGTGGACCCCTTTCTTATCTTCCACCCAGGCAGAGTTTTCTGAACCAAGCCATACACTTGATTACTTTCTTCCCTAAACCACCGAACCAGGGGAAAGAATCCTTCACTCCTTGGATGTACACAGGCAACTTTGCTACTGCCTTCACAGGACTAAAACATTCAAACAATCAGAACAACTATTTGTTTCCTTTGCCTTGGGCTCTGAAGGAAAGCCAATCTCCAGACAAACAATTTCCAAGTTGATCTCCCACAGTATTTCCTTTTGTTACACCTACCATGGCAAAAAGCCCCCTGAATCTGTTAGGACCCACTCAACTAGGGCGACTTCTGCCTCCACTGCATTCCTGTAGAGAGTACTTACCAGAGACATTTTGGAAGCAGCTACCTGGTCATCGGAGCATACCTTTACCAAGCACTACCAGCTGTCAGCCATCTCCAAGTCCAGAGAAGGATTTGTCATAGCCGTCTTGCAGGGTATCCTCTCTTCCCATTAATGCACCTACCACCCTCATCTCAGCTTTGGGAATCATTCCATAAGTCAGTACTGCAAGAGTGAAGCAAGAAAACCTAGTACAGTTGTGTACACTTACCATAAATGTAGATGTTCTAGTGTATTCACTGTTGCAGTCTTCTTTCCCTCCCTCCATTCCTCCCTGTTCTCCTTACAGTAACAGCTTGTTTCTCTGTCCTTCTCTTCCAGAGGGACCCTTTGCAGGGATGCCCTACAGGCCTCCTTTCCTCTAACCTTGGCCCTTGCTTAAGGTTCATCTATGGGGCTCTTACCTTCTAGGGGCAAGATAAAAACTGATGTCATGGCATCAGCTTGCTCCCTTTAAACCCAGCCGCCCTGACCTCAGGGTAGGGCATTCACCAGCCCAGGGATGAGGGTTTTTTTTACTCTGGTGGTCGGGCCGATAAAGGGCTTCTGAAGCAGGAAATTCAATCCCTTAAGTCAGGACTGGAACAGTGAATACACTCGAACATCTACATTTATATTAAGTGTACACAACTGTGCTTTCTTTGATCCCTGTGGGCATTCTACAGAAAGTTCCAGAACATCTTCCTGTGACATTTTCTCTTCAGTTGCATTCTGCATCATCTGCTGCTCTTTCATATGAGAACTCATTGGCCTGCCACTCCACAACATTGACTGTGTCAGTGTTACCACTGTTTCCTGCTTCTTCACTTGCTGTGCAACTTCAACTGAACTTTTGTACTGGTTAACTACTGAAAGCTCCAGAGTATCTTCATGTGGTGACTGATCAGATGCTTCCCATTCCACCTGTTTCTCCTTAATTTGAGGGCTCATTGTTTCATCATGATTTGGCATTACTAGATGTGATGCCCATGCCTTGGCCTAGTAATCAAGGAGCCTCAATCCTCACCACTAACACCAGTGAGGGGCATCCATATAGGGATAGGATAATAAATACACACGCAGTAAATTTCCCTTACGTGCACACAGAGATCACAGTACATTTCCCTTAGGAGCACACAGAGATCACAAGTAGTCTGGGGCTGGTTTCAACCTTTCTGTCCTGGTCCCCAATAAAACTCCACACTGGCACAGCTATAGGGTCCAGATCTCAGCCTAGTGGACAAGCTAAAACCTCCAGCACCCTCTATGTCCAACCACTTCTTCGTGTCCCTGCCCAAGTAGCTGAAACACACGCACTTTGAGATAAGAGTTTTATACAACCACACAGACACTCCTGGGGAAGGCTGGTACAGGTTCTCCAGCTGTGCCCCTTTTACCCAGACTATACGGTAGTACCAGCTGCCACCATCCACTAATATCAGCTACTCAAAGGCCCTTCTGAAAGGGTGTCCAATTATTACTGTGCAATATTATTATCCATATGGTAAGTGTGACTTGAACAGTCAAGGCTTATTAGAGTGACCTGGTACAGTATCACTATATACATGCAATGTACTCAAGAGCTTAAATTAACTCTACATAAAACAGCCACAGTTGAAAGGGTTAAAAATATTTAATAATAAATAAAACCACAAGACAATACTTTTTACTACACAGTGCTAGTCAAGAGTTCAGAGATTACAGAAAAATACTTAAAATAATACTGTAGAAAAGTTCTGACAGCAACACAGAAAAAACACTTAGAAATAGCTAGGAATTAGGTAGATTAAACTAAGAGAAAACACAGTTCTAAATAACTTACGTATAGAGCAAAGCAGTGCTGGTGATGTTGGATGTTCTCAAGGCAAAATACTCTGAGTTCTCTGATTCTCTCTCTCTAAATTGATAACACAGAGCTGCTTCACATGACATCATTCTTCACACTTCTCTGGTGTTCCCAGGCTAACAGAAACTACACTTACATTCTTTACACCTGTTCAGAAACCAGAGCAATAAAGAACATTTATACATGCAAATTCTAGCCATTAACTCTGATCTTAAAACAATAGGCAGGATGCCTCCCTCTAGACATATCGGGATCCGAATTTTGACATCAAAGACGGTCATAAAATGCTTGACTTACCTTTCTTACAGCAGAGTGCACTGTTGTTACATTTTTGCAATTCAATATCCATTGCAGTCTTTTCACATTTAAGAGAACAAGCCTGTGGCTTACATTAATATTTACAAATGACAGAATTATTCTCAAAATTCTATCTGGCTAGGCTGGCAGCCTTCATCTATCTTCACACCAGAGTTGGATTTTCTACACTAAATCCTTTACTTTGCAGATTATGCTCAACTCCTTTGAGTCTCTCTAAGGTACAAAAGATGTTCATGTGATGCTAACTCAGACGTCATACTTCCAGTAGGTTGTTAGCACTGGCTGGTGTATTTAGGGATGTCAGCCCAGCTCTGTTGCTGGCTGAACCATTGCTCATACTACATGCTACTCAGACATCAGTGTTTGTCTTTTTTATTGTTTGTAATTCACCTATGTAATGCCATCAAGGTGCTTGGAAATCCATCTGTTAACTACAAAATGTTGTGTGTCATTAAGCTTCATAGGTTGAACTCTAGCTTCTGGCCAGAACTGTAGCTAGGTTATCTGCCCCCCCCCCCCACACACACACACACACAGAAACACACTCTCACAAAAAGCTGTTTCCGATAGTGTGCTGCAGAAATCTGCTTGATACAAATGTAGCAAGTGATTTATTAGTATTGTATTACAACAGATTCACTGACATTTATTCCCGAATGGCAGAACAGCACTCAGCATCAGCACCTGCATCTAGGGCAGCTGCTCCCTTCACCCCACTTTAGCTGTGCCTCTTCTTCTGCCCTACTTGTCTTCAATACATTATTGTTTTAACCCCTCACTAATATTTTTTACTTCCCATATAAATGCAGCATGATTATTTTTGAAGGAAGGTAATAAGTGATTTCCTCTAATTGTAAGGGAATGCTTACTCTATAATCTTGGAAAGCATTGTGTAGTGTAGATGTTATGCTGTTTTTCTGTTAGTATTTATTTCTTGTAGCCAATTTTCTAATCTAGTGTTAGTCTCCTTTTAGAAGACTTTCATCTAGCACTGGATGAGACATTGTCTTACAAATTAAGCAGATAGCACCTCAAAGTAACTTGTATAAAACTGGGCATCATGGCTATTCCAGAATCCCTATACAAATAGGTCCAACCCTATATGTTTTCCTGGTAAGGAATCATTTTATCTTCTCATATCATGTCAGGTATTTTATCAAAGCTTTCACAACACAGTATTATGTTTAACATTGAGATAGATACAGTGGTCAGCGTGGAGTGAATAGACATGCACTTTGATGCAAGTAGGCTACCGAATATGTTTTTCTGACACTGGTTATTCCACACTGATCAAAGTTTAAATTGCTGCATTCCATTGTCCCTAGATCATTAATGATGGTGTCATTTTTTATGTTTTGACTATTCATTTTATAATCATAACTTATGTGTTTTTTGCTGAGTCTCATGATGCTTCATCATCATCAACTCCCTCTCCCCATTTCATTATGGGATTGGGGTGTTGCGTCAACTGTGTCCACTTCTCTCGATTCAAAACAATTTTCTTATTTTCTTCAATAGTCATTCCCTGCAGGTCTTCTCTCACAGTCTGTCCATCTTCTGTCCAGATGTCCTCATTTCCTCTCATGTTTAAAATAACTCTGCATACTATACAGAACTACTTTACAATACAGCATGCAGTTTACTTCCAGAGACAGAATTAACACTGGTAGTAAAGTGAAAAGCATAAGAGCTTTCAAGCAGTCAGCCTGGGTTTTATTTCTGGCCATTGCAAGGGGAATGCACATGTAGACAGTCATCCTAATCGTGCAATAAAAGTCAGAAGTACACATTTATTACAGCAGTTGTAGAGCTGTAGTGTGTTACAAACTGGGATTTGAATCCCACAGTTTCTAATTGTTAGATGTTCTGTAAGGGATGTAGTTTAGTGTGGCAGATAGTGCAGAGAACTAAAGCTATAAGCTGTTTCCAATGCCAAGAGTACAGGGTTTGAATCTTCCCACCTTCATTTGAGTACTGTGTGGCCTTGAGCAAGCTGCCTAACTAGACAGTGCTTTGGGGAAGTGGGGATTTGGGCTGGGCTCCTTAATAGTTAATCTAAGAACCTAAATATATTATTCGCATATTGCTAAAAACAATTTTTTTTATTTACTGTTAAATTTTCAGTTCCTTCATTGTTCTCCTAAACATTAATGACAAAGTGGGAATTATGCATTAGAGTCCTCCCACCAGTGTAACACAGTCCTCAAACATCCAATCTTTTTGAGACACTTTTTGCAACACTTTTTGCAAAAACGCAGCTCTCCTGTCCAAACTGCATCTTATGGAAATGACACTTTACAATTCATCCATTTCCTACTTTCATGTTATTGCTGGTTTTCTTCATCATCTCTGCCACCCAGTACTGGTGTTCAAGTCCAAGGTACTTAATTTGTCTAGTTAGATGCAGAACTTTTTTCTGTTTCTTAGTCATTTTACTTTGATGTAATGGAAAAGGTTTCACTGGCAAGTTCTCTGTTTAGGCTTTGTTATTGTCAAATAAGCCAGAAGCAGAATACCCTTCAGCTTGCTGGCTCACTCTTTGCCTGGTAAACTATTTTTTTTCCTCTTTAGCCTGTTCTGCTTCCACAAAATGTCTTTGATCCTCCAGGAAAACGTATTTTAAAGACAGCTGTATATAGCAACTTGAATCTCACACCTGCCTCTTACCATCCCCTGATTGCAAGGATGAGCACACTTCTTTCACGGTGTACACTGAATAATTATTTTCTGCAATCACTCGTGTGGCCACGATTTTCAATACCTTTCCTTTCTGCTACAATCTTGTAAGGGATCGTGCATTCTTTTGGTATGAGTTCATCATTGCTAATATAGGTCTTGGCTTCTCTCTAATGGACGGATTTGGAGAGTATACGCAGTGTTACCCTTTCAGATAACTGCTGTGGAGTACCAGTCTAGTTGCTTATTTGTACCTCCGTAAATAGAATGCAATCTTTTTCTTTCTTCTAGTTTCAGTAGTAGAGCAGGTTTTCTCTGCACTGTCTTCTAACTGTACTGTTTCGAAACGGTTCTTTTGAGAAGCCTCATATTTCCTTCATTTCAGTTTCTGATTTCTGCAGTTTTTATCAGATCATCTGAAAAGCTGCTTAAAGCTTTTTCTGTTATTTCCAGTATTTTGTAATTTGACTTTATATATTCCTCCAGTGTCTCACTTATTTTAAACACTTCTGAATGTTTTTGATTTGCTTTTTCATTTAAATTATTAGAAGCCATCCCTGTACAAAGCTGAAACCTGACTGCTTTTTTGCTCAACAGCTGCAATGCTCTTCACTACCAGATATTTTCTTCTTCCTTTATAGTTGATTTCTACTAATTTATATAGAATTCTTCTTTGCTGATATCCACATAGTGTAGTGACTAACCAGTGACTGAATTTTATCCAAATTATTAACTTTTACTGGCTTTTTTACACCTCCTATGTTTTTCTCAGAGGGAGAGCTGTAATTAACGTGCTTATCAGACTGCAGCCATCTCAGAATCTCCTAAGACTCTGTAATCTGTTCTTCTTGACTTTCTATATAACTGGGGACACTTTGGCTTTTGTTCTGATACCCTCATTTCTTTGTCTGTCCCCCAGCGTGCATCCCACTTTTTGTCACAGGCACTTGATCACCTCAAGCTTCCTCAGCTACTCTGTCTTTCCTGCCCAGTTATTCCATGGTGTCTTTTGACAGTTGGCTGCAGCTCCTCTAATTCTAGCTTTGACCTCATTCAGACTTCGTTGTCAACTGCACTTCTCAAATGTTTAAAGCTGTTAACATGTTCCACTGTTTTGCTTCTTCTGTTTCCCCATTTGCTGACATGACTACTTTAAGTAGGAATCTTCTCAAGTGTCTGATATTCAGAGAAGGTATTATGAGTTGTTTAAGTTGGATGCTCCTAAACCATTGGCAGCACCTCCTGTGTTGGCTACCGTGTTGGATACTTTCATTGCTGCTTCCAAGTCTTCTGATTCTCAGCCTCCTGCTCCTAAGAAACCTGATAGGTCCCAGAAGGTTGCTAAGGGCTGACAGTTTTTATCTAAATGTCCTTCTGCTGATCCCTCTGTGGTGTTTGTCTTTTCTGACAAACCTTCTAAGCTTTTGCCTTCTTCCAAACTTTTGCCTTCTGATAAGGTTAGTAGGGCAATGGAAAGATTTGATAAGAAAGTTTACACTGCTTCTGCTTTGGCCTTTAGGACTGTTAATTACATGACCAGGTATGCTGTGTCTTTGATTACTTGGGCTTGTAAGGCTATTTCTGACCTTCCTGATTCTGAAGGCAAATCCTCTGCCTTGTCTTTTTTTTTAGGTTTTGCTTCTCAAGTGGCTTGCCACTCTAAGTATGGCTATTATGCTGCTGACGTCTCTTCTAAGGCTGCAGCTTTTGTGTCTGTCATGAGGAGTTATTCTTGGGTTTGTCTTCAGTCTCTGCCTGAGGACATTAAGGCCAAGTTGGTGGATGCTCTTTTGGATGATAAACATCTTTTCGGGACTGCTGCTGACATGTTTAACTCTCTTCAAGAGAAAGGCAAATCCTTGCAGGACCTTAAACATATTTTTGTTTCTCCTATCCCTAAGTTCTAGAATAATTATCCTTCTAGACCTGCTTTTGTTTGCAGGCAACCCTGCCAGGCCTCTAAGGGCAGGAAGAGTGGGAGTAGTAGCCTCTAAAAAGTGAAAAACAAAGCCAGCAACAAGTGAGCCGTGGTATAAATAGTAGTTTATTAAAAACTACTAAGACTTCATATAAAGCTTATTAGACAAGACCGGTTTCGGCCAAGGTTTATCCTGGCCTTCTTCAGTGTGATACAAAAAAGCTTAATCAAAAACAAGTCTTATATAATGAATGAAGACAGTTGATTGGTTGACAAATACATATCCAATTAGTATACTCATGAATATTTATGTAATATTAAACAGTATATACTATAACAATTGTTTTTATCATCATAAATATTCATTAAGCCCTGGATTAAATAGGGCACCAAGTTTGGTGATCCATTTCTTTTCCCTTGAATCAAGTCTCTTATGCCAGCCAAATTTATGAGTTCGATCACCAATGAGTTTATCAATAATAATGAAGTGGAATTGAGCTGTTTGATGTGTGAGTGTGTGTTTATATAGGGCATTAGTGGTTCTGTTTAGTAGTAGTAGCCTCTGCCAAGGCTTTTCAGATTTCTGTGAACCAGAAACCTCCTTTATCTGATAAGCCTGTTGCTTTTTGACAGTTCACCCCCCCCCCTTTCTTTCAGAGCAGTTTCCTTTATCTTTTCGACTTTCCCTTTGTCTTCTCATTTGGCACCTCATCACTTCAGTCTCTTGGGTTCTTTCTGTCATCTGTCAGGGTTACTTCATGGTATTCAAGCCTCTGCATCAATTTTCAGGGATTCCTCAACCAGCGCTAGAACAACTTCCTCATTTCCTGGTGTTTCTGGGGTCCCTGGTTAACCACGACCCATTCAACCTGTCCCCTCTACCCAAGTGGGAAATGGTTTTTAATCCAGGATGTTCCGGGTTCCTCACTTTGAGACCTATTCTGGATCTCTCCCAGCTCAACACCTTTCTCAAGGTCCCTTCTTTTCATATGCTTACTTTTCAAACCCTCTTTCCTCTTTTGTTACATGAGACTTTTCTGGTGTCCTTGGATCTGAAAGATGTTTACCCTCATATCCCTATTTACCTCTTTTTAGGAAGTTTTTATGTTTCTCTGTGTCTTTCTTTCATTTTCAGTTCTCTGCTTTGCCCTGTGGCCTCTGTACTGCCCCAAGGATATTCACAAAATGCCTAGCTCCTTTGATTGCTTAATGCAGCCTCCAAGGCATTCCGATTTTTCCTTATCTAGATGACCTGTCGCATCAGGCACCTTCACCCAGTCACCTGTTACAGGATCTGAAGTTCATCATCTCTCTTCTTCAAAGTCTGGGGTTTACTATAACTTCCAAAAGTATGTCCTGACTCCCTCTCAAGATCATGTACATCTGGGATGCAGGATTCAGAAAGTGCCAGTGTTGGCTTCTCTTCTACCTCCAAATGTTTTGACATTGACAGCTTTTTTTTCAATCTCTTCTTCGTCTGACTGCCATGCCAGCCAGGGAGCTGTGGTACCTCAAGTCAGTTTGGCTACAGCATTGTCACCCTCTGGATTTCAGTGTACCTCTTCTTCACTGTCTAAAGAAGGAATTTGAGTGGTGGATCCAACAGTTTGCTCTCAATGCAAGCTGGCCCTTTCAGCCTCCAGTCCCTTTTCCAGAACTGTTCATTGATAACTCAGACATGGAGTGGGTGGCTTCTTTTGGTCACTTGAAATGTAAGGGTCCCTGGCCTCCCCATCAGCAGTCAGACCATATCAACATAAAAGAGATGAGAGCTCATATTCTGGCCCATTGAGCTTTTCACCCATGCCCCTTGAGGGTGCACAAAGGCAACACTACAGTGATATTGTATGTCAACAAGCAGGGAGGCATAAAATTGTACTTCCTCTGCAGGATGGCTCTTCAGACTTGGAAGGAGGTTCTCAGTTATCAGTTAACTCTTCAGGCAGTATAAATTCCTTCAGAGCAGATTGTAGTAGAAGACTCTCTGAGCAGGTCCAACAGCCTCATGAATGGATGCTTCACAGAGAGGTAGAGCTTTTTGCCTCCTGTCATAACGGGCAGCTTCCTCTCTTCTTTTCAAGAGTGCCATGCCATCTGGTGTGGAAGACAGATCCCCTTTCTTTTCCTTGGAAGGGAATGTTTCTTTATGCTTTCCCCCCTGTTCTTCCTCTACTTCCAAGAGTCCTGCAGAAGATTTGGCTGTACTCCCCAAAAATCTTGCTAGTGATTCTCATTTGGCCAAGACATTGCTGGTGCACCCTCTTAATGCATCTGGCCAGGGGCAATCACCACAGTTTACCTCACCAGTTGGACCTCCATACACAGGACAAGGGGTCTTTCATCCATCCTCACTTGTCCACTCTTCATCTGATACTGTGGGTGATAGGATTTTAGTTCCTTTCAGGCACCTTTTTTCAGAGGATGTGCTCATGGTTTTACAGGAGACAATTAAACGTTCTACCAGGTATTATAATATGTCTAAATGGAAATGATTTTCTATCTGTTGCCATGCTAGTGGACCAGGACCGTCTTTCAGTGGGTGGTCCCTCTGATTCTTTCTTATTTGTGTGAGTTGTTCCAGTTTGGCCTGGCCTATTCTTCTATGAAGGCTCATTTGTCAGCCCTTTCTGCTTGTCTGCCCTAGAGTCCTCCTTTGACTTCTCATTTTGAAGTCAAACAATTTCTTAAAAGTGTCTTGCATATTAGGACTCCAAGGAAACCTATTCCTCCTCCTTGGGACCTTAATTTTGTTTTGGAAAAATTGACTCAGGCTCCTTTTGAGCCTGTAGAGTCTGCTTCTTTGCAGCGTTGCACCTGGAAGACTGTTTTGTTGTTGGCTGTTGGAGGGCTTCTGTGCTGCAGGCCCTTATGGCCATACCTCCTTTTTTGTTTTGTTTTTTTTCCACAGGGACAGAGTGTCCCTTCATATTCATAGGTTGGTACTAGGCTATCAGCCCTAGGGCCTATACAAGTCTAGCCATAACAATTCCCTGGCTATTTCTTCCCACATTATTTACTTTCCTGGACCCCTGTCTAGCAGGGCGACTGACGTCATCCCTGGGGTGAATTTCCTTTCTCCCATCCAGTCGTCAAGGTTCCTCTTGAAGAGGTCCAAAGAGGCACTCTGCTTGACATGTATGGGCAATCTATTCCAGAGTCTGGGGAGTCTCTGGGTCAGGAACCTATCCCTCCAGCATGTTTTGTTTATTGTGATGACAAGGTTTAGATCCCTGGAGCGTGTAGCTCTGAAGGATTGGGATTTCTTTAAGTGTAGCATGTCCAACGGCTCTGGGTTTGACATGGCCTTGTATGTTAAGCAGAGATCGCCTCTGAGTAGACGACATGCAACAGAGTATAGCTGGAGTTTTTTAAGGCGGTCAGCGTAGGGCATCTGCTTTAGGACTGTGATTCTTTTAGTGAGGTATTTCTGAGGCCTTTCCACTTGTTGCAGATGTCTTGAGAGGTACATACCAAATGGGGCATTGTATTCTATAATGGGTCTAATGAGGGATGAGTACAGTGGGACAATGACCTCCTTTTTTCTGGATGAAAAGCCCTTCGTGATGAGGTGTGCCACATAGAAGGATTTCCTGACTGTTGTGGCGATGTGGTTATCGAAGGTGAGACCACTGTCCAACTGTGTCCCTAAGTCTCTTATCACACTTTCTGTGTTTAGTGTACTGCCACCTATATGGTAATTCATGGATACATGTTTTTTTCCCAAAGGGGATAACAATATATTAATCCTTCTTTTATGCCTAAGGTAGAAAATGAGCTGTCCTTGAATCAGTCAGTACTACTCCTTTCTTTTTTTCCCTTCTCTTCGGTCTGTTGGTGAGAGGATCCTGCGTGCCTTGGATTTACACACAGCTCAGACACTATTTGCAGTATTCACTCCCTCCCTCCAACCACCTTTTGTTTGTTCTGGTTTTTGTTTTAGATTCCTTTCTTGCTGAAGGTTTCCCCTTTTTCATCTGCAGTTTTTCTTCTGGATGTACATGGGCTCCTTTGTCCTACGGACACTGTTGTCTTCTGGGGCAATTCAGTTTTGGGTAGTTGCATCTATTATGCCCTATATTCTGTGCAGGGAGCATAAATGTGATGTACGGTGCATACAAAGTCATTAGGCTTTAATATACTGGGCAAGCTTCAGGCTGCCCTGGGTAGGAAATCCCTTCTATTTCAAATACTCTAACAGTGAAGAGAGGGACATCTACTGTTATGGTAAGGTTTTATACAACTATACCTTGCTCATACAAAATTACAAAGATGCTTGAATAACAGGATTTGTGTTAGCATGCATTTTCTGATATATATATGTGTGTGTGTGTGTGTGTGTGTGTGTGTGTGTGTGTGTGTGTGTGTGTGTGTGTGTGTGTGTGTGTGTGTGTTTGTGTCCGAGAGAAAATGAGTGAGATCGATCGACCATTAGCAGCAGCAGGTAAGAGGAATAGAGGCTCCAAATATCGCTGTTATAAAATGACAAAGTTGCTTGAATAACAGGATTTGTGTTAGCATTAATTTTCTGAAGGAAATAGTCTTAAGCTCAAATGTATATCATTATTTAGTGACTTCAATCCCGAATGACTGGCAATAAGTCACATATTTTAGGAGTAAGAGACCAAAAATTAAGTAAATATTTGGGAATTTTTTGAAAATGTTATATTTTGAGTGTAAAATACTACATCCAACACCATTTACATATACTACAGAAAGTTTGAAGAATTAGGCAGAGGAACTATTTTACATCAAAGTATACATAAAAAATAATTAAGTAAATCAACAATTTTACAGACAGCCTGTTCTCTAAGTATAACAACACCCTCCAATGTGGGTGTTATTGTGTAAATAACACTCTTTCAGGGGTGTTATTTACGTAGGACAGTATTGCTTGCATAGAACACACAGAGCTGCACAGCTCCACTCACTAGAGTGTACATAACTCACACCTGTAAGTTTTTTTGTGCTAATGTAAAGCAGGGAACACAGTGCTACAGTATTTTGTACCTTTCAGTATGCATAACCAAATACCTGCGAAGTTCTTGTATGCTAATGTAGAGTACACGGAGCTGTACTGCTTCACATAGTACAATGTTCACAGAGCTGCAATTGTCTGCACACTACAGTGTACATAACTCACACCTGTGAGCTTGTTTTGTGCATGTAAAATAGGGTACACAGTGCTGCACTGTTCCAAAATCTATGGTGTACATATCCCACAGATGCAAGCTTCTTTTGTACTAATATAAATTAGGATACTTATTTCTTAGCTGCAGCATACCCTACTGACTTACAGTTCAGCCATCCCAAGCATTTTTTAAGTTGTGTAATTGTGCAAAGGGTACAGAGCCTCCCTGCCCTGCACTGTTCTAAGACTCTTGCATCCCTCCGCTCCAGAAGCATCATTCCCTTCTCTTCTGGCACTCAGTGCACTATTGCAATGTGTGCTGCGGCTTAAGTTGTGCACACCCTTTGACAGAATAGTCAGATTACCTTTTTTGTAATTAATGCAGAAGCTGACTCTGAATTGGCCACCTAGTCCCTTCATTATTGGTTGAATTTTCTACTGTGTAAATGCTAAATGTACTTTCTCTGATGTTAGCTCTTCCATTGTCCACAAGAAATCATGCATAAAGTAGAGCAATAATAATCAAATATTAGTATACTATCATATTGAATGTTAAACTGTCACTTGCGTCATCACCGGTATTTGTGACCTCAGCAACACATTCTGTAATCACATGACACAAAGAGCTGTAATACAGGCTATCTTCCCAAATTTATGACTTTCTCTGAAGCCATGCTACCACTACTAACCTCCAATGAGTTTTCTGTGGTGTGCCACCAATGGATTATTGTATTTATTCTTCAGTCCTTTCACAGGATATTGTACAGTTTATTTTTTTAAGTACTTAGATGTGTATATAATAAACTTGCACTGAAAGTACCATCAAGACTGTAACAGCCTGCAACTGCCATTGTAGATTAATTGTTGGTGCTAGAACTCTGTTTTCAGTGTTTTCATTGTTCTAACTACATTGAAATAATATTGTAGGAACTCGAGACAGTGTTGTCACAAGTCGCTGTTTGACTGTCAGGGTCTTAATGACCATTGACTTGCATTGCTCTTTGTGAATTATGCTATAACATTTGTGATGTGTCAGAAATCATAGCTGGCAATATTTTGCGTGTTTCTGTGTGGCAACAGGAAGTATACAAAAATATTGCACTGTTTCACCGTGGGTGTTCATAATTATCGAATGGGGGTGTCTTTTGATTAGAATTGCTAGAAGGACAATGTTCTTTTGGCATAATTCCATAATGCATTTGGCTAATGTTTATATCTTGCACCGTAGGCTTTCCGAGTCTGACACAATGGTCCTCTCTCTAAGTACAAAAAGTCTTTGAGCCTCCTTTAGCAGTCATAAAATTAGATACGACCTTCCCACACCGAAATGTATATGCTGCAGCTTATGAAAGCAGACTAGCCTCTTTTTCAGTGTCACACATTATGATTCAGCTTAATACCATTATCTGTTGATCTATGAGTGCATGCATTCATTAGCTATTATCCCACATGGAGCCTTATCAAATGTAAGCAAAATAGCTAACATTTTCATTCTGACACTTTTGCAGACTTCAGTGTCTGTGAAAACAGCCCCACAATTCCCTGGAGACTGGTTTTCACCTTTGTGCCATGGCGTATATCAGGTTAAATACATTTAACTATAATTTAGCCACTGCATTGTTAATGATACTATAGTATACACAAAGTGCTCAGCAGGTTATATGAAGGTTTTACACTCTCAGCTATCAGGACCTGTGAAGTCCTAGTACCATTTGAGAAATATTCACTTCTGTAGATTAGTAGCCATGGTTGTCACACATTCTACACATTGCCTTAGCAGTGCTGGGTATTGTATATTGTTTTGGCTGTATGTTCATGAAGAATATTTTGTGCTGCATCCATTATAAACTTCAGTATGGTTAAGAGGATGTTCCTGCTGCATTCTGATAGAAAGACAAATCATGGAAACCTGCATAAGATAGAACAGACTGCTGTAACTATTGTGTAGTCTTTCCTGTAGAAATAATGCAGAGTTCAAGGCATATGGTGGCTTAGCAGCATATTTTCAGCATCCCTTAAAAATACTGTATTGAGCAAATCAGCATACTTTGTTGATTCAAGGATGCAGTAACTGAATAAAGACCATGAAAAGCTGAAAGCGCTTCATAGAAGTGCAGTAAAGTTGTTATTGATACAAAATGCACGAGTAGTCACTGAGGTTTGTGGGACACATACCTCTCAACTTATTAATGCAAGAAATCTGGACAAAGCCAAGGATAATGGGAGCACAAAGGCCCCAAAAATAGGGAAATATTTTAGATATTACTCATCTAATCTCAGAAAGTAGTTAGAATAACAGGGTCTGTGTCAGCATGCATTTTCTGAAAGGTACAAAGTCAGAAACTCAAATGTCTACGATTATTTAGTGAATGAAGTCCTCTGTATTTTGCCAGAAAGCCACAAATTGTGTGAGGAACAGACACAAAATATGAGCCATAAATCTGGACATTCTGCAAAAATTTAGGCAGTTGAGAGGTTTGGTGGCATGCAAAGCATGAGGCAGTTAAGGTAACCTTTTCAGAAGAGTATGTAACTTTTCAGGAAGTAGGTGAAGCGTAATGGGAAGAAACATTTGTTTACAGAAAGAGTGGTAAACTTATAGAGTAGTCTAACAGCTGCAGAATTGCATAAGCATATGTATACACGTGGCCCACTTGAAAATTTCAAAGTGGTAGATAGAAAAATACTAAAATCCTAGTAGCAGTAGGAAGTAGTGGACAGATAAAGTAACAAGTGGTACAGGCAGTAGGTAAGGAATTGAACATTGCTTGACTAGAAGACTGTATCTGATGTCATTCTGGGAGATGTTGACATAAATGAAAAAAAAAACAAGCTTCTGAAAGTGTGACAATACAGTAACACTGTATTTTTAGCATATAGTAAGCTTGTAGCACATCAGTTTGAATGAGGTTAGGGCAGAGCTGACTAGGTTTGCTATGCAGTCTGTGTACTGCTTACACACCCTTTTTGATTTCTTGTTTACCTAAGCCTCGCTACAAATGTCAGATTCTTATCTCTGCAAACTGCAGTGCTCTCATGCTGTTTCTTTACTCATAAACCATGCTGCAGCTGGCTGTGGAAATAACATTCTACAAAAATAGTTTTGATATCTAGTTGGAGCAGCTATGAGTACTGGTCACAAATTTAAGTTTAGCGACGGGCAGACAGCATTTGTTTTTTTGATAAATATCTTTTGTCTGTTTTATTTGGTAAGTAGGTAAACCATTTATTGAACCAAAATTGTGTTAATTGTGCAGGCAAATTTCTGTTTGATTTTTCTCTGTTTTATGGTTATTCCTTTAGTAACAAGAAACACCTTTATTTATTTTTCCTTTTGCTACAGCTTAAACATCATCATTAAAATGGGAAAGCAGAACAGTAAACTGCGACCTGAGGTAATGCAGGACTTATTAGAAAGCACAGACTTTACTGAACATGAAATCCAAGAGTGGTACAAAGGCTTCCTCAGGGATTGCCCTAGTGGACATTTATCAATGGATGAGTTCAAGAAAATTTATGGGAACTTTTTTCCTTATGGGGATGCTTCTAAGTTTGCAGAGCATGTCTTTCGTACCTTTGATGCCAATGGGGATGGCACAATAGATTTCCGAGAATTTATCATAGCCCTGAGTGTGACATCTCGTGGGAAGCTGGAGCAAAAACTGAAATGGGCGTTCAGTATGTACGATTTGGATGGGAATGGCTATATAAGCAAGGCTGAAATGCTTGAAATTGTACAGGTACATCTTTTGGGGGGGTTTTGTGCATGCGAAATAAAAGAAATTGTAACAGTGTCTTAACTGTTTTAACTTTAACTGATACTTTAACTATCAGTACAGTAGTGATTATTGAAAGTTCTGTTTTGCAATGAACTTGCATGTGTGGTATTTTGAAGTTATGCAACTGTTTCTTTTTTACATATACTGTGACCTAGTCAGTGTGACCTATTTCTTGCTATAGTTCACTAACTTTTTTACCTTTTTTTAACTGATACTTTAACTATCAGTACAGTAGTGATTATTGAAAGTTCTGTTTTGCAATGAACTTGCATGTGTGGTATTTTGAAGTTATGCAGCTGTTTCTTTTTTACATATACTGTGACCTATTTCTTTTTATAGTTTGCTAACAGCAAGTGCAGTTTTGCTGATTTTACATTTAACCATCTCGGGGAAAAACTTGTAACTGTACAGTTCAAAAACGATGCTGTTTGTTTCTTTTGGCTTTTCCCGGTTAGGGGTCGCCACAGCGGAACTCCAGTCCGCTAATGATTGGCAGTAGATTTTGACGTGCTGGCTTCATCTTGCAAATGTGCAAACAAAAAGTATTTGCCTGCTGTACAGGAGGTTTTATGTTTGTTTTGTGACTTTTCCCTACGTTTTCAGGTTGCACAGATCAGTGCTCATGTCAGCATCTGCACATATAATATGGTCTACTGACATGCTGGCCTCTGCCCACCGAGTCTTATGACCATTCTTGCCTTGCCAGTACACTTTCTGAGGCCACATCTCATTTCACCAGGTAGTCCATATCAGGCAGTCATGGAGTAAATTTATGGGATACCTGTCAGTCATCTGGTTTATTTTTCAAGGAAGACAGTGAATCACACTGCTTAACATGTGAGGAAATTTATTCAAGAGGTGTGGGAGACACAGAGCTATAATCCTGTTTCAAAATCATGTTTTATATACCTGGTTCCTGGTTCTAGTATTGATGGAGATATTGGGCTTGTAGAGAAACAGGAGGTCCAAGACAACTGGGTCGATAATGTCACAATAAGTAATACAGAGCTCTCCACTCAAAAGTCAGTAAGACAGTGAATATGGGGGTAGAACTTCCAGTCTCAATTGATATCTCAAGAACTTCAGACCTGTGATGTGTTTGCTTAGGAATCTTTGGGGTCTTTCTAATTGTTTGATATGTTTAGTAATACACACTTCAAAGTAGGCACTGAATACTATACTTGACCTGATCGATGCTGAGTATAAGGGAGGGGTTACCCTTTAGACCTTGTTGATATTCCTTTGGTAATTAGCTGGGGTAAATAAAAGGATTTACCAGCTACCATTACATTATGGTCAATGGAGATGGAGCCATCAATTAACTACCTGGGTGCCTAATTACATTTCTGTTGTGTACAGGTTTGTTGTCTAGACAGTATGATGATAAGAGGAGTTATATACCAAAAGTGATGATGCTTCACTTTTGAGCATTTAGTTTGAGGCCATTTTAGTACACCAAGGGGTTAGTAGGACAAATCCATCATGGAGAGTTCAGGTATAATAAGGTGACTTAGACAAGCCCCAGTTTGCAATCATCTGCAGACTTTGTTGGCCAGAAATCTTTGTTCTTCTGCTTGGAGATCTGAAAAGTAAATACCAAAAAGGAGAGCTCCCAGCCTAGAATCCTGAAGGACACCACTGGTCACTTTCACACTTTTGATGAAGCACCAGTAACTCTCATTGTGTGGTTTCTGTCTTTAAGCTAGTTTTCTATCCACCATACCACATATTGGTTGATTTTTAAAGCATTTAGCTTTTGTATAATACCAGAATAGGGAATGATTTCAAAGGCCTTAGTCAGGTCAAGCTATCCTTCATGCACTGCCATCTACAGCCTCCCTAACCACGTGGGCTATGCATTAGGGATAAAACTAGTAGCTAAATGTAAGTTAAACAGTTTGAGGAGTGTGACTGCTAGGACATGTATAACAGTATCAATTATTCAACTGGTATATTGCCAGGTCCCATGGAGGAAGTATTGGCCTTTTTTACCTTTTTTAGTAAATGATCTTAAAAATTTCTAAAAGGGGCAACACAGTAATACAATCACATAATAAGGTACATAACAGTAAAATACTTTCACAATATTTACAAGTTGACTTTGACAGTAGTAATAGACATATACACAAACTTTACATTATTCTGGCAAACTATATGTACGCATACACACACACACACACACACACACACACACACAATCTATATATATATATATATATATATATATATATATACACACATGTGCGCACACGCACACACACACAAATACACTAATGAGAGCTGTCCACTGTCCCTAAAATGCTTGCTTTGATTTTCAGTGAGTAGGTGTTCTTTCTGTTTAGCCTTGAAGCCCTTTGTGGCATCTGGAAGTTGCTTCCAGCATGCTGGACCTGTTTTTGCAAATACTGTCTCACCAAATGGATATGTAATCAAGATTATGCATTGCTACTTTTTTAACCGTAGCTGGCTCTGTAAAGGAAAGCTTTGAAACTTACAGTGAGCAGAGAAACAGGAGGTAGCTAAAAGAAGTGTAGCTGTGGCTATTGCAGGTAGGTAGTGGGACTTTTGTGTCAGCAAGTAGTAATGACTATAAGGGTATGAGAGAAAGTTACATCTACTAGTCGTGTTGCCTAGTTTGGAGAAACTGGCAGTTGGTACTTTCTGTGAAGGACTGTGATAGAGAGACTAGCTTAGGCAGTCATATGTTTGTGATAGTGCTTTTCTTGCTATAGAGGACAGGTATGAGAGTGTATAACAAAGTTTTAGTTTAGTTAATTATTTTAATCTCTGTTTCAGTATGAATTGTATGTGGAGGGGGCAAAAGAAACCTGGGTATCTTTGTTGCTGCAGACTGAATTTGTGGTCATTCTGTTACACTCAGAGATAACTAAAGTAAAAGTTAAGCATTAAAATTTGCAAAATGTATTTAAACTAAGAAATAAATGTCAAAGGAGAGCATTTATTGAATAGCAGTCATTTGGCAGATTAATAAAAAATGTGCCCTATTCGACTATGAATTGCACGTGGTTTATGTTTGTATTGATAAAAGATGGTCTTGCTTCACAGTCAACTCTAGTCTCTGTTATATGTTGATGGAACTTTTGATGATGGATTTTTTTTTTTTTTTGGTAAAGTTAGGTGGTAACCCAAAAATGTGTATTTTCTTACTCTGTGTGACTATAACCCATATCTGGAGTATGTTGATTTGCATTGTTTGTTGAAAGATTGTTTTTTAGTTTGTGCCACTTGCTGTCTTTATACTTGAAAGTTCTAGGTGCTCTGCAGTGCCTCCTACAAGTTTTAAGTGACAATGATTAGGTTTTCTTTATTAAGATATGGGCTTGGATTGTTTATTGTATCAAGCAAATTCGTTGCTATATTTTCAACTTCTAAAAAATCCACAATTATTTTGTGTCTCTGATATGTCATTGTTTAAATCAGTGATTTATTTGCACTTTGGTTATTTTTGAAACAGTCCATAAACTATGGTTATGAAGAATGGGCATTTTTAAAACATGTTTGCACCTTTAACTGTTGCTACATTGTAGATGATTTTTATGTTATAAAACCAGCCCATTTTGTTGACGTTGTTGGCCTGCATTAGAATTACACTTATTTAACAAGTAGGCACGGTATGTATACGTGTATGGAATTTAAGGGGTCTACTTTATGCACTCGAAACATGAAAAACCTGAATCTGAATAGCGCGATACATAAAGAGCGAACAGCGAATACGTTGAACATAATAAAGCACGAAATTTAAAACCTCGAACCGTCATAGTCGGCCAACCCACCACCCGCAACACACTACCTACCCAAACACACTAAAAAAAACCACATACATACACTAACCAAAACCCTACTTCTAACCCTAAATTAAAGCACCAAAACCCTACTGCTAACCCTACACTAACCCCACTTACACAACTATCTATGCACTATCCTTAACCCCTCCCTAACCCCAAGTTCCATCACTACCGCACACTTCCCCTACGGAGCTATACCCAAACAAACTAAATATTCCACACACATACACTTAACAAAATCCTACACTAAACCTTACATACATTACCTACACAAAACCTTACATACACTACCTACCTGTGCACTTACCTTAACCCCTCCCTAACAATAAGGTCCATAACTATCACACACTTACCTTACGGAGCTATACCGCAGATGGGCTAACTATGCAAATTCGATATTTCCACTTTTGTGGTTTCGTTCGTTCGACGTATTCGTGTTTTGCTCTTTACTTGTCGCACTGTTCGGATTCGAGTTTTTTTCAGCTTTCAAGCACTTAAAGTAGACCTGAATTTAAGCTCACAGAGGTACTTGACAGATTTTAACTACTTAACAGCAATACAAGGCACAAAATGCAAGTCTCACTGCATCATTTGAACTCTTTGGCTATGTCTAACATGTCATCAGTTATTACATAAGACAATTGTCAGCAAAGGTTACTTGTCTTAAATTACCAAAAGTGCAGTATCTTAACACTGCCCTTCATGCTGATAAATGTGTATATAAGGTGAATTTTAAAAAGGACTGATATGGTATTTTGAGTAAATATGTTGCTAAAATGTGTTTAGACTCATTTACTAAAATTCACAAGTATATTGTTGACCTTTTATAGTGAGCATAAACTACCGCATAACCAACCTCTTCTACTTTTCTATGTAATTTATGAGTCATAGCTACTAATTTACATGACAATTTGCTATTTATATTAAAATCCTTCATGCTAATTTATGAAATAGATTTGCATTGTCTTACCAAACCTTAAAATCATAGAAATAACATAAAGTGACAAATTATGTAGCCACTCAAGCAATCTAATAGGATTTAGTTATACTTTTTTATCCATGTTACACCCCCCCTTGTATTACTACTTTATCAGGATATGAAAGTACGTGAAAGAAAAAGAGTGAATATTTAGTCTTTGACATTAGTAACCATCAGAAGAGTAGCTAGCGTGGGACAAAATGGCAGCTTTCCCAGGAATAAAGTGTTAGGGGGTGCGATCAGTAGATGCCATGATGATCCAATTGTTATTCAGTGCATCAATGCTGGTATTGCATTTGCAACTGCGACTGAAAGCTTTAGCTCTCTGTGTGTGGCTTAAACTGTAGCAGCTGCTTGTGATAAACGTAGCAAACAGAAGTAGAAAGGAAAGAAGAGTTTTTTTTTCCTTTTCATTTCAGAGTTGAGGAGTGTAGATTGTGAAGAATGGCTAGCTAACTTCTTGGATGAGGAGCACCTGACTGAGGAAAAGACTTTTTTTTTTCCCAAAATATAGTTGAGGGCCTGAGAGACACCAGAATAGGGGCGATGGCTAGCTAGGTACACATCTGGTAATCAATAGGGTGAGCACAGCATTCTGCGTGTTGCATTACTGCAAAACTCATCTGTCTAGCATGATATTTTAAAATATTTTACCACCTCTATCACTGGAGTTTTATTCTAACTGCACCCCTATTTCCAGCAGGAATCACTGTGGTTGCAATCAATAAGCTATGTATTATTTAAAATGTAAATGCCCTCAATTTAACAAGAAGCTTCCTTTCTTCTAAGACTTGTTTTTCATATCTTTGTCTTTTTCACTTGCGTACCTCTTTTAAGATGAGTATCATTTTCACATTTTACTGGGAAAGTGTTCTAGAAGAACATCCTTTTGAGACCAAGTCTTCTCACCTTATGATATGTAAAAGAACACACTGTATTGACTTTACTGTACTATGCTAAGGAAATACATTATTTCTTGTAAAGAGGCTTATTTCCTCCTACATTTTATTAAAGTCCAGCTTTGTTACTTGTTGGTAAAATGTACAGCATTATTCCACTAAGTATAAAAATAATGTTTGACATTCAGCTGTCTGTTCATAGGTTCATAGATTAGTACTAGGCTAACTGCCCTTGTGAGCCATTTTAAGCCTAGCCAATTATCCCCTGTGAGATTCAAACCCTGCACCTTGTGTTTGGAAGGTAAACACCTTAACCATTAGGCCACCCTCCATGTAAAGTCCATATAGCATTTTATCCAACTCTGACTCCAGAATCATACAAATGTGCACAAACTACCAAGCAAAATATTATATTAACAGAGTATTTGGTCAGTCTAATCAGCAGCCCTAAATTAAATACATATTGAAAAAAATGTCAAATATTTATACCCAGAGTCCCAGAAGGGTCACAATACCAAGGTCCACATGTATTTTATGTATTAAGTGCACACAATTTCTACTACACCCATCACAGTAGTATGTGATAGGCAGCATCCCCAAGATGTCCATTTGTCCTTAATATCTATTTTCTGTGTGCTCATGTCTCTGGTATTCCACAAATCAACTTCTTCATGATGAGTATTATTTCACATTGTAGACCTCAGTCTAAATGGATACTGTGGCAGTTGTGTGATGGTCATTGCTTAAGAACCTTTTGAGGAACAATGGGGTTCTTTCAGCCAGTGTGTGGAGGTCTGCACACACCATGACAGCAAATTTGTGGCGGTTTATAGTGAGCTTGTCACCAGAAGTCCAGTACCACATCACTAAAGTCAACTTGTAGTTTTTCTTGCAGCTTAGCAAAAGAGTTATCTGAGTTTAAGGTCAGGATATTATCTGCATACAAGATGAGATTAAAAGAGAAGACGACCTCAGCTTTAGATCACTGACAAACAGAAACAAGAGCATTAGGCCTTGTACTATTCCTTTTAGCTCACAACAGTAGAATGTATCTGTCATCAGGAAAAGTGGGAGTATATGCTCACTTGATATGTTCTGTTTGAAAGATAACTGTTAATCAGTGATGCACATGTGGTAATCTTGTATCTGAAATTGATCTAGCTGCTCCCCCACCACCACCACCACCATGCATCCCCAGTGAGAGAGGGCGCTATTACTGCTGTTTTTATTTTACTTGAATTACTGTCTGTTACATATCAGTGCCAACTTTCATTGGCCAGTGGGCACTTGTCTGTTTTAAACCTGTCGTATTTTAGATACTGACACTGTTGTGCTGGGCTGCAACATGGACAGCCTGCCTTGCACTTTGCTACTAGATGTGACTTGAAAAACAATCCCACAACATCTGGGAGGTAATTTTTTTTATATTTATTTGTATGTTACGGTGTGCTGGTGCTGATTGAAAAGACCTGTTTTGTGCTATGGTGAGTTTGTATCTGAAACTAATGTAGCTGGTCCCCCAGGAGGAAATGTGTTAGCGCTGTTGCTTTTTTTTTTTTCTGGCTTGAATTACTTTTGGTTACATAGTAGTGCTAACATTTGTCAGCCTGTGTACTCCTGTGCTCTGCTTTAAACTTGTCATGTTTGGAGCTGCCAGCATTTTATTTTGCTGTGCTGTGATACAACCACTGTCTTGAACTATGATACTACATTTGACTTAGACAAAACACTTACAGTTCTCCAACATTAGGGAAGTGAGTTAGCAGAATATGTAACAGTACCGAGGTATATACGGCAGTAGCAAGCACATCTTGGTAATTGTTCTATTCTTCCTAACCCCGATTCCCTGAACTAGTATACATCAGTTCTCAGCTGATCTTGGCTGCACTTTGTTGCATATTATAACAGTTTGGGAGCATTTTGTGTATAAGTGACATTGGATTTAGCATTAACTGTTGCTCCCTACGGTGCATTTCTCAGCTATGGAGAATTGATTACTGTCCTCCTCTGTTGTATCCTTGCAGTGGCTGGTGCTTTATGGGCCAGCCATATTGCAGTCTTTCTGTAATAGAACAGTAACAACTTGCTGCATTACTTCTACTTTCTAATTTCTGGACTGTAGATGTTATTACATGAGCCTGCTGTAAACAGGTCACATACTGTGTTATGGCAGCTTTCCCCAGTGTACCAAACGTCTCTTACAATGTTTTATTGCATTAGCTACCACATGAAGTTTTGCAGACGGCTATATCTACACCTTCTGGACTATTGTGCCATGGCATCCAAGCTTGCTGCCTAGTCATACACTAATAATTGTAGCATTGTAATATTCCTTCCTGCTGGTCAGGCAGTCATATTGTAGACACCTCGAATACTGTTGTTTTATTATGGTGTAGCATCTGTGCCTGTTGTCCTTATGCCATAGTATATTGTGTTACAGTGAGTTGTACTGTACTGAGCTACAGTGGATATAAAAAGTGTACACACCCCTGTTAAAATGCCAGGATGTTAAGTTGTCAATCTCGCCTTCATTCTTGCTGGATGGGTTCGGAGCCGATCCTCGGCTCCGACTCGGCACTAGCTTTAGCTCGAGAACTCCTTTTACCAGCTCGAGGCAACCCTATATCCCATGATGCAAGGCGGAACTACCTCAGATCTCGTTTGCCGCTTAGCGAAAGAGGTCTCCTTTGCCAGCTGAGGTAAGTTTTTCTTGTTAAATAAGAAAAAAGTTAGTTAGGGGTTTAATTTCCCTTCAGTGTCAGGTTAGCCTGTATTTAGTACAGCCCACCCTATTCCCTTCCTTTTTAAACTTTTAATATAGTTTTTCACTGAAAGTTTTAGTCAGGCCTAGTTCCCCAAGTTATTCCCTTCCTGTGTGTCTGTGTAGGGATTAAGTTGTGTGTTTGTGGGGACTGTGTGTGTATATCCTGTTAGGATGTCTAAGGAAGGCAAGGTCTCAGGCTTCAAGAAGTGTGACCAGTGCTGTCAGAAAATGTCCCTGACAGACGGTCACACTTCTTGTGTATTGCCTGGGGCCTTTGCACCTGCAGGACTCCTGTGCGTTGTGTCATGCCTTTAGCCAGCGAGTCCTGCAGGAAAGGAGGAACAAACTGATCCTCCGAGGTTTGTTGAAACCTGAAGGTTCTCCTCCTAAGCAAGGGGCAGGAAAACCTCTTAAGCCACCGAAGGCTCAGGCTACAGTGTCTAAGCCTCCTCCGGTGGCTCCGGCTCCGTCGGAGCCGATATCGGCCCCGGCTGGAACCGATGCTTCTTCTGCCAGAGTAGTGGGTTCGGTGCCGGCCGGCTCCGATACCCTGACTACTGTTGCCTTGTCGGCTCCGGCTGGAGCCGACACTTTATCCAGCATCGGAGCCGAGAGGTCCTCGGCTCCATCTGGGGTTCAAGGGACTTCGGGTTCGATGGGTCCGGCCCCCAAGAGGTCCCGGTCCCCTTCGATCCTAAGTATCCACTCGGCTCCGGGGTCTCCTCTTTTGTCGGAGCGGAGCCATCGGAGCCGATCTTCGAGATCTTCCAGGCTGTCTGACCACGATTTGGAGAGGGTGGTAAGCAGGCTGTTGAAGTCTCAGGCACTGGCCCAAATGCTCCATAGCCCGTCTCAACAGACTTGGCTACAGCCCCAATTCTTGAGATTCCTCCTCCGACTCCACACCAGAGTTCGGGCCGGAGCTTCTTGGGACAGCGACTGTTTCGATGCGGAGCCGATACATCCTTCGGCTCCGTCATCCTCGGCTCCGATCTCCTCCTTGAGACTTTCCTTGGAGGGATCCGGTCGTCGGGTTTCCACTGTCGGCTCCGCGGGGCTAGTGGCATCGGACCCTTGTCCGACCCGCTCTCCCTCTCGGAGCTTCGCTTTGGTAAGCTCGGCGCCGACATCTGCCTCGAGCCTTCTCTCTCCTTGGAGCCGACCATTCCTGTTTCTTCGGAGCGGGTGTGTTCAGGTCTCCCGGGGAGAGGAGCCTTTGAGGTGATGAGGAGTGTCCTGGCCTCTGAGCCTGGTCAACGGTCTATCCTTCTAGCTCCTCCCTCATCAGTGCCTGCAGAAGCCTCTTGCCAGCCTCTTGCTCTCAGGCCCAGGGATCCATCGCCCCAGGTTTCCCACTGGGAATTTCCTCCTCTTCCGAGGTTTCTCCTGACCCTGCAGGTGAACCCCTCGGAAGAGGACGGGTAAGAGGAAACACACAGACTCCCCTGAGTCTACTACATCTGATACCGACTTAGATGAGTCGGAGGGTTCCCCACGGTCCCCCTCTGAGGATGTCTCATTTTCAGACATCCTTGAGCTCCTCAAACAGAGGGGAATTGGCCCTCCATTGACCCCTCCGAGGATGAGTCGGTATACCTGGAGGCTTTTGGATCCCGACCCTCCACCTCCTGGGTGTCTCCGCCTTTCGACCCACTCATGCAGGTAGTGGCTCGGAAGGCGTGGCTCCAGATTCTGTGGAACCTGTCCCCAGGAGACCATCCAAATTCATCACGGCCCCTTCGAACAAACAGTTCCTGTCCAAAGGTGTCTCTGTGGATGCTATGGTGGTGGCGGTGGCCACTAAGAAGGAACTGGCGGATCCTTCAGTACCTGTCCATCCTCCTAATAAGGATTCTAGGACCATGGACAGGTATGGAAAGCGGATGTTTTCTTCAGCGACCTTTGCAATGCGTTCGCTGAATTACCTTTGTCACTTCACCAGGCTTCAACAAGATATTCTCAAGGAACTGGGGAAGTAGTCCAGGATCCTTCAGCTGCTGGGGCTCAGGAAAAGATTGCCTCTCAGCTAGCTATCCTGAATTCGATATCTAACTCCTCCATGCGGCTCATATCTTATGCAGCCGATGGACGAGCAGGGCCGCAGGCACAGGTGTTGCTCTTAGACGCCAAGCCTGGATGCGGCTGTGTAATTTTACGGACCCCTTTAAGGCGTCCTTCACCAACACCCCCTTTGACGGTTCGGCTTTGTTCGGACCTCAGGTGAAGGATACTTTGACCAGATGTGAACAAGATGGTAAAACTCTTTCTGCCGTTGGAGTCCAGTTTTACACTCCTTCTAGACCATATCCCAAGGGTCAGAAGGGGGGGAAGATGTGGTTCTGTAAAGCCCAAGGAGCTACACCGGACACACGTGGTCAGTTTACCCCTAGAGGCAGAGGGGGTAACAATAATAGACGCCCTAGAGGCAGGGGGGGTCCTCAGAACCAGGGCAACAGGGAGCCTCTTCCTGAGAAGCCCTTTCAGCATCCCTGAGGTGTTGCCCGACTGTCCACCCTTGGAGGCAGTCGGGGGAAGGATTTCGCTGTACCCAGTAGCCTGGCAATCCCTATCACAAGGGAAGTGGGTACAGTCGATTATATCCGAGGGTTACAAAATCCCCTTGAAAGGTTTCCGTACCTCTACAATCCCTTCCAGACATCTCACCCGGTCAAAGGGATTTGGCAAAACAGGAAGTTTTAAAACTCCTGGGAAAAGAGCCATCCAAACAGTGCCGGCAGACCAAGTAGGATACGGCTTCTACTCAAGATTCTTTTGGTCCCCAAAAGGACGGGAGATTGGAGACCAATACTAGACCTAAGCAGACTAAACAAGTCTGTCAAAAGGCAAGATTCGGATGGTCACGCTGCAATCCATTCTGCCCTTTCTGGGCAAGGACAACTGGATGTGCTCGATAGACCTTCAGGATGCGTACTATCACATAAAGATTCACAGACGCTCCAGAAGGTTTCTCCGCTTCGGCTGGGAGCCAGTCATTACCAATTCAGAGCACTGCCCTTTGGCCTCACTTCAGCCCCAGAGTGTTCACCAAATGCATGGCGGTGGTCACAGCTCACCTGAGACGTCGAGGATTCCAAGTGTTTCCTTATTTGGACGACTGGCTCCTCTCCGCCACCTCCAGGGATCAGCTTCTTCGGTCCAGAGATTACACCTTACAGCTTTGCAAGAGTCTAGGAATTTCGGTGAATTTCGAAAAATCCTCTCTGCTGCCTTGCCAATCTATCACCTTTATAGGCGCAGAGTTAAATACCGTCAAAATGTTAGCCAGACTAACAAATCAAAGGATTCTGGACATCCAGAAATTTGTTCAGCTTCTGTTACAAAGCAACAAGGTCAAAGCCAGGTTTGTCTTGAAGGTTCTAGGCCTAATGGCTGCAGCCATTGTTCTTCTTCCACTAGCTCGCTTCCACATGCGTCTCCTGCAGTGGATGTTGTTCACGCAGTGGTCGTACCACGATCTGCCCATGAGACACGAGATCTTAGTGACACAGTCTTGCAGGGCTCATCTACGATGGTGGGTATCTTCCCCTCTTCTTCAGCAGGGCCGACCATTTGTTGCCCCTCCTCCAGTTGCCACAGTCACCACGGATGCCTCTCTGATCGGGTGGGGGCATTATCAGGGCAGGATGGTCCACGGACGTGGCAACCCATAGAATACCACCTGCACATAAATGTCCTGGAGATGAGAGCAGTGCTTTTAACGCGTTGCAAGCCCTCGGCGACTTTCTTCCCACAGGGACTATTGCAGTACAGACGGACAACATGTCCGTGGTCTGGTACATCAACAAACAGGGCGGAACCAGGTCCTATCCCTTATGTCGAGAAGCTCTCAGACTTTGGCAATGGGCGATCTCTTCTCAGCGGTTTCTGATAGCAACGCACATCCCCGGCAGGTCCAACCTATTGGCGGACAGGCTAAGCAGATCTATTCTGATGCCTCACGAGTGGTCTCTCAATCAGTCTGTAGTGGATCAGATTTTTCTGAAGTGGGGCACCCTTGTTGCGATCTTTTCGCTACCCCTCAAAACAGCAAGTGCCCAGATTACTTCACACTATTTCCTCTTCCAGGCCAACCCTTGAGAGACTCTCTAACCCAGGATTGGCCTCGGGACTTCTTTATGCTTTTCCTCCCTTTCCATTGATTCCACAAGTCATTCAGAAAGCCACCGTTTTGAGAGCCAAATTGATCCTCATTGCTCCATATTGGCCTCGACAAATTTGGTTTCCGCCTCTACATCGTCACCTTCTGGTGCAGCCCTGGCATCTGGACCCAGTTCCGGATCTTTTGATCCACCAGTCGGGTCAGCAGCACCGAGCCATTCATTCTCTCAACCTCACTGCTTGGTTGCTCCACTTCCTTCCCTAGCCAGGCTACCAATGATTTCTGACTCAGTCAGAGACATTTTAGTGTCTTCTTTAAAGTCGTCCACTAGAACTGTTTATGCTAGCAAGTGGCGACGTTTTCTATTTGGGCAAACGCCAGAAATATTGATCCCTTCACCGCTCCTATACATTCTGTTTTGGATTTCCTGGCGGAGGTTTTTCATTCAGGATCGTCATCATCTACAGTCAAAGTACAAATGGCTGCTATTTCCAAATTTCATGTTGGCTTGCAGGACAATAACATCATGTCTCATAGGTTATGCAAAGCCTTTTTGAGAGGAGTTTTTCTCCTAAAACCGCCTGTGAAACATCCTCCTCCACAATGGGATCTGAACTTAATGTTGGCATCCCTAATTCTACCTCCTTCGAACCGTCTGCTACGTGTTCTTTAAAGTTGTTGACATGGAAAACTATATTTTTGCTGGCTGTTACTTCTGCAAGAAGAGTTTCTGAGATTCAGGCCCTCTGTATTCGCTCACCTTATCTGGTGTTTCATAAGGATAGGGTTTCGCTCAGGACTAACCCTTCCTTTCTTCCCAAGGTTGTATCTCAAGCCAATATTAACCAATCTATTGATCTACCAGTTTTCTTTCCTAACTATTCTGACAGAGCTGAACAGAAGCTGCATTTTTGGATGTTCATCGTCAGCTCAGGTACTACTTACATAGGACTAAACAACTTAGAAAATCAGACCAATTGTTTGTCTCCTATGCAGGAAGCAGGTTGGGTCTTCTAGTATCTAAAGTGACCTTATCTAGATGGTTGACTTCCACCATTTCCTATGTGTACTCTCTAAGGGCAAACAACTATCTTCTAAGCCAAAAGCTCATTCGACCAGGAGTCTATCCACTTCTGTAGCCTTTCAGGATAGACTTCCCATTGACACTATTTGTGCAGCAGCTACTTGGGCCACGCCTCATACTTTTGTGTCTCATTACAAGTTGGATTTGGCCTCCAGAGATAGGGCCAGTTTTGGTTCCACTGTTCTCAAGAGTCTGTTCCATTGAGCCACCCGGGATACAGGTGCTAGGGACGCGGTCCCATCCAGCAAGAATGAAGGCGAGATTGACAACTTAACATTTAGAAGTTATGTACCTACCATAACGTTCCATGTTAGTTGTCTTCATCTCGCCTTCTTCTTGCGACCCACCCTCCTTCCCCCTGGCCTGGACAGATCTTGGAGAGTTCCTATTAGATTGCTTCCTCTGGAGCATTGTTATGAGGACTTCTTTTAGGAACCATGGTTCCTAATTATATTAGGATAAGTCTTTAGCAGGGTTAGTTAGCTGCCAAACGAGATCTGAGGTAGTTCCGCCTTGCATCATGGGATATAGGGTTGCCTCGAGCTGGTAAAAGGAGTTCTCGAGCTAAAGCTAGTGCCGAGTCGGAGCCGAGGATCGGCTCCGAACCCATCCAGCAAGAAGAAGGCGAGATGAAGACAACTAACATGGAACGTTATGGTAGGTACATAACTTCTAATTTTTGTGATATAAAAAAATGAGACCCAATACATCATTTCAAAACTTTTCCCACCTTTAATGTGACCTATAAACCTGTACAGTTCAATTGAAAAACAAGCAAATCTGTTGGGGGGAAAATATAAAAAAAAAAATACTTATAATGCGCTGGTTGCATAAGTGCACACCCTTAAAGTAATACTTTGCTGAAGCACCGTTTGATTTAATTACAACATTCAGTCTTCTTGGGTACACACCTGCGATCAAAGAGACTCTGATTAATCCCAAATAAAGTTCAGCTGTCCTAGTAGGATTTTCCTGACATTTACTCATTTGCCTGCTACAGCAAAAGCCGTGTTTCGCAGAGAGCTTACAAAGCATCAGAGGGATCTCATTGTTGAACGGTATCAGTCAGGAGAAGGGTACAAAAAAATTTCCACAGCATTGGATATACCATGGAACACAGTGAAGACAGTCATCAAAAAGTGGAGAAAATATCAGACAAATGTGACTTTGCAAAGAACTGGACATCCCTCCAAACCTGATGAAAAGACAAGAAAAAACTGTCAGGGAGGCTGCCAAGAGACCTACAGCAACACTGAAGGAGCTGCAGGAATTTCTGGCAAGTACTGGTTGTGCACTACATGTGACAACAATCTCCTGTATTCTCCATATGTCTGGACTATGGGGTAAGGTTGCAAGATGGAAGCCTTTTCTTTCTAACAGATTGTAACATCTAGACCTGGCTAAAATTTGCAAAACAATACATCAAGTCTCCCAAAAGCATATGGGAAAATGTGTTATGGTCTGATGAGACCAATGTTGAACTTTTTGGCCACAATTCCAAAAGGTATGTTTGGCACAAAAACAACGCTTCGCATCACCAGAAGAACACCATCTCCACAGTGAAGCATGGGTGGTGGCAGTATCATGGTTTGGGGTTGCTTTTCTCCAGCTGGAACTAGGGCTTTAGTTAAGGTGGAGGGAATTATGAACAGTTCCAAATACCAGTCACTTTTGGCCCAAAACCTTCAGGCATCTGCTAGAAAGCTGAAGACGAAGAGGAATTTCACCTTTCAACACGACGGTGTCCGCAAGCATACATCCAAATCAACAAAAGAATTACTTCACCAGAAGAAAATTAAAGTTTTGGAATGGCCCAGCCAGAGCCCAGACCTAAATCCAATAGAAAATCTGTGGGGTGACCTGAAGAGGGCTGTACACAAGAGATGCCCTCACTATCTGACAGATTTGGAGCACTTTTGCAAGGAAGAGTGGGCAAATATTGCCAAGTCAAGATGTGCCATGCTGATAGACTCCTACCCACGAAGACTGAATGCTGTAATTAAATCAAAAGATGCTCCAATAAAGTATTAGTTTAAGGGTGTGCACACTTGCAACCAGCTTATTGTACATTTTTTTTTTTATATTTTTTCCCCTAACAGATTTGTTTGTTTTTCAATTGAATTATACAGGTTATAGGTCACATTAAAGGTGGGAAAAGTTTTGAAATGATTTATTGTGGTCTCATTTTTATATCACAAAAACCTGGCATTTTAACAGGGGTGTGTACAGTTTTTATATCCACTGTATATTGAGTGGTACTGTATTTTTTGGTGTCATATCATACAATATTATAGCAACAACCCACGCCTGGGTGTTGGTAATGCTGGATTTACCCACGGTTAATGTGGTTTGGTCACAAGGGTGAAGCCCGAGTGGTCAAACAAAGACAACAGTGGGTAAATCCAGCATTACCCACACCCAGGCGTGGGTTATTGCTATTATACAATTACATTATTTAAGAAAAAAAATAATTTATTTTCTTAAATAATGGCATTGTATAATGCCTCCTTGCTGCCCTAACGCAGCTGTCTGGTATTCTGCGGCAGTTCTGATGTACTGCACATGCGTATGCTTACGCAGCACATCAGAGCTGTGGACGGAAGCAACGGAGAAAGCAAGATCTCCATTGCTTTTTACAAACTGTCTCGCTATGTTAAAGGGGTTTAACATAGTGAGACAGCTTTAAAAAAAGCAATGGAGAATCTCCGTTGCTTTTTACACACTGTCTCGCTATGTTAAAGGAGTTTAACATAGCGAGAGAGCTTTTAAAAAAGCAACGGAGAAAGCAAGATCTCCATTGCTTTTTACACACTGTCTCGCTATGTTAAAGGAGTTTAACATAGCGAGAGAGCTTTTACAAAAGCAATGGAGAATCTCTGTTGCTTTTTTTAAAGCTGTCTCTCTACGTTAAACCCATTTAACATAGCGAGACACCTTTAAAAAAGCAACAGAGATAGGAAGATCTCCGTTACTTTTTTTAAAGCTGTCTCGCTATGCTAAACTCGTTTAACATAGCAAGACAGTGTGTAAAAAGCAACAGAGAAATTACGCACTCCGTTGCTGTAAAAGAAAAGAGTTATACTAATGGGAAAAGTCCGGGCGACCGGACCTTTTTCCATTACGATAACTCTGATTTACAACGTGCACGCTGACTAATCAGCGTGCACGTTTTAGAATATTAATGGGGGGTTGTATAATGTACAATATTGTACAGAGTTTCACCCTGTCCTATATCTACTTTCACTGTCCCTGTATATACCATACAGCTATGTTTCACTGTTTTTGCAATGCTAAACTTTCCCATCATATAGCTGACCCTCCCTCCTAGAAAAAAACAGGGATCATTAAATGTCATAGCATTGCATAATGTGTTCAACCTGACTTCACTAGATTAATTTGTAATGTGCTTGTTGCACTCTATTGGACAGCTCCATTTGAACTTGTCTCTACTTTCTGTATTTGTATTGTATTTATGTCAAGTATTTCTTCTGTTTAAATGTGTATGTTACACTCATTGTATTGCATGGTTTTACAGTATGGTAACCGTATGTTGACATTTGACACTGTCTACCTGGCCTAGGTTGTGGTTAAAAATGTTCTTTGGACCAGACCACCAACCCTGTTAATAAAGTTATATAAAACCATGGGTTTTCAGTCTACTTGTGACCCATTTGTTGTTGGCCTTGTTGTAGCACTAGGAGCCATGAAAGTACAGTACAACTCAGTATAATACAATGTACTGTGGCATTATAAGAATCAGCCGATAAATAGACATGAATGCCACAGCAGTACAAAACAACAGTATTCGAGGCATCTACACCATGAGTACCTGACCATCAGGAAGGAATATTACAATGCTGCAACCAATGCTGGACCAGTACCACAGAATTAGTCCACGTGAGAGAGGTGCAATTACATATTATAACTCGATGTAAACCTTTTACTGAAACTGGGTATCGGTGCCCACACTTCATAGGTTCATAGGTTGGTAGTAGGCTATCGGCCCTAGGGCCTATACAAGCCTAGCAATAACAATTCCCTGGCTACACCACATTTACACACTGCAAGTCAAGCCTAAATCTGTCCTGTACTGAAATCTCCAAAAATCACTTCCAAAACCAACAAGACCTCCTAGGTTCGACAGTGCAGCCAAATACACTAACACCCATTCCACACCACATATAACGTCTTCTACCACCACTCCATATTAAAGTCATTAGACTGGTCTGGGTGAACCCTTCAGGCTACAGGAGCTGTCTGCTTGCCGTAGTAATTTACTCTTTTTAGGTAATCCATAGTTGAACACACCAGTGCACCACTGATAAGGCTGAACAAAGACAAGGTAACAGTCAGCTGCCTGTCAGGTGCTAGAATCCATCACATCACCAAATAACTCAAGTCCCTTCACTCCAAGTATGACTATGCAGTGGTTAATTTTCATGTGCTTGACTTGTAATGCACCCTCTTAGGGTGTCTGATGGAGCTGTCTGAGTATGTCTGTATGGCTGGAAAGAAGCTAGTATCCTTTCATATCCAAGAATGATGCCACAATATAAGAAAGGAAATTCCACAATATAAGAAAGGAATTTACTTTTTGTGTTATACAGAGAGGGGTCATGGTTGCTTTCCAGCTGCTCTACATGGTGTCTTTCTTTTGAAGTTATTCTGAAGGGGCCTAATGTTTCTCAGTCTGGAGAGAGGTGGAAGACAGTCATGCCATTTTCACTAATAATAGCATGCAGTTATCTTATCAAGGCTTTTTTCATACTGGCTAAGACTTTGTCTTACCTCATAGTGCCTTTTTAGGCAATGTCAGTTTACTAAGGCTACCAGTGTAGTAAATACAAAATTAAAATCTGCAAATATCACCTAGCTGCTTATTGCTAGGTGCTTAAATAAGAACATGTCCTTCATTTGGGGCCTTTCTAACTCTGGAAAACATGGAATACTTGTGATGTTGCTAATACCCAGCTCCTGAACAGTGAAAGCACTCCCTCCTTATTTGGCTTCTTTGCCTAACACTGTGTTAGGTGCACATATGCAAATAATAATAATAATGCTAGTGGTCTTCTCTCTGTCTTTACCTAGAACACTGTCACTTCTAGACTAATTGACCAAGACAATGACCTTAAACTCCTTCATATCCTAATATCAGTAAGCAAAGCCTCTTACCCCATTTCTACAGAATCCCATCCATGGCACCCACAAATTATGAAATATATAAACATATTCCCAACCACCTCTCCCCTACCTTGTATCTCTAAAGAGCAGGTCATAAACTCCCTCTCTAAAGCCAAAAAACTCAGCATCTATGGGACCTGATAACATCCCAGGATGTGTCCTACATGGGCTCCAACAAGAATTAGCAACACCATTGGGTACTCTTTTTAATCATAGTCTAAGCACTGGCTTCATCCCAGCTGAATGGAAAAAGGCCACGGTTATTCCCTTGCACAAAGGTGGTGCTTCCACTGACCCCAGGAACTACTGACCTCTTAGCCTGACTAGTCTTATCTGCAAGGCCATGGAGTGAATCATTATGGACCTTATTAACAAAGATATGGCTAATCTCCAAAGACTTGACCCTACTCAGACTGGATTTGTCAAAGGGAGTAAACCTGGTGGACTTCTGTGAGACAGTCCACGGGATGCCGAAGCATACGCCAGTGAGCAGTCTATCCCGATCCTATTGGGCCTAGAGACAAACCCACTAATGAGCCTTTCTCTCAACCTGTGGGGGCTCAGGAGGGTTTCCCTAATGAAAATCACTCCTCTAGAGAGGTACAAGGGGAAAGAGGGACTGTTGAACTGAGGCCGTCTGAACGTATTCAGGCTCAAAGGGCAAATTTTTCATCTTCTAACAACGCTTGGTACACTGAGGATTTTTACCAGCGACAAGGGATGAGACCCAAGGCAGGATTCAAGAGGAATGGCTGAAGATGGAAAAGATAGAGCTGATTGAGGGCAGCTTAGCCGTTACAGGTGGCATTAACATCACAAAACAGGCACTGAACTCAAATAAAGACTTTAGCATTTTTAACCTTTCTGGTAAAGAATTTACTGTTGAGCATGCCGATTTACTGGCAAAAGGGTTTGGATTTATTCAGCCAAATACACTAACACCCATTCTACACCACATATAACGTCTTCCACCACCACTACATATTAAAGTCATTAGACTGGTCTGGGTGAACCCTTCAGGCTACAGGAGCGGTCTGCTTGCCGTAGTAATTTACTCTTTTTAGGTAATCCATAGTTGAGCACACCAGTGCACCACTGATAAGGCTGAACAAAGACATGGTAACAGTCAGCTGCCTGTCAGGTGCTAGAATCCATCACATCACCAAATGACTCAAGTCCCTTCACTCCAAGTATGACTATGCAGTGGTTAATTTTCATGTGCTTGACTTGTAATGCACCCTCTTAGGGTGTCTGATGGAGCTGTCTGATTATGTCTGTATGGCTGGAAAGAAGCTAGTATCCTTTCATATCCAAGAATGATGCCACAATATAAGAAAGGAATTTAATTTTTGTGTTATACAGAGAGGTCATAGTTGCTTTCCAGCTGCTCTACATGGTGTGTTTCTTTTGAAGTTATTCTGAAGGGGCCTAATGTTTACTGTTGAGCATGCCGATTTACTGGCAAAAGGGTTTGGATTTATTCCTGCCATCAAGGCTAAAATTGATCAGACTTTAATTGATTTGAAACGTTTTGTTTGTAAGCTTAATATGGCTGTGTTTTTTAATGCAAATGGTACTAATGCTAATAATGTTTGTTCAAGTGATGTTTTAAAAAGATCTAGTAAATTCAGTCCCTCACTACATGGGGTTCTGTTGACGTATGTACAAGTGTCTAGTAATGAATTTAGGAATATTATCCAAAAACCAGGGAAGAATTCTGTTAACTTGAGTGAAACTGAAAAACAGCTGTCTGAATTTATGTACGAGAAATCTTTGCGTGTCATGAAACTTGATAAGGGGGGAGGGGTGGTTATCATGGACCTAATTGATTATAACAATAGGATGAATGCATTATTGTTAACTGATACTTATCAAGAAATCTCCAGAAATGAACTTAATGCGGCCTATGCTAGAATCGATGTTCAGCTATTAGACATGTTGTTTCAAGGGCAGATTGATTTAGATGAGTATGATTTCTTGCATAACAAATGGCACATGATAGCAGGTATATTCGGGATTCCTAAAATCCAAAAGGATATACAACCCCCCCTCAGACCTATTTTGGATGGTAATAGGTGCAAGACTTACTACTTTTCCAAGTTTATAGACCAGTGGTTAAAAGCTTCTGTGGGGTCTATTTCCCAGATTTGCAAAGACTCCTGGGACTTTTTAAAGAAAATAGGGAATGTACCTTTTCAGGCTGGTTATATTTTGGTTACTGTTGACGTTTGTGACCTATACTCTCTCATCCCACACAACACTGGGCTTAGGTGATTCGAGGATATTTTGGCAGAGATAGGTATTTTGTCCCAAGATCGTATTAACACTATCAGTGCCCTCATGGAATTGGTCTTGTTTAACAATTTTTTTTTTGTTTGAGGGACAACTGTTTCGACAAGTCAAGGGTGTAGCAATGGGGGCAGCATGTGCCCCCAGTTTTGCAAATCTAGTTATGAGCTTCTGGGAAAAACATTTCGTGTTTAATTCCCCTTTTTGCTCTGGGTTTGCCTTTTACACCCATTTTCTGGATGATATTTTTATTGTCTGGAAAGATAGTGAAGAAAGACTTATCAGCTTTTTCCAAATACATTAATTCCACAACGTCATTTTTAAGATTTGTTCATGGGTATAGTGATTTGAGTATTTCTTATTTGGATGTAACTATTACCAAGGATTTGAGAAAGAAGTGTCTAGTTTGTTTGTGCCTTTCGGCTTTTCCCGGTTAGGGGTCGCCACAGCGGAACTCACGTGCCGAGTTACCAGCCCTGACGCACAACCTTCAACGAAGGTACGCCCATTCACGCATGTCTCCACGCAGAAGACGCTCTAGCTGAGAATCGAACTGGACAGCGTCTTACTGTGAGGCGACAACGCCACCGCAGTACCACCACCGCGGGTAGTGTCTATTATCTAACATTTTTCGTAAAAGCACCTTTTCTAATAGCTATTTACATTTTGAAAGCCACCATCCTCCTTGCCAGAAAAAAAATCAGTGGTAAAAGGCCAACTGGTTAGACTTGCCAGAATGATTTCTGAGGATGAGGTTTTGAGGATGAATGTCGGATTCTTTTGGAAATGTTTACTAAGCAGGGGTATCCCATGGAATTTTTAAAACCTACATTTGATAAAGTAAGAGGGAAAGTGGATTTTACCTCCTCTTTGTTATATCATAATAATAGGAGGAGTTCAAGATAGTGTCACTAGGAACTTAGGTGTGGGCTGTGATGCTATCACTAGTGAAATTCAGGTGTGTGATGGAAATAAGTACAACAGGTCCTTTATTTGTACCTATTCTTTGGATAGTCATTAGATTCTACAAACAGTGAGAAATAATTGGCTACTACTGATATCTGCGACCCCCCCCCCCAATTGTGTAGAATATTAGGTGATAAACCAATTGTGGTTTATAGGAAGGACGTTTGCTTCAAACAGTTATTGGAGAGAACACATATTAGGGATTTCTTTTCCTCTGGCACCCAAGGTATGTCCAAGTGTGGATGTTATAGAACTTGTCCTCATATATTAGTAGGGTCTATATTCTAAACTCGAATGCTTACCTTATCTAATCCCTAAATGTCGACCCGTCCTCATCGAACCGCATAAATACCGAACGCCCTAAACCAGAAATTCAAAACATTGAACTGTCATACTTGTCCCATCCCACCGCCCGCTACATACTACCTACACAAACAAACTAAATAAACCACATGCATACACTAACCAAAACCCTACTTCTAACACTACACTAAATCTTATATATACCACCATGTATGCACTTAACTTAACCCGCACTCTAACCCTAAGATCTGTAACTATCGCACACTTACCTTAAAAAGCTAAACCCAAACAAACTAAATAATCCATACACATACACTTAACAAATCCCTACACTAAATCTAACATACATTACCATCTATGCACTTACCTTAACCCGCACCCTAACCCTAAGGTCCATAACTATCGCACATTTACCTTGCGGAGCTATACCGCAGAAGGCCAACCATGACGATTCGACATTTCCGGTTTCGCTCTTCTGGATGTTCGATGTTTTCACATTTCGATAAGGACGGGTCGACATTTAGCGATTCGATAAGGTAAGCGTTCGGGTTTCTAATATAGATAGAGACCCTATTAGTAGGCTGTCAATTTTTTCTTAATAGGTTTAAGGTTCTCAGTAAGGAGAAATATAATTGTAACACCAAATGGGCTATTTATGCTGCCTGCTGTTTGGATTGTTCTGCCTATTATATAGGCAAAAGTATTAGACGGGTGAGAGAAAGAATATACGAACATGAAAGAGATGTTAAAAATAAAAAAGACACAACTGCTTTGTTTAGACATATCCAAAGAAACCCTGGACATAAATTTGGGTATTTTGTCATAGAACAGCTTAAGAGGGATGATAGAGGTAGAATTTTGGAAGAACATTTACTTGTGGGGGAATTGAAATGGCAGCTCAAGCTAAATTCCCTAGTGGAGCCAAGACTTAATGACATTTGCTCCATTTCACGTATTTTATTTCTAAAATGTTTAGAATGTTAATGTGATTGTATTTGAATTTTTATTTAAATCATTTTTATCTTAGAATGGATTAACAGTTTTTATTAATACTTGTTTAATTAATAAGCTTAGAGTCATGTGATGGTTTTAATTACTATTTATACTGATTGAATGGGCTGGTTCATTGTTCTGATGATGTCCTGACTGATGAAAGTGCTAAACCTTTTTGTTTCTGTTGCTGGTGTTCCAATAAACAGTTTTCACTGTTTTTTCGGCTTCTGGTTTGGTTACTGTTCTTTGAGACAGTCACCAAGACCCTAGACGAGGGGAAATTTGTGCATACAGCCTACCAGACTTAGCAAAGACTTTTGACACTAATACCCCACTCAGGCATCATTGACAAACTCACCCAGCTAGGTATCGACCCTTATATCATTGGATGGGCCACTAACTAGCTCACTGATAGAACACATATAGTCAAAATCGGGAAAGCCACCTCCAGCAGCAGACCTGTAACCATTGGTGTTCCACAGGGATCAGTCCTGGGACCTCTACTGTTTGGAATATATTTCTCCGAAGTACAAGCAAAAACTAAAGGTCTGTGGCTGACAAAGTTTGCTGATGACTGCAAACTGGGAGTGGTCATAGAATCTCCAAATTATGTCAATATCCTACAAGAGGGTTTTACACAAAAAAGTTATGGCCTTAAACTCAATGAAAAAAATGTATCATCATCCCTTCTGGTAAGAGCGATGTTCCTGCTAACTACCACATCAATAGCAACACCCTAAGTACGCACTCAGTGGTGAGAGACCTGGGCACACAGGTTGACCGCAATCTTACCTTTGATCACCGTGTCTCCACAGTGGTAAGATGGGCTTTGTATATTACTCATCTCATAAGTAAGGACATTGCCTCCAGAAAAAAAGAAGTTATAACCTCCCCGCACTCTTCCCTCATTGGGCCAATATTTGAGTACAAAGGCCCTTTTGGTATATACCTTTCCAAGTGCCTGCACCAATTGTAGAAACCACAAAGTTTCCTTACAAGGAAAATTCAAGGTCTTCATCATCTGTCCAATGTGGATCGTATGAAATCACTGTCACTCTTGTGAAGATAAGAAGAAAGGAGAACTTGTATCAAAACAGACTATTCTCAAATTGTTGACTCAGGCTATTACCTTTTGTTATTCTCACTACAACAAAACTGTTCCAGGCAGGGTCAAGGCCCACTATACCAGGACTCTGGCTTCATCTGTGGCTTTTTGGAAAGGGTTGGATACTCTACACATACATTTACAAGGCATAAAAACTGGATTCCTTCTGTAGGTCTAGGTCAGGCTTTGCAAGGACCATTCTACAGGGCTCCTAGACCCTTCCCTTCCAACTTTCAAATGTAGTAAGCTAGGGTAATCTACTCATATACAGTGGATATAAAAAGTGTGCACACCCCTGTTAAAATGCCAGGTTTTTGTGATATAAAAAAATTAGACCACAATAAATCATTTCAAAACTTTTCCCACCTTTAATGTGACCTATAACCTGTACATTTCAATTGAAAAACAAACAAATCTGTTAGGGGAAAAAATAAAAAATGTACAATAAGCTGGTTGCATAAGTGTGCACACCCTTAAACTAATACTTTGTTGAAGCACCTTTTGATTTAATTATAGCATTCAGTCTATCAACATGGCACATCTTGAATTGGCAATATTTGTTTACTCTTCCTTGCAAAAGTATTCCAAATCTGTCAGATTGCAAGGGCATCTCTTGTGCACAGCCCTCTTCAGGTCACCCCACAGATTTTCTATTGGATTTAGGTCTGGGCTCTAACTGGGCCTTTCCAAAACTTTAATTTTCTTCTTGTGAAGCCATTCTTTTGTTGATTTGGATGTATGCTTGGAGGTCATAGTCGTGTTGGAAGGTGAAATTCTGCTTCATCTTCAGCTTTCTAGCAGACGCCTGAAGGTTTTGGGCCAAAACTGACTGGTATTTGGAACTGTTCATAATTCCCTCCACCTTGACTAAAGCCCCAGTTCAAGCTGAAGAAAAGCAACCCCAAAGCATGATATTGCCACCACCATACTTCACTGTGCAGATGCTGTTCTTTTGGTGATGTGAAGTGTTGTTTTTGCGCCAAGCGTACCTTTTGGAATTGTTGGCAAAAAGTTCAACCTTGATCTCATCAGACCATAACACATTTTCCACATGTTTTTGGGAGACTTGATGTATTGTTTTGCAAATTTTAGCCAGGTCTGGATGTTTTTCTGTGTAAGAAAAGGCTTCCATCTTGTAACCCTACCCCATAGTCCAGACATATGGAGAATATGGGAGATTGTTGTCACATGTAGTACACAACCAGTACTTGCCAGAAATCCCTGCAGCTCCTTTAGTATTGTAGGTCTCTGGGCAGCCTCACTGACCAGTTTCTTTTCATCAATTTTGGAGGGACGTCCAGTTCTTTGCAACATTATTGTAGTCTCATATTTTCTCCTATTTTTGATGACTGTCTTAATTGTGTTCCATGATATATCCAGTGCTGTGGAAATGTTTTTGTACTCTTCTCCTGACTGATACCTTTCAGCAATGAGATCCCTGTGATGCTTTGTAAGCTCTCTGCGATCCATGGCTTTTGCTATAGCAGGCAACTGAGTAAATGTCCGGAAAATCCTACTAGGAAAGCTGAAATTTATTTGGGGTTAATCAGAGTCGCTTTAATTGATGGCAGGTGTGTACCCAAGAAGACTGAATGCTGTAATTAAAGCAAAAGGTGCTTTAACAAAGTATTAGTTTAAGGGTATGCACACTTATGCAACCAACTTATTGTACGTTTTTTTTTTTTTATATATATTTTTCCCTAACAGATTTATTTTTCAATTGAATTGTACAGGTTATAGGTCACATTAAAGGTGGGTAAAGTTCTGAAATTATTTATTGTGGTCTCATTTTTTTATATCACAAAAACCTGGCATTTTAACAGGGGTGTGTACACTTTTTATGTACACTGTAGCTAAGGCTACTGCAGCAGTGATCAGTACAATGAATGCAAAACAGTTGTGTAAGTAAACATACTAAAACAGTAGATGTTTGAATGATCACTGCTGCAGTAGCCACTCCCTCCCTCCATCCTCCTTGTTTGTTGTGGTTTTTATGCCAGGGTGTGAATAGTTATTTTTTGCTGTTCCTAATATTGCCCTTTCAGGGCTCAGCTTCCCTCTGAAGGGCATGTTGCCCAACCTGTGTTTTTAGTCAGCTCAACTCTAGCTGACTGATGCTTTGGGCACATGGAAAGTGACTTGAGCCCTTGGAAGTTGGCCAGCTGTTTTATCCTTGGGAGGATGTGACCCATATAGCTAAGGCTACTGCAGCAGTGATCATTTGAACATCTATTATTATGGCAAGTTTACGTACACAACTGTACTTTTCTTTTTGTTAAGGTTGACCTCAGCTCTCGTTCCCTGTTGTACCACAAGGCACAAAAGGAATCCACCCTCAAGTCCTTAATTTCTTTATAACAACTGGAAACTAATCCTTTAAAGGGCAGAAGGCCTCTTGAGTGTAGGAGTGAAGGAAGTAATAAAAGGTTCTCAGCCTCATTTTTTGAAGTGAACAGACGAGCCAACAGAAAGTCTAACCTACCTCTAATGTAGGATATCTCCTAACCCAGGAACAGTTGTAGCCTCAGTCAATGTTGGGAACATATCTCTCCTTTTTTGTTATTATTTTCAGCCCTTCATGCCCCTCTAGTATTAGAAACCTGCGCTAAACCAAATTGGGTGAACTCTTGTCTATGGTGTGCGTGTGTGTGCGTGTGTGTGCGTGTGCGTGTGCGTGTGCGTGTGTGTGTGTGTGTGTGTGTGTGTGTGTGTGTGTGTGTGTGTGTGTGTGTGTGTGTGTGGACAAAAAGGTGATATAATGCAGTGCAGTGTTAACAGTGGTTTCGTGCACAGGCTAAGGGCCCTATTACTTGTTTAATAGACATTACATCAGTTACCAGAAAACTCAAATTTCATTTCAATTTGGGCAGATTCTTGTGTTCCTGTACATGAAGGAGAACTGAGAAACAAATACCCACCACTTTCTCAGGAAAAACAGGAGGTAATTCTATTATTTCTGTTTACATGAGTGGTTCTTGTTTGGAGCATAGTTTATCTATCTCAGGATTAATAGCACATTATTTGTAGAGGGCAGAAATATATCCTGTAGATTACTTGGCAAAAGTGGGCCAGGTGTAGATTTTGTGTTAAGCTCACCAGTAGTAGTGAGTTCCATTGACTTCCAAGTGACTACGTAATTTGGATCTCACCGTTGTTAGGCTGTCAGCTGATGGACTTTAAAATCAGAAAGAGCCAATCAAGGCTCAGTCTCTGTTGTATCTAATCCTAGATATCCCTCTTTCCCATAAGAATTTTCATATTTACATATGTATATATCTATATCTATATACATCTATGTCATATATATATATATATATATATATATATATATATATATATATATATATATATATATATATACATATACACACACACACACACACACACACACACACGGGTCTATTTTGTTTTGTTGAATCTCATTTGACTGAATTTCATTTCACCCCGACCACTTCACTCAAAACTCAAATTACTGAAAACTCATTTCACTGATTCTCATTTCATTGAACTGCAGTTAGTATATATGGCACTGTGTAGAGTACTGTAAGGCAAGTAAAAGATATATGCCCTTTTCCCCATTGTAGTGCGATACTGGAGTTAGTATATATAGTTAGGGGGTGTAACCCCCCCCACTTTGAGTACATATTGTCTTCTGGAGTGAGTTCATTGGTGTTGCAAGTATGCATGTCTATTGTTTAAAATGTATTGTTTTGACGTTTTTGGTGAAATACAATATAAAACAAACAAGGTGGGGTGCTGTGACCTCCCAAACCTCCCAAACTATATATACTAACTCCAGTATTGCACTACAGTGGGGAAAATGGAATATACCTTTTACTTGCCTTACAGTACTGCCATATATACTAAGTTCAGGTCAGTTCAGTGAAATGAGATTCACAGAATTGAGTTTTCAGTAATTTATGTTTTCAACGAAGTGGTCAGGGTGAAATGAAATTCAGTGAAACGAGATTCAGTGAAAGTCTTATTGGGTACACACCTGCCATCAATTAAAGAGACTCTGATTAACCCCAAATAAAGTTCAGCTGTCCTAATAGGATTTTCCTGACATTTACTCAGTTGCCTGCTACAGCCAAAGCCATGGTTCGCAGAGAGCTTAGAAAGCATCAAAGAGACCTCATTGCTGAAAGGTATCAGTCAGGAGAAGAGTACAAAAACATTTCCACAACATTGGATATACCATGGAACACAATGAAGACGGTCATCAAAAAGAGGAGAAAATATGGGACAACAGTGACGTTGCAAAGAACTGGATGTTCCTTCAAAATTAATGAAAAGACGAGACAAGAACTGGTCAGGGAGGCTGCCAAGACAGCTACACCAACACTAAAGGAGGTGCAGGAATTTCTGGCAAGTACTGGTTGTGTACTACATGTGACAACAATCTCCCATATTTTCTATATGTCTGGCCTGTGGGTTACGATTGCAAAATGGAAGCCTTTTCTTACACAGAAAAACATCCAGGCCCGGCCAGAATTTGCAAAACAATGCATCACGTCTCCTAAAAACATGTGGGAAAATGTGTTATGGTTGGATGAGATCAAGGTTGAACTTTTTGGCCACAATTCCAAAAGGTACGTTTGGTACAAAAACAACACTTTGCATCACCAAAAGAACACCATCCTCTCTGTGAAGCATGGTGATTGCTTTTCTTTAGCTGGAATTGGGACTTTAGTCAATGTGGAGGGAATTATGAACAGTTCCACATACCAGTCACTTTTGCCCCAAAACCTTCAGGCATCTGCTAGAAAGCTGAATATGAAGAGGAATTTCACCTTTCAACACAACAATGACCCCAAGCATACATCCAAATCAACAAAAGAATGGCTTCACCAGAAGAAAATTAAAGTTTTGGAATGGTCCAGCCAGAGCCCAGACCTAAATCCAATAGAAAATCTGTTGGGTAACCTGAAGAGGGCTGTGCACAAGAGATGCCCTTGCAATCTGACAGATTTGGAGCGCTTTTGCAAGGAAGAGTGGGCAAATATTGCCAAGTCAAGATGTGCCACGCTGATAGACTCCTACCCAAGAAGACTGAATGTTATTAAATCAAAAGGTGCTTCAACAAAGCATTAGTTTAAGGGTGTGCACACTTATGCAACCAGCTTGTTGTTAGTTTTTTATTTTTTATATTTTCCCCTAACAGATTTGTTTGTTTTTCAATTGAATTGTACAGGTTATAGATGGGAAAAGTTTTGAAATTATTTATTCTGGTCTAATTTTTTATATATCACAAAAACCTGGCATTTTAACAAGGGATTGTGTACACTTTTTATACCCACTGTGTATGTGTGTGTGTGTATATATATATATATATATATATATATCTGTTTAACCTTCTCTGGACAGTGTAAAGGAATTTATGTATATTATTATATATGTGTTTGACCAAATGTAAACCGCTCCTTATTGAAATGACAGCTTAAAAAAAAAAGATCAAATACACAGGAGAAGTGAATCTCGAAAAGGTTTCTTCTCCATTAAACTGCTTGTTACCCCCCTCCCACACACCCCCAAACTTATATATATATATGCCAACTCCAAGATCTGCATACCTTGGAGAAAATGAAATATTCCGAGAATCTATACAAGTCTCTTCATTATGCCATGTAGTCTCCATATTTTGGGACACACTATACAAGGTACCAACATTTCAGATGGTTACTAAAGTAAAATACATTCTTTGTTCAGATCTTTGCTAGACTCTCATTGCAAGACTTTTTCATTTGCACATGGGTCCCTCTCAGAATACTTGTTTAATAAGGACCATAAAGAATTTGTTTGCACTAGGATCCATCTTAAAAGTATTTGTCTAATAAGGACCATAGACCATACTAGACCCTGACATGTTAGCTGCTTTGGAATATTGTTTTAATTATTTATTTTACAGTTTGTTTACCGGGATAGCCCATTGGGCCAAGAAACGCCCGTTTTCAATGGAGTCCCTTGGAGAAAAGTTCCATGAACAACAAAATAATATGAAGACAATGGAATTATATTTATGTAATACTTTTGAAGAATGATGGTGTTACACAACATGACAAAAAGTCCATGAGTGCAGTGAAAATATAGCCAAAAAAGCAATTACACACACACACACACACACACACACACACACACACACACACACAGTCAATTAAAATGAGAAAAATCCATTGGTACATATTCCTGTTAGATTTGTTACAATGTGAAATAACACAGGGCTGACATTACAGTTTTACATACAATCTTAGCAGAGTTAAAGTAGGATAATGGGATAAGAGATGTGAATTGTTGAATGTAAGAAGGGTGGGACAATAAGAAAAAAAAGTAGAGCAAGAGTAGGAGTAAATAAGAAAGATGAAGATGGTAGTAGTCAGAGAAGCTCAGTATGATGAAGAGAAGAGTGAAGTAAAGGAGTGTGAGAAATGGGGAAAAAAGAGGTGCCTCATATGGGATGAGAGCAGGCACATTCCCAGAGGGTTTTTTGATGGGAATGAAGCAGGGTCTTAAAGGCAGAGTGGTTGTCTGTAGTATGAATAAGAGATGGCAGGGAGGTCCAGAAGTGAGCTAGGGAAAAGGATAGTAGGTGTCTGCCTGGAGGACGAGCAGGCTTGTTCAGTTCAAGCAAATTCTGGTTATTGGATCTTTGAAGTATGTTGGGTAGGTGCATTTTGAATGAGGATGCAAGGGAGAGGTAGATGGAGGGATTAAAGATGACTTTATGGGCATGAGTAAGTTGACTCTAGGTAAGATGGTTGGTAAGTTTGAGCCAATTTGATTTGTTTAGGGCATTGCAGTGGTGGCAGGAGGATTTATAGCCAGTAGCAAACTTAGAAATTTTGTTATAACAGGAGGATAGCTTTGTTTTTAGAGAAGATTGAAGGTTGGTAAGAAGCGGGGCATCATATAGGAGAAAAGGAATGAGGAAGGGTGTTAGAGAGTACAAGTTTAGTAGTGGGAGTGATATAACAGTTATGGTGGTAGAGCATGCCTAGTTTCTGGTGGGTTTTCTTTATATTGGTTAGTAGGTGGGTATCAAATTTTAACTGTTCATCAATAAGGACAACTAGAAGCTTTACATGGGAGGCTAGCTTGAGAGAGGTATTGTTTTGACTAGTAATGGAGAATGAGTTCTTGTCTATAATGGTACTTTTTGAAGGGGGAAGTATAATTCTAGTTTTAGATGCATTGAATGATAGGTGGTTGTCTATTATCCAACGTTCAGTATAAAGGAAAGCATCCTGAGTTAGTTTTAGGAAAGTGGAGGTGGAATTGGCGGAGCAGATGATCATAGAGTCATGTGCATATTGAATCAGTTTAGCACTAGGAATGTTTTGGTGGAAGTCATTTATGAAAATGTGGAACAGTAGGGGACCCAGTATGGAACCCTGGGATATGCCTGTAATTGTATTAAGGAAGGAGGAGGTGGCTTTTTTCCATTTGACAGCTTCTTGTCTGTCGGAGAGGTAACTAGAAAACCAGTTGACAGAAGAGTGGGATAGGTTTAGATTAGAGAGACTAGACAGGAGAAGGTTATGGGAGATAGTGTCAAAGGCCTTGGATAAGTCCAGAAGAAGGGTGGGCACTAGACAGCTGGAATCCCGGGTTTTGTTGACAATTTTGAGGAAGGAGAGGAGAGAAGTTGTGGTACTGTGGCCATGTCTAAAACCATGTTGTGTGGGGGTAAGTAGGTGGTTGTCTGTGAGGTAGGGTAGACGTTGAAGGTGGATACACTTTTCTAGAACTTTGGAGATGGGGGATAAGATAGTGACTGGCCGGAAATTGGGAATGTTATTACCTCCTTGCGTTTATATCACTTTATCGAAAGATGAAAATATTGAACGCTATTTCATCGAACCTAAAATATCTAAACCACATAATATCGAACCTTCAGAACAGCGAATTTTTTCCTTTGGAAAAAAATTGCTATTCTGAAACACATACACACAACACAAGCACACCTAAAAAACATCAATACACACACATACACTTATAATCCTACAACTAACCCTACACTAAACTATACATACACTACTATCGATCCACTTACCTTAACCCAAACCCTAACCCTAAGGTCTGTCACTGTTGCACAATCACCTAACCCGCACCCTAACCCTATCTCACTTAACCCGCCCCAAACCTAATCCTAGCAACCACACAGTCGCACACTTACCTGAACCCGACCCATAAATCTCCACCACAGTGCTGAAAATAGTGAAGCCACAGAACCGGCCAACCAAATTCTTTCCCTAGGAAAGAATTTGGTGTTCTGCAGCTTCGCTATTTTTAGCGTTCGATTAAAACGGGTCAATATTAGAACATTCAAAGTTTTAAAACTTTGATATTCTGATATAGACCCACCTCCTTTGTGAAGGGGAATGATATAGGCCTTTTTCCAGAGTAAGAGTACATAGTTTTCTTGGATTGAGCAGTTTATTAGAATGGAGATGGGAAAGGCGATGGCATCAGCAGCAATTTTGAGGAAGTAGGAAGGAAGATCATCAGGGGCATTTGAGCATGGTTTCAGTTTCCGGAGGAGTCTTTTTATAGTGGAGATTGGAATGGGTTTGATAGTGAAAGAAGGAGGTTGGAATGTGGTAGTGTTAGGGGAGGGAGAGATAGGAGGAGGTGGAAATGAAGCTTTGTTGGGGAAGAAAGTAGTTAGTTTGGCTATACAATCAATAAGGAAGGAGTTAAATTGGGTGGCTAAGGAGAGGTGTGGGACATTTGGGTCATGGCATGAGTTGTCTCTTTTTCCAGGATTGAGGAGGGTGGAGATGCCATTCCAAAATTTTTTGGGGTTGGTCTTGTGGTTATTTTGAAGGGTGGAGAAGTAAGATATGCGGTCGGATGCAACAAGTTTTTTTTTTTTTTTACTTTGTTACATAGTAGCTTATATTCAGTCAGGGTGGTATGGGTTTTATTTTTCTGGTACTGTTTCCAGGCTTTGTCACGGAGATGCATAATAGTTGTAGTTCCTTTGCTTAACCATGGAACGGTTTTACTTTTAATTCTTTTGGTTCTGGAGGGAACAAGGATATTTAACAGGTCTAAGAATGAAGTATTAAAGTAGGCTACTGTATTATCTATGGAGAGGGATTTTAGAGGACTCCAGTTTGGGTGTTTTAGAGAGCTGAAGAAGGTTTCAGAGTTGAAGTTTTTGAGAGAGTGGGAGGAGATACAAGTGTGGGATATTTGTAAGGAGGAGGGAAGGTGACTAGTGAAAGAGGGAAGATGATTGCTAAGAGTGTCAGGTTGGATACTGCTGTCAGAGATGTACTGGGGCCGGGAAACAAGAAACCAGTCGAGAGTAGTACCAGAGGAGAAGTGTTTTGAGGGCCTGATAGTAGAGTTTATTAGTTGTGAGAAGATGTATAAGTTTATGTTGTGTGGAAAAGTAGGAGATTGAATATTGGTCCAGTTAATATTAACGTCACCGAGGATTATGGTCTCATTGGTAATGTTAAAAAGAACCAGGAGAGGATATCCTCAAGAATGGGGATATTGTCTCCTGGGGGAATGTAAAGAGGGGCTATACATATGTGTTTCTGTTCATCTGGAGGAGGGCCATGGTTAGTTCAGCATTGGTGAATTAGGGTATTGGTTTGGTGAAGGAAGTAACTGTAAGGAAGAAGTAGAGAGGAGCTACTCCACCACCTTTTTTGAGGATCCTGACATTTCTAATTATATTGCAGTTGGGGGGAGTGATTTCAGGATCTTTTGTGTGTGACTTTGACCAGGTTTCAGTAATGGATAGGATATCTGGGTAGTTATGTTGGAGCCATGCATGGAAGTTTGGAATTTTGTTACATAAGCTTCGAGCATTCAATGTAGTGAAAAGGAAGGATTTGCAGGATAAGAGAGGAGAGGGAAGGGATGGGTTTGAATGAAGAGAGGGAGAGGGACCAGGGTTTGGGTAAATGTCACCAGAAAAAAGGTTTTAGTCTTTATAGTTAAGTTACTGAAGTCTGGCACCTCTATAGACTGCTGATTCTGCAAAACATTTGAAGTAGTGTTGTTAGACCTGCAAGATATTATTCACTTTCATCTATG